>NW_020291487.1:150006-553402 GCF_003184765.1 Aspergillus aculeatinus CBS 121060
AAAAAAAAAAAAAAAAACTCACCTCTAGCCCCCCACGCCTTCGCAATCTGCAACCCCGCCACCGCCACCCCACCCGTGCCCTGCACCAACACGACCTTCCGGCTCACATCCTCGCCCTTCTCCACCGCCGCCCGCAAGCGACCCTGCACGCTCATCCACGCCGTGACGCTGGCGATCGGCAACGTGGCGCCCTCAGCATCCCGCATGTACCGGGGCGCCCGGACGAGCGCCTGCTCCGGGAAGACGCGGTGCGTCGCCAGCACGCCGGGGAGCGGGTGGCCCATGCCCCGGGCGAGCATCTGCGGCGTGACCTGGCCCGTGAGGTGATCCGGCAGGAAGGTGGAGAGGACGCGGTCGCCGGCGCGCCAGCGCGAGACCGACGCGCCGACCTGCGTCACGACGCCGCACATGTCCGAGCAGGGCACCGTGGCGGGCGTCTCCTGCGTGACGGATTTGTGGTGGTTGTATTCGCCCTTCGTTACTGCTCGTCGGATTGCACGGTTAGTTCCAATGGTATAGCTCCGGAGGGAATCGGTTTTGTGGGAATCACTCACCCTCAATGTCGCGGTAATTGAGCGAGACCGCATGGATCTCGACGAGGACTTCATCGGGGCCTGGCGTGGGCTGCGGGGCGGTGGTTTGGCGCAGGCTCGCCAGGCCCGTTAGGGGGGTGGTCCATTGCTGGATGCTCATTTTGAGTTGCAGGGGATTTTGATTACGCTTCTCTAGAAGAAAAAGCAGACTGTCTGAAGACGGAAGTGAAGAAAACCTGAAGAGTAGATGTCAAGAAATAAGAAGGAAAAGAAGGTAACAGAAACAGTTACGTTATCCTAGAAGACCTATAAGTCGATGTCATAAGGCCCCACTGTCCGTCCACAAATTATTAATCAACGGTTACGGTTACTGTTCCTGCTCGGTGGAGCTTATTTTGGGGCCCGGATTGGGGTACGGTACAGAGACCCTGCATGTCGGCTTTTTTGCTCGGATTGAATTCGTCAGTGCCGTTCTGTGGGTCGCTCTTCCACCTCCTACGATGTGCTAACCCTGAACTGTGGGCGATGGTGGGATGTGCATAACTTCATCATGGTCATTATGTTCAGCTAAACTAAAAATCTTCGAGGTGACAGAATGAAATAATCCAAAAGGTTTTCACAAGAACCACCGAAACTCGACCGCGGCCGGTCCATCCCTCAGCCGTTCGGTGGGCACATCCTGCGCCCGCATCTTGACGCCCTCGCGGGCGTCGCGGCGGCGATTGTCCACCCACATGAAGATGCCCAGCGCCGCCGCCAGGACGGCGCCCGTCGCCCCGAACGCCGCGATGGTGACCAGCGCCGGCATGTACTTGGGCTTGTCCTGGGCGCGGAAGACGTTGCTGGCGACCAGCCCCATCAGGTTGGCCAGGGGCACGCCGATGCTGGTGAGCAGGACGCGGCGGCCCTCGTGGGCGACGTTGTTGTTGTACCAGGTGCTGAGCAGGACGCTGGGGGCGGAGGTGCCCCAGGTCATCATGAAGGTGGCGAAGTAGGCCACGTGGATCTGGGCCTCGACGTCGGTGATGGAGGCGTAGATCATGAAGCCCGTGAAGGTGAGCAGGAACCCCAGCACGATGAAGGGGGAGCGCAGGCGGGCGGCGTCGGACGCGAAGGCCAGCACGAGCAGCATCGCGGCGCCCGTCACGTTCGGGGCCACCGTGTAGAGGTTGGTCTTCACGGTGGAGTAACCGAGGCGCTGGATGATCTGCGGCATGAAGAGGGAGACACCCTGCAGGGGGACGCCCAGGCAGATTTCGATGCCGAGGAAGGCGTAGGTTGACGGGTGCCGGAAGATCTGCAGCGCGTCGCGGAGATTGAAGGCTTCGTTCACGACGGCGGACGAGTCGACCTGGATGCGGTGATAGGCCAGTGCTTTCTCGTCGGGACTCAGGAACGTGGCTTCGCTGGCGGAGCGTGGGAGGTACCAGAATGCGAAGCAGGAGAAGAGGACCGTCACGCTGCCTTCGATGATGAAGAGGTACCGCCAGTTCGGGATGGTCGAGTTCTTGATCTGGAAGACGCCGAACGCGATGAGCCCCGAGAAGGCGTTCGCAATGTTCGACGCGGCGTAGAAGATGGCGAGGCGGCGGGCGAGCTCGCCGCGGCGGTAGAAGGTTGTCAGGTAGTAGATGACCAGAGGGAAGAAAGCCGCTTCGGACATTCCCAGGAACCAGCGCAGCGTGAACATGCCGCCGAAGTTTCTGGCTGCGGAGGAGAGCAGCGTAAACGAGCCGAAGCTGAACATGAGGACGGGCAGAACCCGGGCTGGGCTAAAGCGCTTGCCCAGCATGGCAAAGGGCGGCGCGAAGATGACATAAGGTACATAAAAGATGGAGAGCAGCAAGTTGTACTGATTCGGCTTGAAGTGCAGGTCTATAGCCATTAGCACAGGTGTCTCCTATCGGAGTCAAAGAATGGTCTCCTACCAGTACTCATGCCATCCGTTTCGGCGTTACTGAGGTTGCCTTTGTCCAACGCATTGAAAAGATCTGGACCATACATCAGTGGGCGTAGCCTATGGCTAGAGCTGATTGACCTACACATCAAAGCCAATACTGGCAGTAAACGCAGGTCAAATTTCCGACACAGCTGCCGCTCTGCCTGGTGATCTGTGACCCGGACGACATCCTCGATGATCCCCGTCTCAGTGGTGTAGTGGCTCGCCTTCACAGGCTCATCATGAACCGAGCTCGTCTTGGTGTCATGTGGACTCAAGCTGGAGCTGGATGCCATTATACTTCAGCCAGACGGGAGTGTGAGAATGAGGCAGTCACAAAACGTGCAAGAATGAGGGATTCGAGGAGTGAGAAGAAGGGAGGCGGGATTAGACGAGGTATGAGCCAGGATGGTAGAGACGCAAGGGGATCAATTTCTTAAGGAAACGGCGTCATCGACCCTTGGTTTATACCAGAACCTTAGCATAGTATGTAACCCAGGGCTTATCAGCTGCCAAGGCAGACGAGGGATAAGATGTCACATTGTAAATGAACCAAGCTCGATCTTCCCAGGTTTTTCTCCGCATATTGGCTGGCCGGATGCAGTCAGGTTGCATTGTCGCGGCGGGCTTATCAGTTGCTAACTTATCAGTCAGTAGGCACAACCCTTGTCGATCTGCGATAACGGGCGTAGTCGGACCCCTTTATCAAGATCCCTGCAATTTGTTTTCGTGGCAAATCAATCGCTACTTAAGATTGACTAATTTGCAAGTCAAATTGATCGGAAACCCGCAATCACGATAAATTAAATCCAAGACTATGGCACACAAGATAGATTCAGTGGGGCTGTCGAAATCTAAGGTTGCAACGGGCCCCGTGTGACTCCCCCGCAAAGATCAGCGCCGACGTCACTACAAATCTCTTATAAGTACGTAGTATGGATCGGTGATTGGGGCCAGTGGCAATGAGAATTTATAATGGTCTACATAGTCTAGTCGAGAATTGATCTAGTACAGAACAATGCTGTCCAAGCTGGAAAACCCCGTCGCGACGCCCCCCTCATTGACATCTCTCGCCTTGGTCCTCATCAGCCACCCACCTTGCTCATTCTGCACGATGTTACCGTTGGCTTGATCCCACAGAATGGTTCCATAGACACCAAGCTCTCCAATAACATGCCCACTGAGTACCTCCCCATCACTACGGAGCGCCACGTTCTTGGCCTCGGCAGGTGGATGAATAAGCTCCATTAGGATCCACCGCTTCCATTCGGTCTCGGGAATCGACCGCAGAAATTCAGGAATAGCATCCTTGTACACATTGTTTCCGCCGCCCTCACGCTGTGGCTTCAAGACGTGGTTCATGGCAGTTTCGAGGTTCAGAGCAAGCTTCTGCCCGCGGCCAGTGGACGAAAGGTCATATTGCGGAGCAAAAGTCGCTCTGACTCTCGAGATCGTGGCATCATCAGTGCCGGAAAGAAAATCGGCCAGGTGATCTGGTCCTTCCTGTTCGGCCAGAACCTGTTGGACGATCTTGCATCCAGCGAGTTGGTTGAGCACGGTGGGGCATTTGATAGCGGCAGAGCGCTCGAGGTGTGTCCGTGCTTGCCAATCACGCTCAGACTTGTAGTCGGTGGGCGCGTAGAAGCAACGGAGGTAGGCAGTCGTCACTTCGAACTGGGTACCACTGGAGTGCGGGGGCTGGTAGATAAGTGGCCTCGAGGGGTTCGAGTCGTGGATAAATGTGTGGTCGAGGATCTCGGAGCTAAGGACACGGAAGACAGGGATTTTGTGAGCCTTGGTCAATTCCCGGGAAAGAGCCAATTGATCGAAGATATTCCTCTCGTTCTCCTGGACGAGGAAGAGGATACAGGTGGGAAGAGCTGGGGTGGACTTGGAGGTTCCGTAGGCTACGTGGGCTGCAGCCAGACCTGCAGCCAAGGTCTCCACGGCAGGATTCTCGGGAGGTTGATTATTGTCCAGCAAAGGATGCGACGGGTAGGCGATTGGGTGGCCTGGTGGGGAATTGAGGAGCTCAGTGTGTAGAGATGTCACCAGAGATGACAAGCCGCCAAAGGACGAGGAAATTGTGTTGAACTCGACCTGTTTCAGGCTGGGAGAGCTGGCATCGGACGGGGTATGGGCCATGTAATCAGAACGGTAGAGGCCGAGCGATAAGTTTTGAGTATAGCCCTCTTCCTTGACTGCGAGATGGACTTTCCAGAGGTTTGAGATGAAATCGTCGACGTCAATCAGACTACATGCAGGTATATTTAGTTGGGGTCATTTCGAATGCCAAAACACGGCCATCTTCGCATGTACGCAGAAATATGGGGTGCTATTCTCATTCAAAGAGAAGCAGAAGCAGGCTCTTACTCTTCCATGATCTTCCCAATCCAGTCTTCGTCACATGTAATCGCAGCGTAGAGTTGATTGTATACGGTCTGAAGAGCTCTTGCTTCTTCAAAACAAGCCTTGGGGAAAAGACTAGGGAACAGGGTCACTGGTGCATTGGTTGCCAGCACTCCTTGAGGGTCATTCTCCTTCGCGACGAAGGTCGGCGAGGGCCGGACGACGAGGCCATTTTGCGTGGCCCAGTCCTTGATTGTTTTCACCAGGAACTCCTTCTGTGCGGAATCCAAAGCTGGAGGATAGCTGGAGTAGATTGATTCTGTCATGGTCAAGAAGTGATATAGTGAGAAAGCATATAAGGAAGGAAACAAGCAGTCAATTGATCTTCAACTGCTGTTTGAATGGAGGATCTGGAGGATCTTCCTCCGCGGGCAGAGGCACTGAGGGGCAATCTGAGGGGCATTATTAAGCAATGTGGGGATATCTCTACCGCCTTCTACACCGCTAAGCGCGGAAGGCAATAACCGACAGCAATATCACCCGTACCTGGAGTTCAGCGACCACCCGTTGGCTGCGGCATGCTTGATCACCAGCCAGGAGATAAAGGCATTTTGAAGACGATAAATTCAACGCAAGAACGGTTTCCATCCAGCGACGGGGCTGCCTTAGCTTTACGATATCTAGTACAATCGTTTGACGACGATAGACTGCATAAGATCTAGTGATCGACTGCACTATGGTCCAGTCCACTAAATGTGATGTACTATACAGTACTTCAAGACCGCCTACCATTCAGCCGGGTGATTGAATCTCAACTGGAATCAAATTAAGGTTTGCGGTGGCAAGATGTGCCTGGGCGATATCGGCAAATCACAACCCCATGTTAGATGGGTCTAGTGCTTATCGGCTCACCGCCCGGCATTGCACGTGAGGATCCTCGGCCCGGTAGTGATTTTCGCGCCTTTCAGGGACAAATCCCCAAACATTTCTTTTCCCTCTCCGAGGCCCTTTTTCTTACCTGCTTGTCGAGCATCTCCGTGGTTCAAGATGTCCACCTCCCTTCCTGGCAACCGGGACCTCCCATCATCCCAGTATGATCTATCCACATACTGGGGTCGCGTGCGCCATGCGGCTGATCTTTCCGACCCGCGGTGAGTGAGGGTTGTCCCCGACAAGCGGTCTATAACTGACGAGTGAAGGATGATGTTCGTCTCTTCTGCTGGACTGGACAAGGCCAAACAGTTGGTTTCTGCCTACAAGCAGAACCATGTCCCTGCCATGACGTCCGAATTATGGCACGCTAAGAAGGTGGTTGACTCGACATTGCACCCTGGTAGCTACACCTCTTCGCCATTTCCATTCCTTCGCAGTAGTATAACTGACCGATCCAGACACCGGCGAGCCGGTCTTCCTCCCCTTCCGCATGTCCAGCTATGTCCTGTCCAACTTGGTCGTCACTGCGGGTATGCTTACGCCCGGTCTTCAGGTGCGTTCACCCTCCGTCCTCTAATGCTAGCTCACCCCCGCCTTCTGACTCATCGGGACGCGATTGTCTAGACCACCGGAACCCTTCTCTGGCAAATCGCCAACCAGTCCCTCAATGTTGCCATCAACAACGCCAATGCCAACAAATCGACTCCGCTTTCTTATTCCCAGATGGCCAAATCCTACCTCATGGCCGTTTCCGCATCCTGCTCCGTCGCTCTCGGTCTCAACGCCCTCGTTCCCCGTCTCAAGGGCGTCTCCCCTAACACCAAGCTCCTTCTTGGTCGTCTGGTCCCATTCGCAGCTGTTTCCAGTGCCAGTGCGCTGAACGTCTTCCTCATGAGAGGCGAGGAGATTCGCCAGGGTATCGATGTGTACCCTGTCTTGTCTGAGGCCGAAAAGAAGAAGCGGGAGGAGACCGGCGAGCCTGTGCAGAGCCTGGGTAAGAGTAAGAAGGCCGCAACGATTGCGGTCGGAGAGACGGCTATCAGTCGGGTGCTGAACGCCACTCCAATCATGGTTGTGCCGCCATTGGTGCTGGTTAAGTTGGAGAAGACCGCGTGGCTGCAGGCGAGGCCAAAGATGGTGCTGCCGATCAATCTGGCATTGATCCTGGGTACCTCTTTGTTCGCATTGCCACTGGCGCTGGGTGCATTCCCTCAGCGACAGTCGATCAGTGCCAAGAACCTGGAAGAGGAGTTCTGGGGCCAGGGAGGCCAGGATGGGATGGTGGAGTTCAACCGCGGAATGTAAATCTGATCCGCGGGGGTGAAAATTGCATATAGATTAGATTTAGAGATATACTGTACCGTACACAGTGTTATGAGCATGATACCATTGCATACCTGCCTCTGAATTCAACCATCCATTAATTACATCTGGAGACGAGACTGATACTCTAAAACTACCTAGTACAAGTAAAAAGTCATGGAAGACCGAAAGGATGGATTGTGGAGGAACAAACAAACAAACAGTGCAAACTGACTCTTGCCGCCGCCTGGCAGTGTCTCCGAGATCGTCACATGCGAGAGGCGGGCACTGACTGACTGACTGCACTGTAACTCCGCTTTTTCCCCCCCCCTTTCCTTTTTGCCCCCTGAGTTTCTTCCGCGTCCCGCGCATGATTGATTCTATTCCCTATTCCCAACGCTTGTTTACTCGTTCCTTGTCAATCTAGCCTCCTCTAGACTTCTCAATTGATCGTCGCAGTTTTGCACTATTCTTTCACAAGTCTCTTCCCCTGGTGGTCAGGGCTTCAGGGGATATGCCCCCTCTCCGCCAACTTCATTGAAGCTAAGCAGCGGTCGGTCGCCGCCGTGCTTCTCTCATCTGCCGGTTGTCCACCCTCGGCGACCACGACGACTTCACGCTCAACCTCGCACCACCTCGCTATTGTGCCTGCGTCATCCTCGATCATTCGACTTTGAAAATGAGCATCTCCTTGCCCTACCGATCCGCCGACGATGCAGGCAATGGCCTCCCCCGACTTTCACCCGCCCCTTCCCTACTACACCATCGCACGCCCAGCAGTTCTCGCACATCTCTCCGCCAACCGTCGTTAGCCAATGTTCCAGCCACCGCCGCGTTATTCCCTAAACCTCGCCGATGCAAATCACAATACCCCCGGGACTCCTCAGAGCGGCATGTCGAGTACATTCTCGTGGCCTCCTTCCATATCGATCGCGGTCCGATCATGGAGCATCAGTATCCGACCGCGATCAGTGGAGATGAGAGCATGTTAGCGGAACTCATGCTGCCTGATCAAACACATGTCCGAAGCCAGGATTGGACGATATTCTTCCTGCATAAGGACACAAGCGCGGATGCCGATGATGATGCCTCGGTATCTAGCAAGAAGCAGAAAAAGAAGAAGAAGGGGAAGCGCAGGGTTGGAGATGAAGCGCAGTCGAGTGAAGGGGACAGTCGGGAGGATGACGAATCATTGGACGAGGAAGATAGCAGTGATGATGAGGAGGAAGGAGGTGAAGGCCCTCCTCTGATGTATGTGCTCAATCTGGTCAACACGAAACAAGACAACACAGTGAAGCGGTATGTGAACGCACTTTTTCGATCCCTTTCGTGGATAAGGTCCGGATATTGAACAACCACAGCGGCGCAGTCGTGAAGGCTATGGCAATCTGTACGCGACATTCTTTCCTTCATATCTACAAAGTGGGTCGCCCTCAGTCAAGAATAGGTTACAGTTGCGCTGACACCCAACTCACAGCCATTATTGTTGCTAGCCCTGGAGGACTACTTCAAAAATCCATACCCCGAAACCCTCGCCACTTTATACAATGCTGTCAACAGCATGGACTTGTCGTTGATGCCGAGACTATCACTTCTGGAAAGGCAGATCCTGCAGGCAAGCAATTGCAAAGATATGTTCATCGAGAAATTCGAACAAATGATACACCAACGGTCCTTAGAAGACGGTGCCCCGCCAGATGACGAGGACGATCCGCCGTCGCCGAAACATCAGGCTCCCCTCCAATATACTCTTCCGCGCGACACCCACGAATTTGAATCTAGGGTTGTTTATAACGAGATCCCTATTCCGGTCAAGGTTCCCACGGTCATTTGGCCGGAGACTGTGGGCGACTTCTCTCTGATCAAGCTTATCCAGATCTTCTCCGCTCCACATAACACTTCACCTCAAGCCTTCCCCGTCCATCCGCACCTGACTACTAGTGGGCCTTTTACGCATCCTATCATTGTCCTCGTCAATGCAATGCTTACTCAAAAGAGAGTTATATTCTTGGGTCATAATCGACCGTCCGGTGAAGTCGCAGAAGCCGTGCTTGCCGCGTGTGCGATTGCGTCGGGCGGTGTATTGCGCGGTTTTACGCGACACGCCTTCCCTTACACGGATTTGACAAAAATCGATGACCTGTTGAAGGTACCTGGGTTTATCGCCGGCGTCACAAATCCCACCTTCGCCAACCATCCTGAGTGGTGGGATCTACTTTGCGATCTCCCGACTGGTCGAATGAAGATCAGTAGCTATATCGAGCCTGCACCAGTGACGGAAGGACTACAATACTTCCAGCAGCAGGCTTCGTTACATCATTACCCGTCTAGCTCGAATACCGATCCCAGCGGGGATAATGTCTTCATGGAAGAGATCCAGCGAAGCATCACAAACCGTTACGGTGAGAACGCGATCCGGGCCAAATGGAGGGCGTACATCATGAAATTCACCCAAGTGGCCGCCGCTTTCGAGGAAATGGTCTACGGCGCATCGAATCTCTTCATCATTGGACCCAACGAAGAGCTTTCGCCAGAGAGCCCGAGCGGCGTTCAGGCTGACCCGCTGGATCCGACCACCCTCCGCGGCCATGGCTATGTCTGGCCCGATGAGGGCGCCAAGCAAAGGGAGCTGCTCGCCTCAGTCTCGCGCATCGAAGGATGGCGGACCACACGATCCTACTATTCGTTCATCCAGGACATCGCCGCCATGTACTATCCGGCCCGACCTATTCTGAAACCCGACCTACACCATCACCACAGCCGACTCCGCGCCTTGCGACTCTCTGCTGCCGACTCCGGCGCCATCTACATCGCATTCGCGCACGCGGTCAAGGACTACGCGGGCATCTGCCAGCTCTTGACCATCACCCCGGAGAACCAAGCCGGACTCTTCTACCTCAGCATGGGGCTCTTCCACCCCTACCCACCGGTTCGCGAGGCGACAGTTGACCTGCTCGAGCGGATTGCTGCCCACCCTGCGGGGCGACATTTCTGGGCGCAGCTCAACCGGTTTGCGAAATTGGCGTTCTTCCGCATTAAACGCGACCGCGACGCCTCAGCACAGAGCCCCGCGGGGTTAGGCACCGGGTCCTTTGGCCCGCGGAGCTTAGTAGGTGTTGCGATGGGAGACACTGCATGAGTTTTGTAGACCTTTCGCAGCCTCACATGTAACCTCACAGGTTATGCCGGTGGGCCTTGCCCGTACTTATGTCACGACTATCCTATTTCCATCTTGTATATGTAGCTATGTTCAATTAGCTTATTCCTCTCTCCCTCCCAGTCTTGTTACCTGGGTTGGAGTATCCAATCAAAGATCCCAAATTCTTGAAATTCTGCAGTAGGACCATGAAAACCTTCCTTTCAAATCAGATTTTCCTCATCTGAATCATGTTACTCATTACTCGACCCGAGGCCCAAGACCTCAGCCCAACCACCACATCGCCCCCCCGCTCTCCCCCCTCTTCGCAATTTAACCCCACTTTAATTCTTAAGCATAGCAGGCTTCGACTCCAACACCTCCTCCAACCACTTATACGACACCGGCAAACTATGCGGATACCCCATGTGCGGGAGCCCGGGGAAGAACCTATTTGCTCCCGGAATAACCATATCAGCCCCACCAAATCAAGAAACAAGCGGCTCACACTCGTGCGATAAGCCCCAGGTGGTAGGGTTGGGGGGGGGAGGGGGATACGCACCGTCCTTCCTTGGGAGAGCCGTGATTAAAGAGGACAAGACAGTCTTCGATGGGGGTGACACCGTCGTCGACGCCCTATGTACACCTCCCCGCGGGGGGCGGGGATTAGAGTTAGTGGGGGGGGTTTTGCCTGGGGCGCATCTTCCGAGGGTGGGATTTGGAACATGGGAACCAGGGGGGAAGGAACTGCAGGGCACGCACATTCAACAAAAGAAGTCTGGTGCTGGGCTGGTCGACGATGCCGGTCTCGACGAGCGAGAATTTCTTCTGGGCGTTGGCGCGGAAGTCGGCGACGTCGGTGTAGCCGTACTTCTTGGCCCAGGCGGGGGTTAATCTATTCCATTCCAATTCGTTAGTCTTGCAGTCACTCGGAGGGGGAGGGAATCCCACTCACAGGAAAGGATACTCATGATCATCGACGCGGGTCAACCACTCCTGATCCATGAAGTAATGGCAGCCGGGACCGTGGGCGATGCAACCGCGCAGGCGGTCGCGGTGGGTGTGCGCGGCGCGGATGGCGTAGAAGCCGCCGGCACTGAGGCCCCAGGCGGCGACGCGCGCGGGGTCCAGCTCCGGCCGGCCGGCGATGTAGTCCAGCACGGTGGTCCAGAGGCGGTCCGGGGCGGCGGGGTCGCTGGGGTCGGCGGGCGAGTCGGCGGTGCCGGGGATCTCGGCGATGACGACGGCCCACCCGCGGTTGAGGATCTCGTGGGTGCGCTGGCTGTTGTCGGGCCGGTAGCCGTCCAGCCCGGTCATCAGCAGGATGACGGGGACGGGGCTGGCGGCCGAGGCGTGCTCGGGCGTGCGCACGAAGAGCGGGACGGTGGGCGCGTCGCCGCCGGCTCGCCGGGTGTGCGGGATGATCACCTCCTCGATCTTGGGGCTCCAGAAGGAGGCCGCCTGCAGGTACACGCGCTTCTGGCGGGCGAAGGCTTCCTTCTTGATGTCGTCCTTGCTGGGGTCGACGTAGGGGAAGCGCGAGATCCGGTAGACCACCGCGGCGCGGCGGAGGAGGTCCGAGGCCAATTGGGTGTTGCTGCTGTTCAGCGCCTCGCTGGCTTGCTTCTCGAGGGATTCGGCGATGGGGAAGAAGGCCTGCGTGTAGGCGTCTTCGTAGGCGTCGTTGATGTTTTCCTGGGTGGGCTTGGCTGAGCAGGCAGATTTGGTACACAGGAAGAAAGCCTCCTACCTTGATCAACGTCTCGAAGATGGGTGCGAAGTCCTCGATCGATCCGTCATGGAACGGGTAAACTGACTTCTCACACTGCCGAACGCTTCGTCTTAGCTCTTGATCCTCACCACACAGCATTCATCTTGGCCTTACCGCAAACTTCCACTTAGTCTCCCAAAGGGCCTTGATGGACCCCTTGTGCGGGTAGACCGTGTTGAACTTCTCGCCCATCAGCCATGGAGCCATTTTTGCGTTCTGTTTTGTGATGTGCTTGTGAATCGAAACAGAAGAAAAAAAGTGGTTGAGATCGAGATATCTCTCGGATAGAGTCTAGCAGTCGAGGGGGCTTTTAAGGCAGACAGTAAACCTGAAAGAGCCGTATGCATGGCCACGACAGCAAAGTTAACGCACAGGAGATATGCAACTCTTGATGCCTGAAGTTAGGAATGCGGAGGCGAAAAAAAAAAGAAAAAGGTGGTCGCGAATCGAAAGCAGGGGATACATTAGTGTTGGGAGTTTGGATTGGAGAGCATTGGACTCTTGTAGCCCGAGAGTTCTTAATGTATGAATGCTGAGGAATTTGAGGTGAGATTGTTTTGCTATGCGGCATTTTCTAGCGCCAGGGGATATCGATCAAGAGCGATTTCATTTTGGGATGTCATCATTGGACGCAGAAGTCATATCCAGAGAGCCTTTGTTGTGAGGTGGATGGATGAGATGGTGGGAGGAGAGAGACAGCAGCGAGCCCCTCCAAGTCCTTACCGCTCACAGCAGTCCGTAAATGCCCATGCCGCTTGCTGAAGCTTTGGAGCAGCGAAAAGACAGCAGGCATCCTACATCGCCTACCCCGCTATCAGGACAATGAACTCATTCTGTGGGAGATCACACCACAAGGTGCATTCTCTTGGTTCGGGAGCAGTGGCTGGTGCCATGTTGCATCTCCCGTGCATAATTGAGGCAGCTAGCAGCCAGCAGGACGGAGTATATCTTGATTCATGGCTACGGAGAGGCTGCGTGCCTCTTCCGCCGTATCAGAGCCTTTCATGAACCCCACCTTGGCCGGTAGATGGGCTTTGGGTTCTTTGTACAACGCATTCCAATATTTTGGCGTCAAGAATGAGAATGGTTGGAGAGTTATCGATGCCGAGGCGAGGCAAGGGGGAGGGGAGAGAGCACAGCGGCGGGGTAGTTGGAGGTTTTGATTGTTGTTGGCTCTCGGCGCCTGAGGCAGACAAGATGGCCAAGGTTCGATGCTTCCGACTTCGGATGGGATCCAGCACTTGTTGTGGGGAAAAGAACTTCAGAGATCGTGGGAGCTGGGTATTCCGAGGCAAATACACTTATACTCTCCATCAGATCTTCTCCGATTTGCAGGGAGTTGGCAATTGCAAGGATGAATCTCGATCGAGACCAGGAAATCCCGATCCATCGTGGGGTGTGGTGATGTTTGGGACCGGATGTTCCGACGTGACGTGGGCCTTGCACGCACACGTGCTGCCAAGGAGATTAGGACGAAACCCGACATTGAAAAGAATTCGTATATACGGCATTGATAACTATAGAGACACTATTCACATAACTTCATCATATTTACAAGGCTCGAGTATTTCACAGAGCAGATTTCTCCCACACGATCTCCTTCCCATTCAACCCCTCAATTGCGGGGATCTGCGCACGCAAAGCATTGCCGTAGTCACCGGCGTTCGGCGTCCGCATCAGGGTGTGGATGTGGAACTTCTTGGGCTCCTCATTGTTGAGGAACACGCCGGAGTGGTGGTCGAACTCGACCAGGATGACCGGGCTCTGCAAGCGGTAGTAGAAAGGGTCCTCGTTGCCATAGGATCCAATCCAGCAGAAGTAGGTCTCGGACTCGAACTGGCGGATGTGGTCCAGCTTCAGCTGGCGGGCGCGGGCAGGCAAATAGAGCAGGTACTGCTCGAAGATCCCGTACATGAACTTCTTCTGCTCTTCGTTGAATGTGCTGGCGGGGATACCTTCATTGGGCACGACGCGGTTGTCACGGTACGCACCGCAGACATGGCGCTGGTCGTCGCGGTTCCAGCGGCCGGGCGGCATCGCCGGGTCGTGCATCTCGGCGTAGACACGCGCCTTCTGCTGGAGCTCGGGGGACAGGGACTGCATGAGACGCAGACCCAGTTCCTCCTCCACCTGCATGATGCGAGTGCCGGCGTACGGGCCGGAGTCGATCTCGTTGGGCTCGGCGCCCGTGAACCACGGGGAGGCGACGATCTGACCCTTGTAGAGGAAGATGTTCAGGCAGAGGTGGTGGCCGTAGAAGGACCAGCCCCACGGTCGGTCGGTCGAGGGACGACCGAAGAGGACAAAGTTGTAGGAGAATTCGTTCATGACCTTGACACCGTTGACCAGCTCGCCCAGGAAATGGTTGATGCGCATTGCCGCGATGGCCTTCTCGTAGCCTTCGGGAGATAGTGTGACCTTGAGAACGTTCAAGACGGCGTCGCGGAGCTTGCTGTCGATCTCATCAAGCCGGATTCCCTTGTTGCTGAGGAGGAATTCGGGGTTGGACCAGGTCCGCCATTCGGGGGAATCGATGTGGTAGCACAGAGCTTTGCGCTGGTTTTCGTCGGCCAGAGACAGCACATTCTGAGTGGCTTCGACGATTGTATCAATTGGGATGCCTTCGTCTTGGAGCTTGAACAGGTCGGGGCGAACGGTTCCTAAGGCAGTGATTAGCAAGCGAAATGGACCATTGCTTCCATCGGAAGTTCCATCGGAAGTGAATACCGTCGGTGGTTACACCCTTGAAGGGCTCTTGCAGCAGGTCCAGCCAGTGCATGTAGAGCGCGTGCAGCCATGGAGGCTGACGTTGCGTCTTGAACTCGTGTGCATATTCATGGGCATCCTGTGTGCGCATCACCTGGAAGCGCTTTAGACTAAGATCGGGCAAGTATTGACGGTATTCGCCCGTAGGCTTCTGCAATTCGGCCTCGGAGTGAGTCATTATGGCAGTGTTATGGCGGATGTGATGCGATGATGATGGGGGAAGGAAAGAGAGACAGGAGGGGGCGAGGAGGGTCGAGAGGAGAAGGAGGAAAAGTAATAGTATTTAGCTTGGGATGCGAGGCAGAGGTGAATGAATTTATTTATCATTATCGGCTGGGGAAAGTTGTACTGTACCAGGTATGGGGTACGGATTCAGCTTTCCGCCACTTCGTTTCCTTTCCCCATACTAGCCCTCCCCACTTTTCCCACAGCACCTCCCCACCATCCACCGTGGGCTCGGGCTAAATCTTATCCGCCCACACCCCCAACACCCAGACATTCAAAAATGGCTTATTGGTAATACGCAGTTCTCTAAGATCGGACCCGACGGAACCAACAGCTAACTATGGCAATTCGGTTCTTGGGTGTTGCCTGATGGTTGTTCGCCTTCCAAGCCACCGCCTGGCAAATCTTTAATCCCCCCGTGGGGTCGAACATCCTTCGACCCCATCATTCGGCATTAAATCGGCCTAGCGGGGTTGCTTCGCAGCTTCAGCAGATCATACATGAGTACATCATTTGCTCGATTTCACATGGAACTACCAGCATTCAAAGGGTGGATCCAACCGTTGGTGTAATACAGCACTCTGGCAACGACACCAACAATCTCGTCAGTCATGGCCCGAGGTCACATCGCCCACATACACAATTCATAAGATACATTAATCTACAACAACCGCAGGAGTTCCAAGTCCTTGGCTACAGCCGGACTATGAGGTGCGCAGCTCTCCAGGAACCGCAGCATTTCTTGGTTCCATTGCTCCCAGCCCGGGGGTAAGGTATCTCGCACGCGGGCTTCTGGTGAGTGGGATATACAGTAAAAGAGGAGTATTTGGCCGAAAAATCTAGGAGATGGTCAGTCACCGCGGTATGGAAAGAAGCAGCAGATCTGATGCTTGCGAGACTCACTGAGAGCAAAAAGCGAATCGAATCGGAATGCAGCTCTTCATCCGGCGGAAGACGCCCCCAACAACAGGCCAGTTCATGGCGTTCAGCAGTCCGCTGCGGATTTGTTCGAGATCATGATCCGTTAATAAACTGGGTATATGGAGGGCTTTGTAGAGGTAGGGCCGGCCGATGTGGAATTTGGCAATCATGTAGCGACCACGAAGCATAGCTTCGGAGACGGCAATCGCGGGAGAAAGGGCATGACGGGTCGGATCGAACGGTAAGTGAGATTCGGTGGGTTCAGAATCGGCTGCGTCGTGGTCTGTAGAAGGGTTGGGTGAATTATCGGAGAACTGCAGGGCAGCAGGTAGGTTGACCCGCCACTGATCTAGCTGGTGGTGCAACTCTGTATTGATGGCTGGACGGGGGAATGTCCCTGAGTCGGCTGTAAGAGAGCTAAGTCAGTCGTGACTCGACGAGCGCAAAGAAGGAGCGATCGACTCACAGTAGAAATACAGTGAGTTTCGGATACGGGTTAGTATTATACGGTGGGCGACCTGCGCAAGGAAATGGTATTGGAAAAACGAATCGTCTATCTCGTCCAAGGACATGGATCGAGATGTACCGAAGCCAACGCTCTCGAAGCTGATAAACTTGGGAATTGGGACAAGCTCTTCAAGGCGTGCAAGACCGCTCGGTGGGACATGTAATTCTTGAATTAGGATTGTCTCATTCATGAGACAATTCCAGTATACTCTCGACTTCATGTCGCCTTCCCACTCGTCGAAGTGAACGTCACGGCTAAGGACGTTAGTCACCTAATCACCACGAGTAGGAAAACAGGATAATCACATACTTAGTGAGCATGGAAAGACAGCAGGTAGCAGCACGATGGATCATAGCCCAAGAGTCTAAGGGCCGCAGGATCTGACTGTAGTAGACACTGCAAACGCGCGTCAGAATCCGAGGATCAATCTTATAGACTTGTGGAGTGATCGTACAATGAAAGTAGATAGAATTGGCAGCTTTGCAGATCATTGCCACACATCAAGAAGCCCATGCGTTGGCGAGCCTCGTTGAAGAAGCGTAAGCCAGGAGGTTCCTCATAGACGACTCCCATCCACTCGGGCGGCTCAAACCGACTAGTCCTGCTCCCTGGTAAAGGATAATTTCCCTCTTGATAAGCGTGGATTGCAATACAGCCTAGGGCCATGATGTTCAGGGCGAGACAGCTTTCGATTGTATATCCGAAATTGCTTTCGATCGCCGTCCCCAGTGTCGAGGCGAAGTAAAAGTTCTTATCAATGATAGGCGTGTAGAGGTTAAACGTGGTGAAGAATGCGTCTGAAAGCCCCTTGATCATGGCCAATGGGAGTGTCTCCAGCCAGTTGTTTCCAGCGTGCGGAGGAAAGGGGCAAATGTACATCGGCAGCATAGGCCTTTTCATTTCAATGTCAATCACGTAGTTCTTTCCGAGCTTCTCATAGGCCTCGAGAAGTCGATTTGGGAGGATGTTTTGAGCTCCAAGCCAAGAGATCACCCCATGCTGGCTGAAAGAGATTGAAACGAGGCCAGTCGAATCCACTGGGCCCGAGGGGAGATAGCTTTGGCTATCATGTTCTAGATCGTTATTGAGTTCCACTGTTCTCGGTGTGAGGCCTTGCAGTTGAGACCTCTCTGAGCCCACCGGCTCTTTGGAGTTGAGATTACGCCGTGTTAGAGGTGAGACACCTGGCGACGTATCTAATGCATGAATCATTTCATTTCGAAGAGAATGAATGTCACCAGATATGGCAGTGGGGACACTTTCAAGTTTTGTCTCGAGTCGATGGAGAGTGCTCATAATCAGACTCAAAGAATGATCCCGCCTATGATGAGTTAGTCTGACAAGTCTATCATTAGTATGTGCTTGGTTGGTCCTTACTTGGAAGTCTTGCGCTCATTATAGACACATTCCAAGCCAAGCGACTTGCATAGTCCACATTTTGGCCGTGATTCATCACATCTGGTCTTTTTCAATCTGCAATTCTCACAAGCCTATGGCGAGATGTTATTCCAAATGATTTTACACCAGAGTTCCTGAAGGTTGTGGTAGAGCGATGCGGAAAGAGTAACCTACCACTGTGGCTATGAAATTCCGGGGTTTCTTCGCCGAGCCCGAGGCCCTGCTGTGCTCCGGGCTGTCATGAGAGAGGTGATCGGGAAGCTCTGGAGTCTGAGAGTCACTGTGGGATAATGACCCTGAGTAGGGACGTTTGTTCATGGTACTGAATCAAGAACAGCTTGGATATCACGACATCGTTGCTTGAGTGCACTAAATGGTTCTGCGATCCGGATAAGTCGATAGATAGGCGGCTTCATGTGACTCGAAAATGCTGGGTCTGAAACACGTGACAAGATGAAAGGGACGGATATGTTTGCGCTGTTTGCTGCTTGCAGCTGCGATAAGCGGGCCTACCGGCACGTGCACTCGACGGATCGTGCGTTCGCACCGGAGTTTGCGGAGCTAAGCATGGACTGTGCATTTACCCCACGGCACTTCGACCTTGGCATCCTGAGTTACTCCGCACTTTTCAAGCTGTTTACGCAAGTCGTGCCACTGGATATGATGCATTGGTCGTTCCGTGGAACTTGTGGACAACCTTTATGTATTAAAAGCGACACCTGTCTTATCGGCGAGCGGAGCCAATTCTCACATTCTGTCTGTGGCTCAATAGAGCCAGGAGCACTACAAGCGTTCCCGACAGGTTCTTGAATAACCATGTTGCAGAGATGAGATGGCCAACAAGTCGAAGCATTTGAGCATCACTTGCTCAGAACTGATGTTTCTCCAGCGAGCATGACAGCTCCTATTGGGTCCCACTTCTCTTGCAGACCAGGGATCCAGGGCTACAGACAGTGTCGTCGGCAGCGCAATGTGGAGAGCATGTTCGGGATGTGGACATAAACGGCAGAACTCATGAATAGCTTCTAATTCCATTGATATATCATGCTCAGATGCTCTGGAACTCGATACGATACTGAATAACATTGCATTTGATGTCCAAATGGCCCCCTCCAGTTACAGTGATCATTTTTCGATCAAGAACCTTCCATACGGCGTCGCCTCGTCTCCCGCGCGAGCTGACCCGCAATGCGTGACTCGGCTCAACAACACCGTGATCTTCCTAGATGACCTCCAGAGAAACGCAGTATTCAACTCGGTCACCGAGCTCCCTTCTGGAATCTTCAAATCGTCCACCTTGAATGACTTTGCTGCCCTCCCCAAGCCAATCCACACGCAAGTGCGTCACGCCCTGCAACTGGTACTACAAAATGGAGTGGAAGAACTCCCCACAGGAAGCACTGCAGACATCAGCAAGGTCCAATTGCATCTCCCTGTCACAATCCCAGCTTATACCGGTAATTAGCCTCACTCTAAAGTACCCTTCATAAACACAAGCTAACGACAACCTCCGCAGACTTCTGCAGCAGCAAGGCCCACAACATCAATGCCGGACGAGCTATCCTCGGCCACGAGAGCCTGCCGCCGTGTTTCTACCATATCCCCATTGCCTACAACGGCCGTGCCAGCACGATCTCCGTTTCTGGGACCCCCGTCCACCGGCCCCGGGGCCACTTCGTCGACAGGAACGTAACGACCCACAAAGAAGTCATCTACGCGCCAACACGCGCCTTGGACTACGAACTCGAATTGGGCATTGTGATCGGTGCCCCTCTGCAGTTGGGCCAGGGGCTTACCGCCAAGGATGCTGAGGCACACATCTTCGGGCTTGTGCTCTTGAATGACTGGAGTGGTACGTTAACTATGCAATCTATGAAGCCATTGAAGATTGATTTCCTTTCCATGGAATTTTACCTTTCATCTGGCATGAATTCCAGACAGAGAGTACTTGGCTGAACAAGCGCTACAGCACGCGACATCCAAGGCTTCGAAATGATCCCCCTCGGCCCACTGAACGGGAAGAACTTTGCCTCGACCATCTCCCCCTGGATCGTCACACTGGAGGCGCTGGAAGCGTTCCGCACCGACGGCCCAGAGCCGCAGAGCGCATCCATCCCGCCGTACCTGCAGGACTCAGGCGCCCATAATTATGACATCCAGCTGAAGGTCGAGTTGGAGACTGCTTCTGGGGCGAGGACGGTGCTGGGAGAGACCAATGCGAAGGAGCTGTACTGGAGTCTCGGGCAGATGTGCGCGCATCTGACGAGCACGGGGTGTAATCTGCATACCGGGGAGATTCTGGGCACTGGGACGGTCAGTGGGGCTGCTGAGGGGTCCTATGGCTGTCTGCTGGAGGTGACCAAGGGAGGCAAGGCGAAGGCCAAGTTGACCGACGATAGTGAGCGGACTTACCTGGTCGATGGGGATGTGGTGACGATGACGGCCTTGGCGGGCGAAGGAGTTGGATTTGGCGAGTGCACGGGGCAGATTCTTCCTGCCAAGGAAGTTCAGGCTTAGATTAGTGCTATTGTACAGAAAGCCAACTAGGTGATCCTCGTTCCAGACATTAGATCCACTACGAAGAGATGCATGCGACGCAAGCACATCATACCCTTATAACACAAGTATCTGGGGAGAACGTCCGAAGCCCCTTTCTTTCAACTCCCCAATAACCTCAATCCTCAGTCCTAGTAATCATATGGCTATCTGGGGGAGAACTCCCAGACGCCCCTTCTTTTCAGCTCCCCAGTACCCTCAACCCCAATTCCAATGACATAGCACAACGACCATCTACCTTAGGTATCCACCTTAATCCTCCCACAAAGCACCACATCCTCCCCAAAAGGATACCACTTGACCCCCGTCAACCGCGACGCCGGCACAGCCACCCCACCGTCCCCCACCCTCCTTGGCGGACTCACCACCACCCCGCCCCTCCCCAACCACGTCGGCGCAACCGTCACAATCACCGAACTGACCAGATCCTGATACCTCGGCTCCAGCAACGAATTAATCACCGCCGCGCCGCCCTCGATCATAACACTGCGCACCCCCTCCTCCCGCCGCAGATACTCCAGCACCTGCCTCCAATCGAACTCCCTCCTACCCTTTCCAACCCCCTCGCCCTCGCCCTCATCCCCCCCAAAATCCTGTGTTGTAATCCCCCAAGGAAGCGAAATAAACCGCCCCCCAACCCCCTCCAGCACCCCCCGCTGCTCCGCCTCCACCTCCGTCCCCTCCGCGATCAGCACCCACGGCGCCCGCCCCCGCCCCCGCCGCACCATCTCCACGATCTTAGCCTGCGGGGTGATCCGCCAGCGCGCCGAGGGGTCCACGATGATGGGCCGCGGCTGGCCGTCCAGCCCGTCGGCGCCGTACCCGCCCCCGCCGGCGAGCCGGCAGTTCAGGCCCGGGTCGTCGGCCACCGCCGTGCCCACTCCCACCAGGATGGCGTCGTGGCGCGAGCGCAGGTAGTGCGTCATCGCCTTGGACTGCGGGCCCGAGAGCACGGTGCGCGTGCCCGGCGACAGGGCGAGGGAGGAGTCGAGCGAGGTCGCGAAGGTGAGGGTTGTGAATGGGAGGGTCGCGGGGGCATGGTCGGTGGTGGGTGAGCTTTGCCCAGGAGGGGGAGGGGGGAGGTGTGGTTCGAGGAATGCGCGGTCGGGGGCGGGGAAGGTCAGGGCGTCGCGTGGGGGGTCGGTCATGGTGTAGTGAAATGTCTGTTTGGGTGGTGGTGTTGGGGTGTGGAAGATTGGGATGTTGAGAGGTGTGGGGTTGGTGTGTTGGATGTTTAAGTTGTGGATGATATCTTTGAGGTGTGAGGGAGTGTTGATGCTGGATGGGTTTGCGGGGAAAGGGAGCGATAAAAAATGTGTGGAGCCTTAGGCCAGCAACGAGGTAGTCTACTGTACCAACTGTTGGTGCTGTCGTTACCCCACTATGGGCGGGAGATAATCAGTGATTTTACCCCTCACCGGTAGCTGTTCGAGGGGGCGCTTTCTTGGCGAACACCTCGATGTTTGTCAGAGCTTGCATCTGCTCAGAGAATCTGGTCTAGCTATTGATATGTAGGCAGACTATCTCGGGGGTTCAAAGTCTAAAAGTCGGAGGTTTGATTATTGCATCTAAAATCATGAGAGGAGTATCTAGGCTAATAATGCTATCTAAGAAATGAAAACAAATGCGATCGTGATCCGTGAAGATGCAAAGAATCTAGTTGACAACCACAATATGCACAAGCACTTGCTTAGGCGGGAATACCACCGGTTCCGAACAGCTCCATCTTGATGCGATCGTCAGCGACGCCCGCGGCGGTCAGCTTCTGCTTCACGTCCAGCATGAACGCAGTCGGACCGCAGATGTAGTACTTGGTGGTCGCATCCTCCAGGTAGAGGTCCTTCTGCTTGTCCAGCTGGTTCACGTCCAGGCGTCCCGCGACATCGTAGTCCTCGCCCTGCTTCTCCTCGGCGCCGGGGTGGCTGGTGAAGAAGATAGCGTGCAGGTTGGGCACCTTGGCAGCCAGCTCCTTGATCTGCGGGCGGAAGGCGCGGGCCGCAGAGGTGCGAGCGCCGTGCGCGTAGGTGATCTTGCGCTGGGTCTGGGCCTCGGGGCCATCGAGGATGGTGTTGAGGATGGAGGTGAGCGGGGTCAGACCGACACCGGCGGCGAGGAGGACAATCGGGCTGCTGCTCTGCTTCTCCTCGTCGGAGAGGAAGAAGTCACCGTAGGGGTGAGAGACGCGGACGATATCGCCTTCCTTCTTGAGATCGTGCAGGATGTTGGAGACATAGCCGGGGTGGCGCTTGGCCGAGGGCTCGGTGGGCTCGAGGCCGGCCTCCCTCTTGACGCTGATGCGGTAGTATTCTGGCACAGGCTTGTCGCTGAGCGAGTACTGGCGGCTCTGGGGGTAGTTGAGCTCCGAAACAAAGACCTCCACGGAGATGTATTGTCCGGGGCGGAAGGACGGCAGAGGCTTGCCATCCACGGGCTCCAGGTAGAACGAAGTGATCTCAGACGACTCGGGCACCTTCTTGGCAATGCGGAAATCGCGGAAATCAGTCCAGCCGTCCGCCTCCTTGTAGAGGTCGGCTTCGCGGTTGATCATGATGTCGGCCAACTGCCAGTAGGCGGCACCCCAGGCGTCGTGGATCTCGGGCGTCAGGGCGTCTAGAAGGACTTCGCCCATGGCCTCGAGGAGGTACTTGCCGACAATCTTGTAGTGCTCGGGCCGGATATAGAGGGAGGCGTGCTTGTGGCAGATCAATTCGACTGCGGGGCTCAAGGCACCCAGGTTGTCGATGTTGGAGGCATAGGCGAAGAGGGCGCCAGCGAGAGCGACGGGCTGGTGGCCATTGACCTGATTGGCAGTGTTGAAAACGGTGTTGAGCTCGGGGTGTGCAGCGAGCATATTCTTGTAGAACACGGTCGTGATGGTCTTGCCATGAATCTGCAAGACAGGCACAGTGGCCTTGATGATGGCAATTTGCTCTTGCGTGAGACCCATGATGTAAATGATATCAATATGTCAAGGATGCTCTGATTGATGCAATGTCAATGTGGGAATGTATGTCTGGGAGAATGCAAGGGAGAGAACAATCTCATCCGAGAGCCCACGGGTGTATTTATATGCTAATGGGCAACCAATTGGCCCAGGAGGTCAACACAAGTGGATATGCATGATGTGGCGGACGAACTTTTTTCATGCGGTTTTTTGGATCGGGCGGAAGAAAACTGACATCTCCGCGGAGAAGCTGGGGAAGAACTGAGTTGGTACAGTTGGTACCTCGCCAACCAGCCCAAATCGAATCAGGTTCCCGACAATGTTAAGCCGAACGGTCCATTCTCGGTCCTGGTGTCTATGGAATGGATTGAATCGCTGGATTGGCCTTTGAATGCGTGGCTTGCAGTCTATAGTTGGGGTACATCATAAGAACTAAGACATTTGCTGCAATGGCCGTTCGTAATGACTCTCCGTCCTGAGACCATATTCCACGCTGGGATGTATACAGAGATAAAACACGAACTCATCGGCGAGGATATGGGACGACCAGCCAACAGTCACGAGGCAATAAATTATTATACGAAAAGGATCAGCCCATGTCCGACCGGGAGTTTTAGGGGATTCTGGCGGAGGCCGAGTCTCGGCCGTTGTATGATTAGAGTATGGTTTACCGCAGTCTAGGAACCATGGGTACGAATTGGCATGGCGCGGGCGTTTTGAGTCGGTGGGACAGACTTGAGAAAACTTCACTCGCGAGGCCATAACTAAGGTAATACTATGTGCTAACGGTAGGTTCTAGAGCCAGCAAGAAAATCTAGAGACGGAAGAACGGCTCCTGCGGGAATTGCGGAACACGCGGCCGCCCTATCAGAGACTTTCCCGACCGTGCTGACCTGGTGTGCACTCATTAGTCAGGAAACAGCATCAAATTGCATGATACTTCAAGGCACATGACTTTGCTTAGTAAGCTATGCGTGTCTTCTCACGTGATACGCTGCCTCGCCTGCTTGAAGTGACGGTGACATTAGCCTACCGTAGCTAACCGGATGCGGAATTCCCCGCTGCTGGCTGGCCGGCTGGCACTGTAACATCATCCATCATACAGTGACCTCATGTTCAATGTCGGCATGCAGCCATCTTAGTCAGGATACTCGATGATGCTGCTGATACTGACGCTGAAACGCCGATGATGCTGAAGGAATGCTTTGCGGCATCTCGCAGGGCTGTTGAGAAGCCGGTCATCAACACATCAGCTGCCCCGGTGCTGGATTGCGCTCCACTCGAGCCCTTCAGTGCATAGAGTCATATTCGTGGCAACACTCCTCACTATGACTCGGTATCAGTAAAGGAAAGATAACTCTAATTTGCCGATGTCACCTCTCGGTCTGCTACGTGACGTTTCGGGTGTTCCTTTCCGGTTCCATGCCCCTCCCATGCTTTCTCCAAAGGCATTGTCTGCTGGATGTCACCGTCCTGCTCGAGTTTCCTTTTCCTGGGTTGCCTCGCTCGCCTGTGGCTCTGCAACTATTTACCATGCACGTCGTCCTGCTCGTCGCTGTCGTCTTTTCTTTCACACCTTGCCGCAAGACCTCAGCCTGCTCTCTTCCGGCTGCCTGACCAGTATTGACTCATACTTTAAACACGTCCCATCTCATTATCAATATGCCGGGGAAGACCGCACCGCCGCGCCGGATCACCAAATTCACAAATTGCCGGATTGTGAAAGGTAGCGAGCTAGTCAAGGAAGACCTCTGGATTGACTCCTTGTCCGGGAAGATTCTCAAAGATCAGGAAGCATTCTACGACTTTCACCTCTCCCCGGATGAGGTCATTGATCTCGGCGGGCGCATCGTCGCCCCGGGACTTATCGATGTGCAGCTGAACGGTGCCCAGGGCTTTGACTTCTCTGTGCCCCAAGCTACCACCGAGGAATATGACAGGGGTCTGCGCATGGTCAACAAGGGCCTTGCCCGGATGGGTGTTACCTCATATCTCCCTACCGTTGTGAGCTCCACGCCAGAGGTTTACTGGAAAGTATGTCTACGCAAAGCACTCCCTGGCTTGAAGATATTGGGACTGACCAGTCCACTTCTTGCTATAGGTTCTACCCTCGTTAGGCCCCACAGGAAGCGAAGCCCAGCCTCAAGATGGCGCCGAGTCACTGGGCGCTCACGTGGAAGGGCCGTTCATCAGCCCCGGCCGCAACGGCATACACAAATCCGAAGTGCTTCGCGCAGCCCACAGCCTAGAAGACATAGTGGAATGCTACGGCTCGAATAATTTGACCGGGTCATCTCAGACGGTCCGAATGATCACTGCGGCGCCTGAAGTCGGCAACATGCTGAACCAAATCCCGTCTCTTACCTCGAAAAACATCATCTATTCGATCGGCCACTCAGACGCAACTTACGAGCAAGCTCTCGCCGCTACCCAAAGCGGCGCTACCATGATCACCCACCTGTTCAATGCCATGCGCCCGTTCTATCATCGCAACCCCGGGGTCTTCGGCCTGTTCGGTCAGACCGATCGCCCGCGTCCCTTCTACGGTGTCATCGCTGACGGCATCCACTTGCACCCGACTTCCATCCGCATCGCTTACAACGCTCATCCGACCGGGCTGGTCCTTGTGACGGACGCCATGAGGCTGTGTGGGCTCCCCGACGGAGTCTACGACTGGACCAACGGGGACCGCATCGTGAAGACCGGCGCACAGCTGACCCTGGAGGGTTCGGACAAGATCGCCGGAAGTTCCGCGACCTTGATCGAGTGTGTCAACAATTTCCGTCGGTGGTCAGGAGCCTCGACTGCGGATGCCTTGAACGCCGCCACGGCCACCCCGGCGCGTCTTCTGGGCTTGGAGGGAATCAAGGGCTCACTGAGCAAAGGCGCGGATGCGGATCTGATCGTCTTGGATGATGAAGAAGACCCCTTCTCCGGCCCGACCTTGACTATTCGTCAGGTGTGGAAGCGGGGTGTGAAGGTATTCGACACTGAACATGATGCTGGGGTTGTTCCTTCAAAGGCCTAAGGTCTTCCTTTCAAAGTTTTCTCTTTGTCTAGTCTTGCTTCATTGAGCGTCGGAATTGGCAGTCAAACCATCACATCAGGTGACTAGAGCACTGGACTGTGGGAAGTGACGGTATACTTGCTTCTTGATATACACTTGCTTCTAAGACGGGGGTAATGGCGCATCGTGTTTTGCAGCATATCCAAGTAGATATTGAATGAAAGAATAGAGGTATTCTATTTTCGCTCTAGGTCTTGCCATCTGAAGTATGATTTTCAGGTGTAGCTCTGTAATAGATTTTGATTGGATGCTTATCTTCTCCGGTGAAAAATTTGCCTGAGGCAGCGAGGCAGCTCGGATGACTTGTGGCTCCGGGTTAATTGGAGCTGTCTTGCGACCTCCACAATCAACCTTGTCAATAAAAGCCCCTCGAACAGTATGCTACATCATACGGGGTTAGGATCTCGCCAGGGCTCGCAAGGCTGTGGTGGTCGACAACAACAAATAGCCAAACAAGAAATGGCGAGACCCGCCTAGCCCGCCGCCCCCAAACATCCAACCGTCACGTATATACTCCAGCAACGCCAATGTCAGACCGCTCCCTACCCCGTCTGCTTCTCGCATTTTCACAACCATCACGACAAAAATGCAGCTATTCCAACTGCCCACGGAAATCTTACAGGTTATCATCAGCCAGATCGACTCCCGAGCTTCACTCGCTCGCCTGGCGCGGGTGTGCCGATTTCTCGAGGCGTTAGTCGACCCAATTCTCTACCAATCCGTCTACCTGCGCAATCACGACGGTGAAATATTCATTCGCGCACTCGAGCTCCGCCCAGCCCGAGCGCAGTACATCCGCGAGCTGCTGATCCACTACCACTATGTCAACGTCCCCGACCAGCAGGCATACTACCCGCTGTTGGTGGAGAGTCTGGTACCGACGATCCGCCTACTGGTCAACCTCCGGCGGCTGACAGTCAAAGGGCTTCTCTACGATGCGCCGCGGGACTACGACGACCCGGACCTGGGCAATGTAGAGAGACTCGACGCTTACGCAGCGGAGTGGTTCCGGCTGTTTGAGCATGCTGGTGGCGCGGATGTCCTGCCTTCCTTAGAGTCATGTTGGTCGGCCCCATTCCCCCTCTTCTTCCTGCCCTAAATACATCGCATGATGCTTATTTCCCTCACTAAAGGCCAAATGATCATGGACGATGTGCCCTACGACCCAGAGATCCGCACGGAGCTGTGGAGCTTCGATACCCGGAGCGCCATCATGGTCCACCCTCATCTACGGGACCTGACCCTGGTCGGAGCGCTCGTCGGGGGCCTGGATCCCGCCCTGCAATACGAGCCGCGCTCCACACGGCTGGAGAGTCTAACCCTCTTCTGCTGCGACGTATCTTCGGACGGATTGCGCGAGCTGCTGCGTGTCCCCGAGGCCTTGAAGCACCTCACCTGGAAAGGTGTCCCGGCGACGGCTCCCCCGGAGTTTTGGCCGGGAGACCGACAGAGCTATGTCGACGCTATCCGCACGCATGCAGACTCGCTGGTCAGTCTGGATCTGGACTTTTATGCGAATGGTGGACATCATCCGCCGTTGGATTTTCGGGATTTCCGCGGTCTGCGACAGCTAACGATTGATCCGGGGGTGCTGAGAGGTGATACCACGGATGCGGATGGGAATGCGCGACACGCTACGACGGAGTGTCTGCTCCCTGGCAGTCTACAGGGGCTGGTCCTTCGGGAGTATAGAGAGTACAGCGTGCCAGACCAAGAAACTCTGCCGCTCGTCTATCGCTGGGTGTCATCGGGGGCGCTGCCTAGTCTGCGGAGCGTCACGGTTCAATCGGCCAAGTTTTCTCGGAGCGAGATCTTGCATCGTGCCCTCAGTGCGAAGATGTGTTTCGATGATGCCTTTCGGTCGGTGGGCGTGCAGCTCGAGTACGAGAAAGTCCGGTCCAGCCTGGCAGAAGAGCAGTTTGGGTTCGACTGCCATTGTTGCACGTACGCCTTGCGATGGAATAATGGGCTGGATTATTGAGGTGGTGTTGCACCAGAGGGACATGATGAATCTCCACTGCCGGATATCCACGGAAATATCACCGCAGTCCAGTTGCCAAGTGTAGCAGGTTATGCCTGGATGTGTAGCAATCGATAGGCACAATAGATCAGTCCTATGACTTTACTACAGGCCCACAAGAAGTCAACATGCCTTCTCAGGCTACAAGCCCACCAGTTATACTACCCAGTGTACTTTCCTCACTTCGATAACTAAGGTAGCACCTAGATAGTATCCCCACCCACCCACCCCCTTTCCTCTCCCCAACGCAAAAAGAATTCACCAGCCCACCACCTCTCTCCCTTCCAGCCTTCAAGGTTACTACCTACTAGTTCCCCGTCATAACCCCCCAATCCCCCTCCGTCCACACCAACCGCATCCTCCACCGCTTAATCCTCCACACCCCACCACCACTTCCTTGCCCCTCCCCATCCACCCCCGCAAAGTCCCTCACCACCTCAACCGAATACAGCGCCCCGCTCGTCAACCGGGTAGTGTCAGGCTGATTCCCCTGACCCGCCCGAAAATGCTGCGCCAACGCCGAGGCGGTCACGGTGGCGGTCGCGGCCGCGGTTCCACGATCCTCTGCCGGCAGGTTGATGCGCACATTGCTCAAGAAGTGGGTGGTGTCCAGCGGGGCGACGGGGTCCCAGCTGCCGGTCTTGATGGCCGCGCGGCCCTCCATCACGCGGCCGTTGAAGTCGAGGACGGCGTCCTCGAAGAAGGCGGACTCGAACAGGGGGAGGTTGTTGTCGTCGTAGGAGAGGACGGCGCGGTAGAGCGGGTCGACGATCGCTTCGCGGAGGGGGAGGGCGGAGAGGGTGGTTGGGAAGAGGGACATGGTCGGTTTTGTAGATTGGGAATTGAGTATTGAGTGGTTCTGTTTGACTCTATTTTGGGGGGGGGGAGTTCTTTGACCTTGGTTTTGGGCTAGTAGTGCCTGGGATTTGGGGGAGGGGGTTATATACTACTAACCCTGTATAACTACCAATCTTTCGTGTTTTCCTAACGGAACCACCGACAGGGGTACAGGCACCTGAACAGACCGGCCGTAAGTCACTAACAAGGCCGGAGACCGGAAGGGAGGACCGCGTCTCTTACTGGGTTGTTCGGTCGAGGGGGTAAAATCCGCGACTAATCTCCGTAGCCCTAACCGGTGGGGGGCGGGCTGTAGTGCCAATCAACGCGACTATGACATGCTGGGGAGTTTCTCATCGTCAATTGAAATGAGATGATTATGACGGAGTGGTAGACTAGCAACGGAATCTACTATGTATGTATCGTGTTTGAGAGGCGTAAGCCCTGCAGTGGCGCTGGGGAATTGCTTGTCTCTTCTTGGCTCTCCCCTTCCGTCCCGTGCCATGCCGATCCCGACCCAGTGGTCCTACAGCATGGCGCCCTCAGCTTCACTCATTCTCGGATCCTATCTACACGGTCTGAACGGGTGTGTAACGTTTTACATCGCTCCGTAAAGCCAGCGGGGGATCCCGACTGAAGGCAGCTAGTTCATCTAGGAAGATGGGCCTCGTGTACATCAAGGCCATCGCAGCAGATAACGCCCTTTGGCTGGGCCATTGAAAAAGTCAATCGGCGCAAAGCGACAGACTGGCGCTGTGAAAGAGGAGGGAGTCGCTGATCCCAGCCACTCTGCCGCAATTGCACTTCTTCGATTCATCTCATGTGGGCCTTCTACCCGGATTCGTATGCCACCACGGAGTGTCTCGCCCACTGCTGGTCACGGATGTATAGAACGGAGATATGGGTTGAGCTCGGGGACATCGAGAGCAAAATGATGAAGGCCTGAGATGGGGCTCTGGATGAAGCAGTGGTGACTCTTCGCGAGAGCGATCCCCCTCCGCTGTTGGCTCATGTCGTCTTTGTCCCGAATCATACCGTCGCTGGCTCGGAGGCTTTCCTCGGACACTCTCTTGCAGCATCTGTCCGTCGCGGAGTACATATGTCCTGTCATCGCCAATTCCCTCGACTGCACTTCGTCACTACTAGCTATTCCAGTTTGACCGGGAGACCCTCGAAAGCATTCCTCCTGTCGCGATGCACCGTGTCCTCCTCCGAGGCATCGAGACAATGCCTCAACTACGTAGCGTATGGGAAGAAGTACTGCACTGCATCTAGATTGATCTATCTCTCTACATTAGCTATAGAACACCAGACTCACCAAGTCTTAGTCTGGTCACTTGCTTAATGAAATGAATTACTCCATTTACTCCGTACTCAGTATGCAGTCCTCAACTGGCGGAATAAGACAAGCCGGGACCCACACGGCGGCGTCATCCGGCCCTCTCGGCGACCACATCTGGCAGCCGAGGTCCCTAGATAAGACTCGCGGCTCATCCAACCTCTAAAGCATCAATTTACACCACAACGAGACACACACACACACCCCGGCTCAAGACTTCCGGCTCACCCAAGCGGGAACAGAAAAAAGAATGTCACGAATGTCCCCCGCGCTCAAAGCGCTCATCAATTCACCCGCCGCGCGACCTAACACCCTACCAGCGCCCCGCAACATCCAGTCGGTGTACGCGAAGATCCAACAAGAAGCCCAAGCCAAGGGCATCTCGCAACCCTCATGGCTGGCCCTATCGGTGCGTCTTGCCCCCTCTTCCAGCCCCCTCCCCCGTACCCCAGACTAACACCCCGGAAAATAGACAGCAACAACAATGACGATGAACTCACCGGACTCCCTAACCCTCCTCTACGAACTCGCCACCACCTCCACCACCACCACCCCCACAGAAACCTCAACCTCAACCTCAACCTCGAATGAACCCCCTTCCCCCCTCGCAACCGCGGAACTCATGCGCGAAGTCGGCCTAAAATGCATCAGCTTCAACGGCATCCCGCGCACGATCAACTGCCTCAACGCCTTCCGCGCCCGCCTCCCGGAATCCATCACCGCCCAACTCTCCACGACCCCGGTCCGCGAACCCACCGCCGCCAACATCCCGGCCATCCGCGCCCGCGGCCGCGCCCTCTGGGACAGCATCTACCGGCCCTTCGAGCAGAAGCTCTACGAGAAGCTGGCCCGCGCGCACCCGGACCTGCCCGTGCACATCCTGAACATGAACTACGGGGCGTTGCTGGCCGATCCGCCGGGCAAAGGGAGGGTCGGGCGGGTGCTCACCTCGCTGGTGGCGGTGGCGTGTCTGCGGGCGCAGACGGGCGTCGGGCCGCAGGTGACCTCGCATGTGTTCGGGTTGCGGAAGGCGGTGGAGGATGGGAGCTGGGCGGGCGATGTTGAGACGCAGGCCGGGGCGGAGTGGTTGGCGAGTGAGGCGGGGAATGTGTGGGTTCTGGAGAGCGTGGATGCGATTGTGGGCGCGATTGGGGGTGGGGAGGGGAGTTTTGCTCCTGCGGGAGGTGCCGCAGAAAGAAGGGGGAAGTTGTGATTGCTCCCGGAGGTTGTTTGTACATGGGTTATGGGGGTTAATGTTATATACTTATACTTCATGGCGGTGTGGGTATGGAGTTGCAACTAACTAGATGGGATATATATCTGACTGGTTCGTTCGGTATCTCGGTCTTCTGCTTGCGTATACCGGGGTAGTACTAGCATGGCTATTGCCATAAAACACAACAGGAGAACAAAAAAATTGAAAGTTGGTACGATTGTCAGAACAGAAGGTGAACTTCTCAGGTCTTATCTGTAGCTCACCCAACCCATCTTTGCCTATGACGCAGCTCCCGAAGGCTCAGTCGGATAACCACTAGTGATTACCAAGACAAGTGGGTCATCCAACAAACCAGCCATCTGTCAATTGGCAATTTGGAAAGCCATTTACAATGACCAGCTCTCTCCAGTTCTGCTGCCCATGATATTAGGTCAATGCCTGCACAAGGCGTGTGTAACATTTCCGATGATTCCATACCTGCCCTTGTAAAGCCAGGCGAGGAAGCACAATACATCAACTGGGTCCCATAGCTCAGTTGGTTAGAGCGTAACGCTAATAACGTTAAAGTCGAGGGTTCGAGCCCCTCTGGGACCAGCTTCTTTTTTTCTTTTGAATTATATTTTTGCAGGTTGGATGGAGGGGATTGGGCACTTGTCGCCTGGTTTTGATGCTGCATGGTTGAAGACAGACTCCCGGCCAGCTCGTCGCGGAGGGGGACATCTATGTCATCGTCACCCTTCAAGTCCCTACCTGTTGCGTAGTGCACAGTATCTCACTACACATTTTCATCCAGCCCCCCTGCCCTCTGCACATTTCCATACCCACTCATCCAAGCCCCGAAAATCCCAAAAACAATGTAGTAAAAACAGTAGTCATTCTCATTCATAGTAGCCCAACGCTAAATCATCATCACAGGCAGGGGAAGGAACACGAGATCATCAACGTCATCAGCATCAACGTCATCATCACCAAGGCCGCCACTTTACAAAAACCAGCACACCCAACCACACGAAATGTCATTCCGGCTTCTGCCCATACACGACATGGACCTTGGTGTAGAGGTGGATGCTGGGGTCGCGCAGCTCGTTCTTGATCCCGGCCACGAACACCTCGATCTCGGGCTGCTGCCAGCCCAGGACGCGCGTGAACAGCGCGTAGCAGTAAGGGCCCATGGCCTCCAGCATGTTGACCTGGTGGAATTTGCCCAGGTCCTTCATCTTGGGATCCTTGGCCCAGGGGCCCTGGGGGAGCTTTTCGCAAGTTGGTTAGTGAAAATGTCCCACAGGGGGAGAAAAAAATCAAAGATTCCAGAGGGTTAAGGGGGGCTAACCTTGTAAATCTCCTCCCGCACGTTCACGAACCCCGCCTTCTCCATCTTCTCCTTCCACCCGAGCACGCTCTGCAAGTCCTTGCCATGCTTCCGCGCCGCGTCGTGCATAAACTTGATCCCCTCCAGCAGCGTCGTCGCCTTCTGGTGCGTCCCGTCGTCCGAGTACGTGTTGACCTCCATCGAGGCGATCTCGAAGTACCCGCGCGGCCGCAGGTTCTCGAACGCCTGCGCCATCAGCCGGTCGACGTCGCGGATGCAGCCCTCGAGCTCGCGGCCGTGGATGTAGTCGAACGGTCTGCTGTAGGACCAGGGCTGTTCGAAGTCGTCAACCTCGAAGCGGCAGTTGGGGGAGACCCTGGACTTGATGTTAACCCTGGGTGTTTGGATTTTGGTGGCTGGGGGGAGCTAAAGATAAAGCTCGGGGGCGAGTACTTACCATGATGGCTGAATAGGACTGAGGTCGTTGCCTGTATCCAGGAAAGAAAAAGCCCAAGTAGGTCAGTCATATCGTTTTACCCTAAGAAAAAAGCGCGCGATCATAGGAGACTAGGTGGGTAGCTGGATTTACCGATAACTTCTGATCCCGTGTTCGCACTGGCGGAAGATGCACCGTATTAGCCACTTCGGTTTCCCACATCGCCCTTCCTCCACTGCAGCTGCAACCTAATTTCAAGTCTGTGGTTCTCTCCGCAGAATAGTAGGAGTCCGACTTACTCCGCAAAGTCTAGTGCCCAGATCCCCGTGCCCGTGCCCAGATCCAGGACGCGAGCCGGGTTTTGGATAGGCGCCCGGTGCAATTCTCCCTTCAAGAGCATGCTATAGATGTGATGGCTCTGTATCCAGTGTCGTCTGATTAACATCCATCATTCGTTGTGCAGATCTCCGCCGCTTCCTTCGGTCTTCTCCGTTGGAGATGTGTGCGTATATGTGAGCGTGGTATACTAACCAAATCGAGGCGATCTTGCTCTCGTTCGTCATTGGGCTGCAATATTGATCAGTATGGGAGTTCCGAGGTCCGAGGTTGAACTGCGTCGAGAGCGTTCAGGGCCCTCGCAGCGAAAGGAGTGTATCATACTAAGAAATATTCACCCTCATGGTAGGAATGATATCTGCGACCGTTCTGGGAAGGAAAAGGAGCCCGGTTAGCGAAAGGACGAGGAGATGAGGCGACGAGGTAACCTAGAAGTACCTCATAGCTGGGAAACTTATTAGCTCGGGCTGGAAATAACAATTTTTGTCTTTATTCAAAATACATACTTATAGTTCATAACACTCGATTCGAGACTGGAAGTATAGCTAGCATCGTCCAGCCTGTGGAAAATGTTAGCATGGTTCTCGTCAAGGGTTGTAGTGGTAGTGATCCAGCGCGAACCAACGGAACGGCGGACGTCAATCTCGTGGGCTGGGAAACTTACGAGTCGGGATAAGTGGAGTCATTGTCATCGAAGTCCTGTCCCGCCAGCACCTGCGGGTTAGCTATCTAGTCGGGGCTTTTTGGGTGGGAGGGGGGGGGAAAGGTTAAAGTTTGGCAGTCACTGACATCCGGCTCAATGATACTGTCATTAATTTCATGTGGGGGGGCATTGTCGGCGCTCATGTTGAAGAAAAAAACAAAAAAAGGTGAGGTGCGGAATATGTGGCGATGGTGGTAGTGGTGGTAGTGGGTAAGGCGAGAATTAGAATAATTGGCGATCGGTTGATTGATGAATTGATGATTGAGCAATTGAGAGATTGAGCGATGGAGCGGTGGCCAGAAGTGAATTACCACCCCCGGCTGAGTTCTTGGTAACTTATCGAATGGCCCCGCTAGTGCAAAGTGAAAATAATCAAGTGTCAAGGCAAAAGCAGCGACGTTGAAGAGAGAGGATGGATGGATGTATGTAGTAAAATTCCAGAATAAAAAAGGGGCCCCGATGGAACTCTCCTAAATTAGTTAAGCATAAAATAGTACCTAATGGATGGTATGTGGTTAGTGAAAAAGAGGGATGGACAGAGATGGAAAAAAAAAGAAAAAGAAAAAAGAAAAACAAACAAGAATAAAAATCTCGATTTTCGGAGTAGTAGGAACTCCGATATTTAAGCCAGTTTCTGTTGAGAAGCAAGAGTAATGAAGATAGTAATCGGATAGGAGAAGGTCATAAGACACCAACAGAGAAGAAGATCCAAGAAGTAAGAAGCCATGCAATAATACGGAGTAGTAATAACAATAATATAAGAAATAATAAGGGGAGGGGGTTATTTCATGGAAATCTCAACAGTCCAACAGTCGAATCGGGCTCAGCTGGCCAGTGATGAGATGCGACAAGAGACTGAGACTGGGCCGAGGAGGAAAGGAAGTTAGGAAAAAAGCCAGACATGCATGCAGCCAAACCTTGAAAGACTGAAGAAAAGGATACTCAGGCAGGGCCTGTTCCCGTCTGTCTGTCTTGGGGGTTCTGAGAGCTTTCATGCAGAATAACCGTTTGAACCCCAGTCAGTCGCCCACCGCAATCCTTCGTCGTTGGCTGGGCCTCGGAGGAGGCTTCGTACAGCTAGCTCGAGTACGGAGTACAGTAGCGCCCGACAAGCGGTTCCATACAGAGCTCCCTCACTGCTTCACGATGCAGTGGGGAAGGTGGTGATGGTGGTGGTGGCGGTCGCTTACAGGATGCGATAAATGTTGGTCCGTGCCGCACAGCTGCTAGAAGATAGATCGTTGTCTTTAGGTTAAGTTGGACGGAATCTGTCTGGAGGCTTGGACATGCAAAAGTGCAGGGGTGTTGACCAGTTCAGTGACTGACTATACTTGGTGCTCCGAAAAGTCGTCTTGGAGGTCTAGGTTCGAGCGACGGGAGAGTTGATGACAGCAAAGAAATGCGGTTGGTCTTGGCCTATCGGCGATAGGCGGAAAGAGCTAACTTTCTACCTAGTAACGTTAGGTGAAAGTTGCTGACTACTCCAACCATTGAACCGTATAAGTTAAGTTAATTCAACTGCCTTGCAAACTTCAATCTTGTTAAATACCGCTCGAAGGTGGTCAAAAGTACTCATTATGAGAACAACATGGCCATCCTCCACATCACCATTCTTCAGCAAGAGAAACGATCGGAGATGGACACACCAATGCAAGCCGTATGCGAGCAAGCCCACGCAGCCAAGCCGAAGACCGAGGTTTTGAATGGGGCAAGTCCCCCGCTGATGATGCAGTGGAATCCAGAGGTGGACTCGAGACATGCCGACAGGAAAAGCCGTTCGTTACATGCAATTGGTTCGACAGCTCTAGGCGGTGTTACGTACTTTGCTTCTTCCCACAACTGCTTTTTCTTTTCACCTCCTGCTACCGCAGTCAGTTGAAATGCAAAGACTCGGGATCAATAAGGAAGTGGAAAGCAGCCCAGGCTTCAAAAGTCTAAAGTTCCCGCCATGTGTCACTCCTCTTGTCAGCATGCCGTGGAATCCAAAAGACCCATCCGTGTTGGTTCAGGACTCAGGAGTCCAATGTACGAATCGGTGTGGATTGTGGAGAACAAACGGGACCCTCCTTCCACCTTTTTCACCTCTCGAGTCTCGAGTCTCTCAAGAGTCAAGCCTGTAGTCTAAAGCATTTCATTCGAACGGCCCGAATGCATTCATGCACAGTCTCGGCTCTGCTTTTGTCAGCCTATGACCTCGCATAACACATCATCCAAGATGACTTTGCATGGATCAATCGGGTTCTGTTATCCGGCATTGCGCTCTGACAGTCACCATCGTCTAGCATGTCCAAAAAGGAAAGTTTCTTGGTCATGCTCATGGTGTGATGCCCTCTTCCTGTGCTCCAAAGTCAAAAAAACAGACATCCGGACGGCTCCTGCCGGGCACCGGTAGTAAGTCTTCTTCCCCCCTGGTCGAGTACACGTTGTAGTCTACTCCGTACTGTATGTGTGTATCCTCCCCGCTAACCGTTCCTCAAGTTGTCCTCTCAAGCCCGGCAACGGTTTTCCGTGAATTTCGACCACAACCAGCTATGCTATGCAAATTGCTAATCCCCGCATCGACATCTATCAAGTGCCATGTAACCTCCTACTTCCACCCGTTTGTATGGGCTCGCCACTGATATGCAGTAACCCACCCCTTCGATGGTAGCCCTGAGTTCACGAGGTCCAAGCGGGTACACCGAGCACTCGCAGGAGCCGGCATGGATCGATCAGAGCCATCTGGCAGGAAAAGCTGAGCAATGAGCAAGGCGGGACCTGCATGGGGCATCGCATCCATCGTCGCTTTTGAATCGTAAGGAGTTGGGCTTTCGAACCGAAAAGCCACTCACAGAAAGGACTGTACAGTAATTTTGAACAGCCGACTTCTGTACGGAGTACCGTGTATGGACTTACCATCGACCCTCGCCTCATCCATCCCATCACCGCACTTGCATCTATGTCTCAGGTGAATCGATCGATTTTCACCGCACAAACCCATGATCATTGCCGAAGCATGTCAAAACACGTTTGCCATCCATCACCAGACCTCACCCAGTCCAGCACAGAGACTAATAAAAAACCGACCATTTTCCAAGCTTGGAAGGGCCAGAAGAGCAGACAAAGGCATCGCCCTGGATTGAAAATTCCCATGCTGACTGCAGCCCGCCCACCTGGCGGTAGCACCTTCAGCGAAAGTGCCAGGTTCAACCATGTACATCGCAGCCAATCTCTGCGACTACGTAGTAAGTAGCTAGAAATCTGCTGCTGGCTTCTGACTATCCCACTGGAAGTGTATATACTCGGGTCCCCGCAGCTAGTACCAAACGGGCCATCGGTTAGACCTACCACAACGGGGCGGTCCAAATGGCCCCCGACTTGACTTCAGATAATGAACAGAACAGGCCTTTCCCCCCCTCCCAAAGTTCGAAGGGCCCAAGCGGTGCTCTCATATTGGGCGTAGCATGGGCAAGGATTCGACCCTTGAGTGGTTTTTATGGCTCGGATGGGTCGGCGGAGAGTCGGTGCCCTACCCGCACAGCGCAAGACTATCGAGGGATTGGAGAGGTTTCATTATAGAAAAGCTAAGGGACTTAGTATCGATACTCTGGACTCCTACTGTGTCAATGTACGGGTTTCAGAAGACACTAAGCAAAACTTGGAGGGGAGCAACTGGGTTCACGGCGATACACGGAGTCGAGGCTCAGGAAAGGGATGGGCCATGTGGTTGACAGAAGTGGAGATTGGGCGTAGAGCCAGCCCTTTTAGAAGTGTACGTTTCGTGATGGCATGATGCTCGGCTCTTTATGGCTATCAGAGTCTGGGGGGGGAGTGGAATACATGGTAGAGCAGTTTGTGCGCTGGGGGAGACGGGGGGGGGGGGGTCGCAGCTTAGATTACCCTTCCCTCGGCAGTTGCACAGCATGGCGATTAGAACACAATATACTTAAGCACTTAGATGACGATTCTTATAACTCCCTACATCTCTTCCTTACTAACATTCCATGATGCGACAGTGCTCATACACCTCATGTAAGCTTAGACAGTCAGGTATAGGCAAGATCAATTACAGTAGAGCGAATGCTCAACCCAGGAAAATGACTACGAAGTACGGAGTACTGTGACTTTGTAGCGAAGAGAACATGCAATGCCGGGAACAAACAGTGCAAACAGTCACACATCGGATCGTCACAACTTTCTCCCGCGCCGACGCGCTGGCAGCTCCGCCAAGCAGTCGAATGGTCGGGTTGTCATTGTGATCCTTACTTGTGACTTAGCAGAACCATTGTTTTTTTAGCGGTAATATACTTGTCTAAGTCCTGAGGTGAAAACTCTGAGAAGTAGGTGCTGATCGAACAAGTAGAAACGCTCCCAAACTCCCGCATAGCTTGGAGCCGCTTTGGTTTAGTTGTTTACCCGCCGAGCTTTTGTTGTACCCCCGAGGTCGCGTCCAGACCAGCGCAGCACGTATCGTTGGCGCAGCGCAGCGCATCCCATCCCATCACACGAAATCCTTTCCTCCTATATATACCGCGAAAATGCCGAAACGAAAGGCGGCAGCTGCAGCTTTGTCCAGCCTGGCTGGCTCCGACGACGAGAGCATGATCCAGGCCGACGGCCCACAAGAACGACGCGACGGCGCCCGCCCGACGAAAAAGGCCCGGGGGAGGCCACGGTCCAAATCGACGGACTTGAAGGCATCGCCACCACCGAGACGCGAGTCCACCCATGCACAACCGCAGCCGGAGGGCTCGAGCAAGAAGAGCGGAAGGAGGGGCAGGCCCAAGGGCAGCAGGAACTCGGTGCAAGCGGCACCGCAGGATGAGCCGGAGGAGCAGGAACCGCCCGCAGAGGCCGCGAGCGAAGCACAAGCTCCTGCGGTGGCGGAGTCTGCAGCGGTCTCCAACGACGAGCTGGCTGAGTCGCAACCGACCGCGGCCAAACCTTCCAAGCGCAGCAAGGCTTCGAAGTCGGGCAAGACGGGCGGGGCTGTTCCACGGGCGCGCAGCAAAACGACCGACAAGCCTGTCGTAGCGGACGGCGAATTCGAATACACCCCCTCGAGCAAGCGACGCCAACAACCGCCGCCGTCGGAAGAACGCGATGCGCCTCCGCAGAAGACGCGAGCCAAGAACAAAACCGGGACGAAGGACACGCGTGATGAGTCGGAGGTGGAGGATAATGTGCCGGAGGATGCAGCGGAGGAAATCGATGAGACGGTGCTGCAAGAGGCGCCACCAACTGGAACCCGCTCGCGCTCGGCCTCTCCGACTAAGCGCAGGCAGTCTCTGAGAGATGCGCGAGTATCTCCGTCCAAGCCGCGCACCAGTGATGAGCCTGAGTTGCGACGAAAGATTGGAGAGCTGACGAAGAAATGCGATACCCTCGAGAACCGCTACCGGACACTCAAGGAGATTGGCATAGTTGAAGCGAATGCGAATATGGAGAAGCTACGGAAGCAGTGCGAGTCCATGACCACCGGTGCGTGTACCATCCTATGCAGACAGAGGGTAGAACCGACTAACGCGATGCAGCCTCAAACAATCTGATTGCCGCTTTGAAAGCCGAGTTGGAAGCTCAAAAGGCTCTTGGTCAACAAAGCCGCAAGCTTCAGAAGCAACTGCAGGAACGGGACGTGGAGGTCGCTCAGTTGAAGACCCATGCTGAGGAGACTGAAACCCAACTCTCCTCTGCTCAGAATGAGGTCAAGGCGTTGCAGACGAAACTCTCTGCTGCCCGCAACACCGCCGCAAGTCTCGAGACCGCGGCTGCCAATTTGAAGGTTCCTGGTAGTGCGATCAAGGGCGGCGGCAACCGCGCCAATGCGGCAGCCAACGCCGAAGCTGCGCAGGCAGCCCAGTTTGCGCAGCTGAAGGAGGATCTCTACAGTGATCTCACTGGTTTGATTATCCGTGATATCAAGAAGCGTCAGTCGGATACTCTATACGACTGTATCCAGACCGGCAGCAACGGAAGTAAGTATACAGGCTCCACGGTGCATTGTGCTTGCGCTGACTCGGCTACAGCTCTTCACTTCAAACTGGTTGTCCCTCATGTATCATCAACCAATTACGAGTCCGCTGAATTCCAGTATATTCCTCTGTTGGACGATAAACGCGACCGTGACCTGATCGATATTCTTCCTGAATACTTGACGGTTGATATCACTTTTGTGCGCCAACAAGCATCCAAGTTCTATACTCGCGTGATTGATGCTTTGACGAAACGGCGGAGTACTGCTGCCAATTGATAGCCCTGGAGGCTAATGAGCGTCCGCAGTATTTATATGGTGGAATTTATGTGGGGCGGTATTAAGCGTGGCCCTCCCTCGAGGGAGACCTAGCCGAGTTGTCGGAGGGCCGCAGAGTCCGGCATTGGATTTGATCTTGATTTTCTTTTGATTAGTTTTTTTGATTTTTTCTTGGGCTTTCTATACCAACAGGCGTGTCAATTTATCATTTTCTTTCTTGTGTACTATCAATGTGATCCCCAACCGATGTGTTGCTTGATGGAGTTGAGTGGGACATGAGATCTCCAGCAGGTAGCTATTCCGCGAGTGCGTTCGGCATCATATGGGATGATTCGGCTGGGAGCCTTAGGCGAAGACGGCGAAGACGGGACTGCGGCAAGCGACGGGGCGGGAATGCGATTGCGGGCCTCCGTGGGTGCCCCTCGGGGTGGTCATTCAACTCACTGGGGCAGGGTCTTTTCTCTCTCTCTCTCTCTCTGCCTGGCTCGCTTTCGGCGTTCGCCAACTTCGACCTCGCCAAATTTCCCCTCCTATCAGAGTTGTCGCCAGAATTGTCGACTGGGTCAGGAACCGTCATAGCCCATCGCCTAGTCAATTAATTAAACTGGAAACCCAGCTGGCATTTCTCTTCTCTTCTCTTCGACTGACAGACTATTTCACCTGAGAACTCCCCTGACATCCTCTTGCTTCGACTTTTCCTTTTCTTTTTCCTTCCCGCTCCCCCCAATAACTTTCCCACCGCATTTGCTGTGCACCGTACCCCGCCATGGCTGCCCCGCAAGAACTTGTCCCCCAGACCGAAACCATCGCGGAGGTTTACGCAACCGACGACGCCTCAACCACTTCGGTCGCTCCGGAGCACCAGACTCGTTTCAATGCCTTGGTGTCCAAATTCACCAAGCTGTACTCTCAGCGCCCCGATTTTGTCGCTCGCAGTCCCGGTCGCGTCAACATTATTGGTGAGCACATTGACTACAACCTGTACGATGTCCTTCCGACTGCCGTCAGTGTCGATGTGATCATCGCCGTCAAGGTGGTCCCCGCTACTGGCTCAGAGACTGTGGTCAAGATCTCCAACGTGAACCCGGAGAAGTTCCCCGCGCGCGAGTTCACCGTGCCCCGCGACACGGACGTTGAGATCGACCCCAAAAAGCATGACTGGGTCAATTACTTCAAGGCCGGCCTGGTGGGCGCTCTGAAGTTCCTGCGCCAACGGAACGCCGACGGCTCATTCGCGCCGGCTAGCATGGAGGTTTTGCTCGATGGAAACGTGCCCCCTGGTGGTGGCATTTCCAGCAGTGCTGCCTTTGTGTGCGCCAGTGCTCTAGCCGTGATGAAGGCCAACAACCACGACGTATCCAAGCAGGACTTGCTCGATCTGGCCGTTGTTTCTGAGCGCGCAGTCGGTGTTTACTCTGGAGGGTAAGTGTTGTCCTTTTGGGTGTACCCGCTCCCATTCTGACGTTTTACAGCATGGACCAGGCGGCCTCCATCTTTTCCCGTCGCGGATACTTGCTTTACACTCAGTTCTACCCCAACTTCTCGGTCCAGCACGTGCCCATCCCCAAGGCGACCGAAGAAATCACCTTCCTCATGGCGCAGAGCTTCGTCACCTCCAACAAGGCGGAGACCGCTCCCCGCCACTACAACCTCCGTGTTGCTGAATGCACTCTCGCCTCGGTGGTGCTGGCTGCCCGCCACGGCCTGACCCTGCCCAAGGACAACAGCTCGCTCGGGTACAGTCTCCGCAATTTCCACAACGAGCTGATGCGCAAGGAAGGTCGCTTGGGCGATCCCTTGGAGTATCAGATTGACTCCGTGATCCAGAGCGTCCGGGAGATCTTGACTCAGGAGACCGGATACACGCGGGAGGAGATTGCCGGTCTGCTGGGAATCACGGTGCCGGAGCTGGAGTCCAAGTATCTGTCCTCATTCCCCGTCCAGGCCGAGCGCTTCCTCCTGCGGCAGCGCGCCCTGCACTGTTTCACCGAGGCTCGTCGGGTGCTGGACTTCAAGGCCTGTCTCGCCAAGGCCCACACCTTGGACGAGCGTCGCATCCAGTACCTGGGCCAGCTGCTGAACGAGTCCCAGGCCTCCTGCCGTGACCAGTATGAGTGCAGCGCTCCGGAGGTGGACGACATCTGCGCCATTGCGCGTCGTGCAGGCACCCTGGGTAGTCGGCTGACGGGTGCTGGCTGGGGCGGTTGCACGGTGCACATGCTGCCTCAGTCCAAGGTCGAGGCCGTCACCAAGGCTCTGAAGGAGGAGTACTACCTGAAGCATTTCCCGGAGATCAGCGAGGAGAAATTGGCGCAGGCGATGGTGATCAGCAAGCCGTCGAACGGATCGTTCTTGTATGTTCCCTCTCTCTGATGGTCATGGTTACATATGCTAATTTGTTCTAGGGTGACGGGCGCGGCTATTGCGGAGGTTGAGGTTTAGGGGGTTATGATTTGCAGCGTGCAGCGTGGTCCTATCTAGCGATGATGTAATATAGCTCATTCTGAGTATGAGTAATTGATGATTACAATTGGAATGACTCTTAATCCACTTGACCTCCATCAGCCTGTGCTATAGCAATTTGATGTCTTATTAGCAAGAATGGCTGGCCATTTCAGATAAGCTTGCCATGATGTCATCCCAGCTCTGCATAACTAGGTAGGTAACTATCAGCAACCCACAAAACAAACAACCCAAACACCAACCGACCAACCCCAATCCAAGCAAACAAACAATACAAACAAGCTACCCCAAGATTAGCGTATCAGCCAACCGATCATCCCTCCCCTTTACTGTGTACTCCGTAGTTCCTCTTCGCTCTTATCTTCATACCCCGAACCAAAAAAAAAAATAAACAAGAACAACAAAAATGTCATGAACCAACCACTATGCCCACCCCTTCTTCATCACCATCATTCTCCCTCTCCAAACTGGCCACCCCGGCCGTCGCCACCCTCATAAGCTTTCTGGCGTATAGCTCGCAGTACCTCCTGAACCACTTCGAGCCCGCCCCGCTGCGCCGCGCGGAATGCTGGCGGCTGAACCTGCTGGCGGGATGTATCTGGATCTGCTACTATCGGACCTGCACTGTAGACCCGGGTCGGGTGCCGAGGGATTGGAAGCCCGCGGCGGCTGCTGCTGCTGCCCCAGAGGATCGTAAGCAGCAGCAGCAGCCGCGCAAATCCCAGCCCAATGGAGCTGTCGGTAATGGCGGCCGATGGTGCCGCAAATGCGAAGCGTATAAGCCGCCGCGGGCGCATCATTGTCGGACGTGTCAGAGGTTGGAGCCCCCCGCCCCTTTCCTCCCATATGCCCCTGAAGAATATGGCAACCAGGTTGGATGATGGTGATGATGATGCTATTTTCTATGATTCCCTATGTATTGATGGCCGCTCGCTAACCGGAGTATTACATCTTGGGGCAAAATGAAGATGCATCCCCAAAATGGACCACCACTGCCCGTGGACCGCCAACTGTGTGTCGCACTTTACGCTGCCGCACTTCGTGCGATTCTTGTTCTACGCGGTGGTCGGGATGGGGTATCTGGAGGCCGTGCTGGTGGAGCGCGCGGGGCTGGTGTGGCGTGAGAGGGCGAGGCCTAGTGTTTGTTTCCCCCTCGTTTTCCAGCTACTAGCAGAGCTGTCAAAAAATCCTCAAAAGGCAAGGTCTTGGACTAACTCTGCAATCTTGGGTGTTGTGGGATGCAGTATCTAGGCCCCACCGCCCTCCAGCTCGCACACCTTTTCGTGCTGCTGGTCGTCAACAGCCTGACGGTGTTCATGCTGTTCATTCTGCTGGTGCGCACGGTGTGGGCTCTCGCCCTGAACACCACCACTATCGAGGAGTGGGAGATCGAACGCCATCAGACGCTGCTGCGGCGCGCGAGGCATTTCGGCGGGTATCTGCAGGGGCCCGGGGGCGTGCGGGTGCGGATCAAGCGCCAGGAGTTTCCGTATGATGTTGGGGTGTGGGGGAATTTGAGGCAGGGGATGGGGTCAGGAAATGTATGTTCTTTTCTTTTTTTGGAGTGTGGAGATTTGGGAGAGGATGCTTGAGGTGGTGGCTTGATGCTAATTATATTGTTGATGGTACAGATTCTAAACTGGTTCTGGCCATTCGCGAGAACCCTCGATCGGAGATCGGGGTTGGAGTTTGAGGTTAATGGGTTTGAAGGTTCGTACACCATCCGTCTCCTTTGTCTAGAGATGGCCAAAAGCACAGCGCTCGATTATAAACGATGGCTCTAACAAACCCCAGATCCAAACATCACCTGGCCCCCGCCCGACCCAGACCGCATCCCCTGGACTGCTCCCGCAGCAGCAGGTGCAGCGCCAGAGAACGGCCTTCTGGCCGCCTCGTCATCGGGAACGGGGACACCCCAGAAGATCCTCCGCCGCAAGCGCTTCCACCAACGTTTCGACCGCACCCATTCTGTCCGAAAACAGGAGACACCCAGCGACTCCGACGCCAGCAACAGCGACAACAGCGGCAGCAGCGAGCCCGAGGACGCAGTCTCAGACGACGGGGAGGAAGGCTGGCGCAATGCCGACGGGGACCGGCTCAGGGACTTTGGGGTCGAGGAGGAGGTCGAGTTCTACGATGAGGAGGATATCCCGTTGGCGGTTCTGATGGCGCAGAGGGGGTATTCTTGATGGGTTGGTTTGGATGTGTGTGAGGGGAAGGGGATGCACTTGACCAATGTGTTGTGCTGAGGATGGTAGTCGATATCATATAGCTTATGGGATGAGGCATACGATACAGTAGCAATAGAGCATGAGGTCTCCCGGGGAACCCGGGGGTCTGGTATTGTGCTGGTCGGCAGCGGCGAGTAGGAGAGTCTAGTCCGAGGAGTTTATAGACTTGGTGGCTCGATAAATCCGAGGTTTGATCAAGGTCAACCGACGGCCCGGAAAAGGAACCCTCCTCAGCAATAAGTCGGAGGATGTGTTCGGACGGTAGATCGCGATAAGTCGAGACTACAGCTCGGACATCGACGGCCGAGCAGACTGTGTACAGTTGTTTACTATACAAATCATCTTTGGCACGGTGTCTTGAGTACCGTATGTCTTGAAGCATCGAGACTATGAACACTATCACACTAATCACACTTTCAGTCCAGGACATCAACCATTATCTGTGTTCCAACTCGCTACTAAGTCATGTCTCACATACCACGTACGCAGCTGCAAGGACCAGGTGTTGCCTGTAGCGCATATCCTAGAGGGCTGTATGGCTATGTTCAGTATCTTCAGCCTCCATCGTCCCGAGGTTATACTTATACTCCAACGACCACAAACCCTCATCATATATCTCCACATGAAACAGACAACCATCGTCTCGAAATGCATCTTCTTTCTCCCAGCCAAAGCGGAATGAACCCCCTTCCCTCACCTAAACACAAAACATACCAGCCTGTCTCAAGGAACCTCCGCAATGCTACGCCTTGAACCCGCCTACGCAAGGGATACCCTTCCAGCCAAAACCCCTAACAACAAACCAACCCAATAGCACGAATGTACTGTACTTGGAGATGCACGAGCGCGCGTACCTACATCCAACACGCGCATCTTGACTCAAAACGCGCACGCATCCCGCATCCCCCCAGCGACAGGCAACCCCCCCCTCTCGTTCCCTCCCTTCCTCCCTTCTGGATCCGAAACCCTATCCTCACCTACAATTCCTCAAATACCATACCCAGCGCCACAGCATCCCTCTCCATCCCCAACCTTCCAACAACACCATCCTGACCCAACGCACGCAAAATCACGCCATCCATCAATCCATCTGCCTTCCGACAATTCCATCCTAACACACAACAACCCACCAAAATCCAAAATGCACCTCCAAACCCTCCTCCTCACCCTAGCCGCCACCCTCGCCGCCGCCGACCTGATCGAATACTGCCCCTTCGCGCAGGACAAGACGGGCATGCTGCAGCACCCCTACTGCTGCGACAGCTACACGCCCTCGGCGGTGACCAACCTGGCGGTGGAGGGGAACAACTGTATGCTTCCTATCGCTTTGCCGAATTGCTATGTGTCTTTGAGTCAGAGAAAGAGCTAGGCTAATCTGATGGCGATCGTACAGGCCAACAACTCACTGAGCCGGTGGCCAAGTGTCCTAATGGCTTGGGGGTGAAGTGTTGTTATACTATTGTAAGTTCATCCTTCTCAATCTGTCGGAGGAGAGAGAGGTGATATTACGGAAAAGAGATGATGCTAATTCGGGGGTTCGGGGGTTCATTTAGAACCAGAAGTTTATCTGTACGGCGGATGGAGTGTTGGAGGATGATTAGATGGGGATTTATGTGGTGGATGTATGGTGGGGTGGCTGTTGGTTTTGGGGGTTGTGATGAATAGAGTCGGGGTTGTATTGGGGGATCATCTGAAGGGGGGCGGTGGGTAATGTGGTATAAAAGTTTGGTGGAGGAGGCTGCTTTGATGGATTGATGGTTTGGTTCGAACGAGGTATGAGGAAGAGAACACTGTGAAGGCGGAAGGCTATTGTCTGTCAGGGTTGGAGACTCCCTTGACCGGCCGATTGAAATACAATTCGGTGAAATAGTTGACGTTCATATTGCTGGAGTTCAACAACCCTTCAAATTAAAAACTTTATTGAAGTTCTCCAACTTCTGAGCTTTTTGTATCTGAAAAAAGTCATCCAGGTAGTATGCTTCTTATATGTTTGGTCTTCAATTTTTTTGAGGTGGTTGGTAAGTTGTAATTTCGATAGGCAGGAGGGGAACAGCATCTGAGTGTTGCGGGATAGCTCCGAGGTCGTGTGTGGTAGGGAACAAACATCATGCCGTGCTGTAAGCATCACTTGGAATAACCCCAACAAATCACTTCTTCGCTACATCGTTTGCCATGTCTAATGATTATTCACGTAGGGCTAGTGTACCTGACAGTAACGTAAGAGTGACTGTGTTGGAGAATCATTGAGATGGGTGCACAGTACGTCATCGGGATGTCATCCCCGCCCAACCCTCGAAATCAACAATACTTATACCGCACACTATGGACACCTCCAATGCTCCACCAAACTATCCCTCAATAATCTACAACCTATAACCGATACCGATATCATCACTGCCCTACGATTCAAAATGCCCACCAAAAAAGTCCTCATCGTCCTCAGCGACGCCAACTCCTTCCCGCTGAAGAAGACCTCCGGCGCCGACGCCGGCCAGACGGTCGACCAGCCCTCGGGCTTCTTCCTGATGGAGCTGGCCAAGCCCCTCCAGAAGCTCCTCGACGCCGGCCACGAGGTCACCTTCGCCTCGCCGCGGGGCCAGGAGCCCGTCCCGGACCCCAACAGCGAGTCGCTGCTGGCCTTCGCGGGCAACTTCTACGAGCGCCGGCGCGAGACCGCGCTCATCGAGCGCATGAAGCGCGAGAACGGGTTCGGCCGGCCGCGCCCCCTCGCCAGCATCAGCGACGAGGAGCTGGCCTCCTTCGCCGGCGTGTTCATCCCCGGCGGCCACGCGCCGCTGGCCGACCTCGGCGATAACCCGGACCTCGGCCGCATCCTGCGCTACTTCCACCGCGAGAACAAGCCGACGGCCGTGATCTGCCACGGGCCGTATGCGTTGCTGAGCACCAAGTTTGCCGGCGATGGGGATTTCGTGTACAAGGGGTATCATATCACCTCGTGGAGTGATGTGGAGGAGAAGGCGATGGAGACGTTGCTCGGCGGGGAGGTCGAGAAGGTCGAGTCGCGGCTGAGGGAGGAAGGCGCCGTCATGGAGACGGGCTTGTCCGAGAAGGTCGGCTACACTACCCTCCATCGCGAGTTGGTGTCCGGCGGTAATCCCATGGCGGCGGATGAGTTGGGCGAGCGGTTCTTGAAGATGATCAGTGTTTGAGGGCTGGTTGGTGTTGACGGTTGTACATATTAATGATTATTGTAATGATGATGATGACACATGGATCTGCTGCGTGTGAAGATGATTTTAATATGAGAGCCGGTAAGACAGCCTAATGTAAGAAGCGTGTTTCAGGAGTCTAGTAAGGCTTGAATCTATCTTTGTTCTTGGATCGTTTCTCCTTCTGTCGCGTTCCCTTGGCCGAGCCGTCCGCTTGCGTTGTCGAATCCCCATCCTCCGGCTTCCAGACACGGACACATCCGTCCTCGCCGCAGGTCAAAACAGATTGAGACTAGACACGGCGTTAGCTGACGTAAGGGAGTTTCGTGGAGAGATCACCTACCTGTTCATCCACGTAAACTGATCGGATAACCTCTTCGCCGTGAGCGCCTGGAAGACGCCACGAATTGTTCTGATCGAATTGCCACGATGGGGAGGACACAAGTGGGACCAGGTCCAACCGTTGCTCGCTGTTCAAGTCAGTTCCATATCAATTGCACGGGTCGGAAAGGGTGGGTATGCATACAGCTTGTTGCCTGCGGCGATGTACTGGCCCTGACTGTTCTGGCACAGTTGCACAATGTATTCGCAGTTGAGCGGTTGTCGCAAGTCATTGAACTGTATGGGCTCAGCGCCCTCCGAGGTCTGGTCATCCGGATTGGTCGTGGGATGGATCGCGAAATCCTCATCATGACTGAGGGCATAGACGGTCTTCTCGTCCAGGAACCCGGCATGGTGCACGGAGCCGTGGTTGATGACCTGCACCAACGCCTCATCCTCATCGGTGATGGTAGTATCGTAAATGTTGACCAGCCCGTCCGTACTGCCGGAGAGTGCGATATGGCTGCGGGTGGGGTGATATTGGAGCTGTCATGCATTTTAGCAGGGGAAAACGAAGGGTTGAAATTGACATCCAGCGCGGCAGGCCACTAACCTCGGTCACATCGTCGTTGTGACTTTCCACATATTCCAACCGGGGTTGATTCGCTGATCGGATGTCCCTGTTGCTGTTAGTGTGCTGCGAACCTTGTCCAACGATGCCATCTGCAGATGTCGTCCCAAACACAAAGCCAGATGCTTGGCGCACTTACCAAAAGGCGACCACGGCTTGCTGTCCGTAATTCGACGCAACAAGCTCGGTTCCTGCAGCAATATCATGGGTTTGCGGAGAGCACGCAATGGAAAGTACGGGAGCCTGGATTGCTATCGCGACGACGACTAGGGTAAGCGAACACTTGCAATACATAACAGACAATACTTGGTTCCCCCGCATTACTCCTTGCACAGACTGAGCCAGGCAACTCGTGGCTTCTCACGTTTATCCAAGAAAATTTCTCCCACACCAGCTGACACCAAGCTAAAAGGGAAAAGAAAAACCATCACCGTAGATACATAAGAGAAAAAACAACTTACAGGGTTGCATTTCTACGGCGGGCTTCTTCCCGCTGCGCAAGTCCCAGACCTTGACCCTGCCATCTCGTCCCGCGGTGGCCAGAAGCTGCTGGCCCGCATCGTAGGTTCTTAGCGAGGTCACCACCTCGTGGGCACTCGGGGTGACTATGGATGAATGGCCGAGGCCATCCGCACTGAAAACCCGCAGCGAGTCGTCCGATGAGATTACGGCGAATGACCCGGGACCTGCTGCGGCAATGGAGTATATGTAGTGGCCCTCGGTCAGGGACAGTGACGATGACGCCGTCGCTTGGAGCGTGTGCATGGTTAGACAGACAATTTAAGCAGTCCTTCTTCTATACTTCGTTGGGTAGATCTTTTGCGATGGATCTGAAATCTTCCGGTCCGTCATGGAAGGCGGTATAACAGTGGTCCGTGTTTGCACTGTTTGTGTGGGTGTGCTTCTTGCAGCTGAACTGACTCCTTTCTTTGAAACAGCAGATAACTAATAGTTTCCAGGAAACGGGGCTGGATAGGATGTGCTTCCAATATATCTGAAGGCTCTGAGTAAGTTTGTATCCAGATGAATCTGTTCTGATAGCGCCCATTGCATCGTAGCAGTCAAGGTAGACATGTGACTGCATCATAGCAATCACATGTCACGTGATAACCGACACTGTGACTGTCAGGTTATTCTTATATTAGTGGATAGATTCTCTCTAATTAATTCAACAGTTTACAGCAGCAGCAGCCAACAGCTTCTATGCAGCTTGAGCTTGGTAGCAGGGATAAACAATCTCACGCCGAGCTGTGTGATCCGCTGGGGATGTTGAAGCGGGGAAGCCTGGCTGCCTGGTTAACCAGGCCAAAAGACTACCTAATTCCTACCGAACCCGACCTGTGAATGCCGCTTCACAATTGTTCACATTGACGCTAAGGTTGCTACATACTACAGACTGCAGTGCTGGTGACATGGTTATTCTTGTCACACCTTTGGCAGTTGATCTCTAAGCGCCCAGGCCCAATAGCGCCCGCATTTCTCCTCTTCTAGCCTCCGATCCGGGCGCTACCAACATCGCCCCTCCACGAATGACATCCCAGAACGCCATCTTTAACCCGGCCAACGTGATGCCTCTTGCAGGCCCGTGTCTTGGACCGAATGATAAACCAATCCCAAGCTCCCAGTCACTGTATCTCTCCGCCTCTCGGGTGCAACGCATGGCCTCCGGCTCGCCAGACTGGACAGTCTTCCACCTGAACAGTGACCCTGGATGGTCGTCGCTGCGGGCGTTATCACATCGTGCTCTGCGATTTGACTCGTCAGACTGGACCTGCAGTCCCCGCCATCCTCACCATGCAAGCGCCATCGCAGGAACTGCCCATGCCCTCAGTCTGGCACTCAAAAACTCCCGCCAACCCTCCTGATTCACGGTGGCTTGTGTTTCAATGATTCTCATTCCTGCTCCCGAACTGAACTGCTTCCTTCAGTCGCTGGGACTGAAACCTTCGGAAAAGCTGCTGGCAAGCTTTGACTGGAGCGTATAGATCTCTTGGTCTGCAGTTGTTTGCCGCTTCGCTCACTTCTCCTCCTTTCTGAGCTTGGCGCCCCCTCGCGGCTCGCACCCCCAACTGAGACAAAATGAATGCCTTCCAGATGTCGATATCGCGGTGTATCGTAGCGATCACGCTGCTCTCGCTCAGTCTGGTGAACGCCCACAGTATCATCACCTATCCCGGTTATCGTGGCAACAACCTGCACACCAACGGCACGGTGCAGCAGACGAACGGATTGGGTGTTGGATGGGAGAACGGCTCATACGTCTATCCCTATGGGATGCAATGGATCTACCCGTGTATGCTTGACAACCTGCTCTTTTTTTCTTTGCCAAGCATCCTCATCGCTAATACAACTGTTCAGGTGGTGGGATGCCTACGTCGACGAACCGTACCAAATGGCCCGTCAACGGAGGCGCGATCGCTCTTCAGCCCGGCTGGTTCCAGGGTCACTCGACGGCCTTCATGTATATCAACATGGGCCTGGGGACGGTCCCTGACAACATGAGTCTTCCGATGGTCCCCGTCTTCGAGATCACGGGCCCCAGCAACAACCCGTACCCGGGCACGATCTGTCTGCCGCAGGTGCCCTTGCCAGCCGATATCAGCCCCAAGGTGGGCGACAACGCCACCATCCAAATTGTCGAGGTGGCCAAACACGGCGCATCTCTGTACGATGTGAGTATCATCATCGCTGATGAATATTTCGATCCCCCGCTTATCGTGTCTGATCCTAGTGCGTGGATATCACCTTTGCCGAAGACGACGAGGTCGCCGAGGTGACCAAGGACAACTGCTTCAACTCGTCGGACATCGGATTCAAATATGTCTTCGCCTCGAGCTCATTAACGGCGACTAGCGTCGCCCCACTGCATGGCCCTAGCCAGGCGCCAATCGTCTCGGTGCTGCTGGCGATGGCCCTGGGAGCATGGATCTTATAACGAGTTGAACCTTGTTAGCATTTGTTCTTTTTAGTGTTCACCTATTTTGTCATACCCTCAGCCGCGACTGGCTTTTTGGTTTAGTTCTGAACGTTGGTTGCATGAATGCATAATCTGCCTGCGTTGACGACTATACGATCGACCTCGGGTACGTCTCGGGTACATCCCTGTCATTTGTACCACTTAATACCATTGATGATTGTCAGTAGACGATGTCGCTTCTCACTAGTGAGTCCGATGCTCGGACTATCGGCGTACACCATGGAAAGACGTAGCCAAGCTAAGTCAGCTCGAGACCGCGGCGATGTCGCGGAGATGCTTTCCGCGGTTGACCGGACTAAGACCGGAGGCTGTTCTCAAGCGTAACGCTTACGGAAACATGATTGTAGTGCCAGGAAAACAAGCAACACGCTGAATCTGTGTGCATGCATTCTCGTCGAATGGCAACATCTTCAAGGTAAGCCCTCCTTATCGCCTCAGACATGTTACAGTTAGTGTCCCGATAAGACGGATAATGACCCCGGTCTCCAATACCCCGAGAATCAACCGCCTTTGCAACCAGCGGGGGGCACGTGCCTGGCATTTTTTTTTCTCTCTGTCGAGCTCGCTTAACCGGGCCGGTTCAGCCACTTGAACTCCGGTGGGGCAGTTGAACCAACCGGCCCGTCCACCGGCGGACTTCTTATCGCATCGACTCTAATCAGCTTATCGCCTGCCGATCCATACAGTAGTAGATTTGGGGATTGGAGTTTGCCTCCCATGCATTAACGCATCAAGCACTTTTCGAGACGTCAATGTTGAATCAATGCACCAGGGGAGGAAGAGGGGGAGAGGTTCATCAAAGATTGAGAATGGGTTCATTGGACCTGATCCAATCCACGATTCTTGGATTTGCCACCAGGTTCATGACACAAGTTCCCCCAAGTTGAGCAATCTGCTCCTTAAAAGATGCGGGTTGACATCACGAGGCGATCACGAGGCGATCACGAGGGGGCAATTGTAGATGTACATCCACATACTCAGAACTCAATCTCAAGAAGAGTAGTCATGTGTCCAGCTGCCGCCCCCTAGACTGCTTATGAGTAATAAGAAATGGGTACAACCGGCATTGGGTTTGGAGCTGCAGCTGTTACAGCTGCTGCCACTTCATAGATCTCGGTCGATATAGTAATAATGTAAGAAGAAGAAGAAGTAATGCGGCGACCGGCAAGGAGGAACCGCCCGGTTTCCACCGGCTACTGGAGCGGATTTCCCCTTCCCCCCCTTCCCTTTATCAGTTCCCAGAGAACTATCTATACAGGACTGTAGGACGACAAAGAATTAAATTTCTTCTTTCTTCTCAAGTACAACTTCTGGTCTTCTCATCTCTAGACTATTTTACACACTACACACTAGAAACTGTCCCTCTTTCTCTTTCATACATCCTCATTCATCCTCTTACTAGACTACCTTATCGATAAACAACACAAACACAATGAAGGCCGCTCGCCGCCCGATGCGGGCGCTCGCCAGCGCCCCCGGCCGCCGCTATGTCAGCCGGACCAGCAACGCAAAGTCCGTCGCCGCCTCGCCCGTCTCTTCCACCACCACCCTGCAACACCAGGTTTCCGCGTCTCTCCAAAGCACCTCCTCCTCCACTCCGTTGGCCAAGCTGCCGCTGTCGACCGTCCTCCGCTCGCTCGTCATCCTCTCTGTCTCCTCCTCGTCGCTGCTCCTGAAACCATGCATCTTCGCCCTGTCGACGCTGGCCCACCCCAAGTCCGCCCTGCTGGACGTGGCTCGCAACCCGCTCCTTAACGCCGTTGTCAAGCACACCATCTACAAGCAGTTCAACGCCGGAGAGAACAAGGTCGAAGTGCAGCGCTCCATCCGCGACATCAAGTCGCTGGGCTACCGGGGCGTGCTGTTGGGCTACGCGCGCGAGGTCCTGGTCGGCGAGGGACAGGTCGACCCGTTCGATGAGCAGCTCGCCCGCGAGGAGATCCAGACCTGGCTGGACGGCACCCTGAAGACAGTAGATATGGCCCAGGAGGGTGATTTCGTGGCTCTCAAGTATGCTCCCCTTTCCGTCTTGCCCCAAATGCCGAAATCAACCTTGTGAACCTAAGCTAACCAATCTCCCCCCCCCAAAGATGGACCGGAATGGGCCACCAAGTCCTCCACTACCTGCAAAACAAGTCCGACCCCTCGGAGCAAATGGACAAAGCCATCAAGCAAGTCTGCGACCTGGCGATTGCGCGCAACGCGCGCCTGCTCGTCGACGCCGAGGAGCAGGCCGTGCAGCACGGGATCGAGAACTGGGCGCTCCGGTACCAGAAGTACTGCAACGCGCGCACCCCGGGCAAGGCCATCTTCTTCAACACCTACCAGGCCTACCTGAAGTCGACGCCCGCCACGATCGCCCGCCACCTGGAGTTTGCCCGCGAGAACGGCTTCACCGCCGGCGTCAAGCTGGTGCGCGGCGCGTACCTGAAGACGGAGCCGCGGCAGCTGATCTGGGACGTCAAGGAGGACACGGACGCGTGCTACGACGGGGTTGTCGAGGCGCTGCTGACCCGCCGCTACAACGCGATGCTCCGCCCGGCCTCCGACAAGCACACCGAGCAGCTGCCCCCGCTGAACGTGATCATCGCCACCCACAACCGCGACTCCGTCCGCAAGGCCCACGCCATCCGCATGAAGCAGGCCGCCACCGGCGAGTCCCAGGGCGTGGATCTGAGCTACGCCCAGCTGCAGGGTATGGCCGATGAGGTCAGCTGCGAGCTCCTCCAGGGCTTCCCTGGTGGGGAGGGCGCCGCTGCCATCGAGTCCCCCAACGTCTACAAGCTGTTGACCTGGGGTACCGTCAAGGAGTGCATGGGATTCCTGATGCGGCGCGCGGTCGAGAACACCGAGGCCGTCGGCCGCACCAAGCAGTCCCAGGAGGCGATGATGGGGGAGTTGAGACGTCGGGCGCGTCGGGCTTTCGGTCTGCGCAACTGATGCTTTACGATTTTGACTGTGCTCGCTTTTTCTGCGGATTATATCCTTTTCTTTCTTGCGTGTTGAGAATATTGGCGTCCTTTTCTGCTGTCTGGTTTCGGTCTGAGTCCCTGAGCGTCTCATTGCATTTTAGATGGCGTTAGCATTAAACTTCCTTATCCTTTGTTGGTGACGAATGAGATCAAGATTCGATACTACTCCTTTGGTCTTCTCGGCTGTCTTCGTAGTCCTATCGTTTGTTCTTTGGCTGCGAACATTGTTGGGGTTGAATAGACTAGAATTACCCACTTATCAGTGTTTGAGCTTCGGCCGATCCAGTCAACTGACACAAACATCGACACTACACGTACTCAAAGACCCTGCAGCGTGAAACCGCCAACCTTTCCCCTACCAACAAATTGACAGAGAAATGCCACAGCCAGCTTCATACCCAACGGACTAGATTCAGGATCCGACGACGCATCCCAGAGAGCGGGGGATCTCCCACTCAGGTCAGTCAGTGGACGATTCGCCTAGCCCTTCTTAATATCTTAGGGTCTTGCTTCTTCCCCAACCTGCTCGCCACAATAACACAACACGCTCCCGCCACGCCGGACATAGACTCTTTCCGTGTCAAAGATCTAGGACCATTTCCTCCAAAGCCACTCGACCAGGAAGCATCCATCATTCGCAAGAGACATCCTTGGATATCTTCCGTTGGTTCGTGGTCAACGGCGAAGGGTTTCCAGTTTCCCTCCGGAAAGGATGGATGGACTAGAAGACGAGGTGGATAGCGACGAGGAACCTCAGAACGCGATGATGATACGCGGCGGCTTCCAGTACCACTACCACCATCGACGGGAAGCATGAATGTGAAGGGTTGGACCAATGGCTCGACCCAGTCTACTGAGCTTTAGTCGTGTGCCAGACCACCGATCCTCGTAACCCATCCTTCCCTCTTCCCGCATGGCGATTTCCAGAACCGGACCGGACAATATCCCCAATCCAAGGGTTGTTGGTTAAACGGCACCCAAAACACGAATAGCGCGAGCACGGACTGCTCACTGCCGGACGGGGTTTCAGCAGCAAACCGCCTGACTCTGGTCCCGCCGCAGGGTGATCGGGCCCGGCTCGTGCAGGATTCTGTAGAACCAGAACCAGGCCCAGACCTATTGCAAAACGGGGATGCTACCTACCTCCGACCGACGCGGGCTTGCTCGTTGAGCCTTGTGTAGACAGGAGGACCAGGCCCCATGCGGCTGGCCATACCTAGATATGAATCCACGATACATCTCTCTCAGCCTTATTGGGGCATCAGCGGTTCCGCATCCGGACGTAGACGTCAGTTTCGCCGCTTTGAGTACACCTAAAGTAGGCATTGATATGGCCAGGGCAAATCTAGGATGGTTTGATGGATCTTCGTCGGTAGTGCGTCGCTCGCTAAGTTGTATGAAGACAGGGACGGGGATAGGAACTAAGGCCGCTGTGATGAACAAGAACCCCTGGGTTGGATTGCTCTTACATCTACATTAATGGTTGGGCTGGAAGGACCCGGGTTAAGTCTCGGACAAACTCCCTTGATTCAAAAGCGCTAAGGGGAGATGGGTTTCAGCTATACGGTCTCAAGGTATCAATTAAGATGGCTTTGGGTATTGTTGTTCTGTGTATGTATACTGAAGATGACGGTTAACCGCTGAGGTTTGAGGTGGACCTAAAAGCAAACGACAAAAAAGAATCAAAATAGAAAATATGGAAAATGAAATAGAATAAAATGAAGGAAAGTTCGCTCTATCTTGTCCATCTAGCATTCATTCTACGATAAGGCCGTGCACTTCGTTTGCTTGCTTCCTTTTATCCTTTGCATCTCGGGCTAGAATTACTTGGTTGGTCTTGGTCGATGCATGCATGGATCTTGGAACTATTTTTCTCGGGTAGGGTTCTTCTATTTTGGATTCTTTACTTTAATTCTTTCTTTGGACGTGCTTCGATGACTGTCGCAACTGTAGTTGATTGTCGGATTCTTGCATATATTAGGTTTAGTATATAAATTCAACGCGCAGAGGCCGCGCAGTCCGAGTCGACTATTCTAGTCCTTGACACAAGATTCAGACCAGAAGCCGACGGTCCACCACCCCACCCCTCAAAGCTGCACCTTCAGCGACGACCGCAGGCTGAACCCATCCCCATGCGTCTTCTTGCCCGACTGCCCCTCCCCCCCCCCAGCACCGTGACCTTCTCGACGCGCAACTCGGACCCGGCATTCGCCACCGCGACCCGCAGCTCGCGGCCCTTCCGGCTGTAATGGAAGGTCACCTCCGTCGCGGCGGCCTGCTCGACCGAGTCCCCGTCATCGAGATACAGACTGCCGGACGCGGTGCCATCCAAGCCAGGGGCGATGAGCAACTCGAAGCCCTTGGTCCGGACCTCGGTCGTGGTCATGGCGCTAGCCGAGCGCACGGGCACGATACTGCCCCCGCGGACGTGGACAGGGATATGCGTGTAGTCGACGTCCGTCAGGGTGAGATTGGCCCCGCGGCCGCGCACCGCGCGGCCCGTGTACCAGTCGTAGAAGACATCGTCGGGGAAGTACGCGTCGACGGAGGTCGCGTTTTCCTGGGTGACGGGGCTGACGAGGAGGGCGTCCCCAAAGAAGAACTGGCGGTCGTTGGTGAAGGTGCGCTCGTCCGCCGGGTACAGGTAGAACAGCGGCTGCAGGAACGGTTCGCCCGTCTGCGACTGCCGGTGGAGCCCCGTGTAGATGTAGTCGAGCAGCCGGTAGCGGATGTCGATCGCCTTGCGCGCCGCCTCCGCCACCGTCGGCCACACGTAGAACTCCTGCGAGATGTCCCCCAGCTCGTTGTGGTTGCGGTAGAACGTGTAAAACGCCCCCAGCGCCGCCCACCGCGCGCACAGCTGCTCCGTCGTGTTGCCCCCGAACCCGCACACGTCCGCGCCGACCATCGGGATCTGGAACATCGAGGCGAAGGCCAGGATCTGCGCGATCGAGATCCGGTAGTGCGCCCAGTCGCTGATGTTGTCGCCTAGCCTGCGGTGGGTTAGGATGGGGAGGTTTATGAGAGTGAGTAGGGGGGGGGGGATGGCGTACCAATGTCCAACGTGCGATCCCGCTCCTGCGTAGGTACTCCGGGTGATGATGAAGGGTCGGACGTTGGGACGGCGCGTGGCCATCGCATCGCGCGACGCCGTGCTCATCACTGTGATCATGTGGTTAGTGTGATTCAGAGTTTGAAGGACTGTAGTTGGACTCACTCGTTCCGTAAAGGTTGTGCGTGTCGTACTCGACGTAGCCCTCCCCGGCGTGGACGATGTCGGTTTGGATGGTGTTCATGCTGATGACCCCAGCTGCATTCTGGATCTTGTAGAGCGGGTCGGTAAGGTTGCGGTTGGCTAGCCCGATTTTCGCGCCTTTGGTTCCTTGGCCGTTGGCGGAAGATCGCTTCGACGCGGAAGGCTGGAAGTCCTGCGGGAACCCAGGTAGTGGGCGAGGGCTACTGGCCCGTACAGCCGGTGCGGCAGGGGGCAGGTCGTCGGAGATGGCGAACGCCGCCGGATCCGCGCACGGGTAAGGGCAGAAATTCGACGCTTCGTTCATGTCGATCCACAGACCGTCGATGTCAACTCCCGCGGTAGCATTGAAGAACTCGGCGAACTGCGCGTTCCAGAAATCTTGGGTATCGGAGTGGAACCAATCCGGGTAGACGGTCACGCCGGGCCAGACGGCACCTGATTGTTGCAGGTCAGCTTTGGATATTTCACTGGTTGCGAAGGATGGCAATACCCTCGTATAGACTTCCGTTCTGGTGGTGGAGGAAGACGCCTTCGCTTACACCAGTGGTATATGCCGAGTTGTCTTTGAACGGACTGTCAGCACTTGCAATCGAGAATGCTGCTCTGAAAGTACTCACTGCTGACGCTCACTGCGGGGTCAACCATCACAATGTACTTTTGGTCGTGACGGTGCAGATAAGTGACCAGCTCGCGCATTTTGTTCAAGGGAAATCTCTCCGGGTCGAGAGTGAACACTCTTCTTCTATCCATGTAGTCGATGTCGGTCCACATGGTTTCCAAGGGGATTCCTGCCTTGCTGTAGTTGTACACCACCTCTGCTACATTGTAAACATCCTGGTATCCGTATCTGCATTGGTGGAACTTGAAAAGGATTAGCCATTATTGTGAACCACAATTCTAGGGGCGGGGAAAACGTACGCCCAAAGTCCAATAACTCTGCATTGCCGGAAGACCCACGACCTTGGCATACTCGATACTCGCCTCTTTAGGAGTAGGCGCAGTGAAGAAGTAGAAGTCAAACACGCCGCCCAAAGTGTTGTATTCAAGGTACTGCTGGCCGTCGTCGGTCTTGTTGATCTTGATGTCCATCCCGTTGGAGTTCAGCAGCAGAACGCCGTGGGTGCCAGATTCGCCACGGTGGTCGTAGTAGACCGGATGACTGCCGTAGAGGTTGGTCCCGTTGGGCGCGCTGTAAGCGTCACGGTTCCAGAGCGTGCGGGTGTAGTTGTCTGTGGGCAAGCGCATAGGATCTGAGTGCTCGCCAAGACCGTACAGGTAGGGCTCGTCGGGAAGCCAGGTGCGCAGGTTCAGATACTGGGATTGGAAAACGAGGTTCGATGCTGAGGAGTCGAAGAGTACCTCGTCGTCTCTTGAAACGACAAATGAGAATGGCTCTTCAACGAGGTCGAAATCGAGCGCCGATGTGTCGCTGGACCCGCTATCCCCGTCCACGCGGGGAAGGACAGATTCGGGAACCTGGTATACCTGTTCATCGGCATCGTAGATGATTACATGGAGACGTTCATCTAATGAAAACTGTGAGCGAGTTTCGCAACACAAACCCCGGTTTTGAAGCATTTCATACCGGTTTGATATTCCACGAGAAGCTTGAGGTCACGCAGATCCGTGCCATAGCTGTTGCAGGGCGAGCCAGCTAAAGTCAGGTCTGCCGTTAGAGAGTTCGCCTCCTTCTTGACATTGGATGCCTTGTAGCCAGGACAGTCATGGTGAGATGCCTCCGATCTGATAGCTGCAGCGCCCACAAGGGGAACGAGAACAAACAAGGACCCTAGCATCCTCAGTCAAGAGCGTGCCTTAGAGAAAGTATGGTGAGATCGACGCCCGATTGTGCGGGTATATATAGGCATGCATTCGGTCAGAGTTTGCTGACAACGGATGCAGGGCATGTTGATCCAAGGCCATCAGAATGCAGGCTGCAGTACAACATTGACCCCACCAGCCCTCACTACGTTCGAAAATGTTCTGATGCCAAGACCGTCCCAGTCAGGTATTTTGCTGACGAAGGTCGCGACTCAAAGTCCAGAAGTTGCTGCCAAGAGGCAGGTTAGACTAGAGTAGGAAGGCCGAGGTTGGGGTAGAGCGGAGTCTGAACCCTTAACGAGGTAATTGGCACCCTTTCCCAAGACTATTTCGGTCAATTATCGGGGATCATCGCCACTAGTGATTTGGGAAGTTGGGACTCATGCGGGGGGGGAAAGCAAGTCGGCTGGGCTTCTTGCGGTGGAGGCTTGCATCCGTCAAGGCCGGCCACCTCACAGCGTGGTATGGATGGTTGCATAGGTATGTATCATTTGTGACGTCGCTTGTTCTTTTTCTGGTGGCACTCAAGCGACAGGTGCGGTGCAGGCAATAATTGGGAGGTCGGGACCCTTAAGCTGAGGTGAGGGGAAAGTTTGGCTGCTGCAGCTGCAGCCGACGTGGAGCCAGCACGGGCCGTAAGACGAACACCATTGCATCACAACAGATAAGAGAAGTTAGTGGTTGGAATCGTCGTTCGAATTCAACTGTGTGTCCTGCGAACGAAGGGCGATATTGTATAGATACTGAGCATCGCCATGGATTGAGATTAAAACTGGGTGGCCCAGAGACATGGATAGTTGAGGAAGCAGTGCCAAAACTGAACCCGGGATCGGATCGGACTTGGAGATGCAAGCCTGGAGTGGAGTAAACCGAGCCTTACCCAAAGAGGAAAATACTTCAACCACAACAGCCAACTCAACGATGGCTTGTGTACCATGGCGTCTCCCATACTCCGCCCTTAGTGGTCAGTCAGCCTGCACAAAAGAAGTTCTAGAGCACTCAGAAGTGTTTCTAAACGTGCACTCATCAAACCTACCAGGACCACCTGGTGGGAAGTACTCGTCCATCGCCGCTGATATATCACTAACGCGCCTGACCGACCCTTAACCCGTCAAATCGCTACATCAGAGCGATTCCTCGAAGACCCTAAAACTGTTGTCTACGTTTTGAGCAGTCTAGTGACCCAATCTAGCTGATGGACAACCCCTTTTCGCACCTGCAAACACATCGGAAAAGCAGTAGCGTTCATCTCTGATTTACTGAGGCTACGGGGCTCATCACCCCCGGAAATCATTACAAGACTTTCTGAGCGCCCGTGTCGATAATCCCCCATATCAGCTTAGTCCTTCGGGTCCGAACCGTGGCTTCAGGACGCCAATGTCTACGGAGATTTAGCGGGACTATCTGTGGAGGACGTGGAAAAAAACCGGCCAACGGACGTTGGGGGTTTGGCATTGCACATAGTGCTGGGTGGTCGGGCGGAGCGGGTGAAGTGCGGGGACTGTTAAATCGGGTGGTCGGGGGCTTGGGGAAGTCCTCGGGACGTGGAGTAGGCACTATAGACGACGTCGTTTGTGCTTTGTGTGCAAGGACTCCTAAAGAAATACATAGTTTCCTGTGTGTAGGAGAGGCTTGACAGGGCAAATCAAAGCGCTGTAGTAGCTGTGCAGGTAGGCTTAAACCCCCTAGCTTAGGGGGTGGGATATGTCGAAGAGGTAGTAGCAACAGTCTCATGCAGACTTGCTACCAACGAAGACATGAATATTTGTCTTGGTTACCACAGAGATATCCCCCGGGCAATCTACCCATCTCACTAGATCGAACCAGGAATTGTTTGGTTGGGTTGTTTTGCTTGCTAACATGTGCACTGCAAGTCGTCGGTTTGTCCTTATCGCAAAGGCGGGAACCCGAGCCGGTCGGCCCTCGGGACTGATTAATTCCGGCGGAATTGATTTTACCCACCCTATCCGGTCGGATAACCCGGGCGCGCAGCGCTTCAGATTGCGATTGCACATAACCTTGTGATCAGAATATCACGAAATGTGTGTAAACAGGTCGCTTATCGACACTGACGGTCCTCGGAGTTAATGGTAAAGAATAGCCAGGGTTCTAATGGATCAAGAACAGCTTTTGCCTCATATCAATCTCAACCACCGGAGCACTGGCATCTCTCCGGCGCACGGCAACTGCTGTGTTCAGCGATTGTGGGGAGCTGAATTAGTCATCGTGGGGATGTGGCCTCGAAGCTACGTACGCATCGGCATGCATCCAGTGGACGGAAATGCCGGTAATGCTTTGCCCATCATGAAGCATGGAGCTGCGAGAAGGCATTACGCATGATGTACAGCGGGCGGATGTACGTACGGAGTATGCTAACCGACTAAGCTTCGGTCTTGCGCGTGACCTATCTAAACTATTCTGAGCTATTTGGGGATGTTGAAACCAAAGGAAACCCTACGCTACGAATCGATTCATGAAGGCACACGCTTGACAAAATCTATTATCTATACTATCGTAAACTTGCTATGGTATTTCAGGCTTGATTCTCGATCTTGGTGATCAACGTGCCGACGTGAGGCTGCAGCTCAACTGCAAACTCATCGCCGTGCTTCAAGAACTCCTTGGGGTTCTTGGCAGCGCCCACGCCGGGGGGAGTACCGGTCAGGATGATGGTTCCAGCGGGGATGGTGGTGCCCTGCGACAGGAAGCTGACGAGCTGAGGAACGCTGAAGATCAGGTCACTATACACAAATCGTTAGCTTCTATATTGCGTGCCGACTTGCCAGGACAATCAGCCAAACATACGTGAGAGGGCAGTCCTGCAGGACCTTGCCGTTCTTGGATCCCTTGATGTGAAGCTTGCTGGCGTCGGGGACTTGGGCGGCGGAGACGAGGACGGGACCTATTTTCAATCCGAGTCAGAGATACGCTGCTATAATGGGGCCGAAGGTGTGCTTTTGGTGCAGGGAGGTCATGCATACCGATAGGGCACGAGGTATCGAATCCCTTGGAGAAGCACCACTGGCTCTGGTTCATCTGGGAGGTCCGGCTGGAGATGTCGTTGGCAGCCGTGTATCCGAGCACGTAGTCCAGCGCTTCCTCCTCGCTCACATCCTTCGCGTCACGGCCGATGACGATGACCATCTCCGACTCGTAATCACCGGTGTTGTCCTTCTGTGTGATCTTGGGAAGGACGGTAGGAGCGGGCCACGGGTCCGAGAGTGCCGTCGGGGGCTTCATGAACAGCGTGGGGACGGTGGGAATGTCCAGCTTCATCTCAGCGGCGTGGGAGACGTAGTTCAGGCCAATGCATCGGATGGTGCCGACTTCGCTCTGTGCCAATGGGGAAAGAATGCGCTCGATGGTCTCGGTCGCGTCGGTCTTCTGGCCGGGGTTCAGGACCGAGGTGCCGGAGAAAGGTCGCACAGCGACTTCCTGGCCCTTGTAGACAGCCAAACCCACATCAATGGAGGCATCGACGGGCTCGCCAATAAGGACCTTGGATGGATTTGACTTGGGAACGAAGCGCACAAGACCTGGTGAGGGGGTTAGCAGCTGAAGGATTTTCTTGTTCGGACCGTTCACATACGCGAGAAGGTGGATGCGATTTTAGACATGGTGAATGAAGGATGAGTGTAAGGTATGTGAGTGTATGATGCGAACGTGGGAGATGTTTAGAACAGTGGATTCCACGCTTTTAAGAGGAACGCGGCATATAACTACCCCGACATCGCAGCTGCCACCCCTCTTTTCTGGTGCGGGGAGGGGTAAAAATAAGAGGTGGGGCAAATGGCGAATCGAGGCCGGGTGGGTGGTTCGGAGGTGGTTGAACCGTTTGGTGACTTGGACTCTCTTCTCTCTCGGACGAAACCCGGCGATGACTGACTGCTACTCCGTACACTTTACACTAAACAGCCCACTTCAACACTTCCCCACGCCGCGGTTGTGGGGATGTCGCCAGCGGGGATCTCGGTCGGAGAAAGCGGCGAACTCGCAATGCACTCTGCGCTGATTTAAAAGGCTACCAGGTACGCCGTCGCAACTTTTGTAAGAATCCAAATCAAAGCACATTCTAAAATCAGTCATCATGTCTCCCAAGGGCCCCTTCCGTCTCGTCACCGTCAACACTGCTCCCGAGAGAGCCAAGCGCCTGATCGGCCGCCTTATCGAGGCTCTCAAGGACCGCTACACTATCATTCACGTTGACAACTGCGAGAGTGAGTGAACTGATTGTCTGAATGTCTTTGTCATGTACTTGACTGACCACAAGCTCGAATAGAGATCGAGGAGGTCGAACCCAAGGTCAAGGAGCACATGCCTGACGTTCTGGTAAGTTGAATTCCTCCACCGCGAGCACCTGTTCGCTGGCGGGTGACTTTCTACCTCTGGTATGTGTCCTGACTTTGATCTACAGTTCAGCGCTTCCATGTGGACTGCCGAGCAGGCTCAGGAGATCCACTCCATTGCTCGTTCGATCAACCCCACCATCAAGCTCCACGCCATCCCCGAAGGCCTCCAGGTCGAGCGCGGCCCCGATGCCATCGTCGAATACCTTGTCGAGAAGGTCCCTCCGTTGTTGGATGCTTAATTGGACACGCTTCTTGAGGTGTGAGGGTGCCAGGGGCAACTCACAGATTATGTGGTGGAATTGATGATACTCTACGTCCTGTATATAGTTTACTTCCCAACAATGTCTGCGAAATCGCGACAATACAATCCATGCATCATGATTGTACTTGACTGCTGAGGCTTGTGGCTAGCGGCTGTACAGCGGTACTTGTCACTTTATAGATGTCCCCGTGTAAAAGGATTGCTCATCTCACCAATTGGGCACGCTATGCATATGAACCGCAATAGGTATTTTGAGAATACTAACAAAACACTGCAGGATGATTACCATGCAGGTGAGTATGGACAGTATCGTGCTCTGTCTCGTGCCCTGGTACATGTCCTGCAAGTTTTTCTTGTCTAATAAGAGCCAGCAGCCTCCAGACTTGCCAGCTCTCCCACTCAACCGAATCGTGATTCCAGCCCTTCGAAACCGAGACCGGGGGTGGTGATATGTGCAGTGACCGCCGCGGTATCCCAAAACGGTCATGCAGGCCGCAGACCGCCAGACCGCCTTCCTCGTACAGCCGGCAGAAATTGAATGTTTCCCCGCTCCTGCAGAAATGCTTTTTCGAACGAAACCCATCATAACCTAGACGCAAAAGAACTATTTACTTATTTCCGAGTCGTCGTGCACTTCATCTACACCTGGGATACTATATATAAAGATGCCAAGAGATCCATTGATCGGCTTGGTGGGAAAGGTCTTTTTTATCTTCTCCATGCCACCCACCGTCTGATCCACTGCTGATTCCAATGAGGGGAACCTGTAGCCGTCGAGCGGAAAGTCAACCACCCTCAACAGTTTGACCGATGCTTCCTCCAAAGTTGGTATGTTCTGCTGCTACTACAGCTAGTCTCTTCGGCGCTCATCGTATACTTACCATCATAACCACTGCCTAGGAAACTTCCCGTGCGTTTTGACACCCACCCACCCACCCAGCGATTTGTCAATCGTCCACCGAACAGCGCTGATTCCTGCCGCAGATTCACCACCATCGATCCCCAGCGCGCTATCGGCTATCTTCAAATCGAATGCGCCTGCCAAAGACTGAACGTTTCCGACAAATGCCGACCGAACTATGGGGGTTGCGTGGAGGGCCGCCGCTCGGTGCCGATCGAGCTCTTGGATGTAGCTGGTCTGGTTCCGGGCGCGCACCAGGGCCGCGGCTTGGGGAACAAATTCTTGGACGACCTGCGCCATGCCGATGCGCTGATTCACGTGGTGGATGTGAGCGGGACGACGGATGCAGAAGGTACAACCACATATCTGGGGGCTTAAGCTGATTGGGCCTCGAGGGGTGACTTGGTGGACTGAAAAGGGCTGACCGGATGTCTGCAGGCAAGGCCACACGAGGCTACGACCCCTCACAAGATATCGAGTGGCTTCACTCTGAAATTGTGCGATGGGTTCTTGGCAACTTGATGCAGAAATGGTACGGTCGCGTTTTGGAATCACAGACTAGATCGAGAAGCTGATTTTGTGACCCCAGGGGATCGATCAAGAGGAGACATGTGGCTACAAGTGAGTTGACGGCGTGGCGGATGGATTTGTGGCAGGCTCTCTGACGCTCCAGCTAGAATCAACGGCCGTGGATACATTGCAGGCTCAATTTTCCGGCTACGGAAGTACATCCTCCATCGTTGGACGGTGCCTGGATAAGTTGGCGCTCAAGGAGCCATTGGAGGCCTGGTCGGATGAGACAGTGGAGAAGGTGGTCACGACGTTCATCGATGAGAAGTTCCCTACCGTGTTTGCCTTGAATAAGATCGACCATCCCGATGCGGACAAGGTGTGTGATTCCCCGCTTTGGAAGGATGTGCCCTTGGACTAATATGCGTGACGCTAGAATATCAGCAAGATCGCCAAGATGCAAGATCCGAAGTCGATCGTGCTGTGCTCCGCCATCTCGGAAGTTTTCCTGCGCCGACTTGCAAAGCAGGGCTATATCAAATACATCGAAGGAAGCGAGTTCGTAGATATGCGAGAGGACCTGATTGACATGGGTGATCCGGATGGAGGTGGCCTCAAGGAGATGGACGAGAAGCTGAAAACGTACGACACACTTAACCTGACTTGTCGACGGAAAAGCTAACCCTGAGACTCCCAGGCGTGTCGAAAACTTGAAAGATATGGTTCTATATCGGTTCGGGTCCACCGGTGTTGTCCAGTGTCTTTCGCGTGCTGCGGAACTCCTGGGGCTTGTACCCGTGTTCCCTGTCCGCAATATCCATACCTTCTCATCTGGAGCTGGGACGGCAGTCTTCCGAGACTGTGTCCTCGTGGGCAAGTGAGTAGTCACTGGATCAAGCTAACAGGGAATGTGCTGACAATGAGTAGAAACAGCACAGTCGGCGACGTTGCCCGCAAGGTCATGGGAGATGTCCCCATCTCATACATCGAAGGAATCGGTGGCACTCGTGTCTCCGAGGACGAGATTGTGGAAGTTGGGAAACACGACGTAAGTGGATTCTGTGGTTGTTTACCGATCATGCACAGACTAATATTGCCTTTCTTAGATTCTTTCTTTCAAACCTGGCCGATAGATTCCCCCCGAATACAATCTATGTACAGTGAACATGATAATGAAACTATAAACCGAGATGATGCTACAATCACAAAGAGAACACGAGCGTTTCAACTGCAAAAGCAAGTAGTGTCAACGACTGGCGTGAAGCCAGCAATCCTCGTCCGTCGATATTTAGTGACCTCGCTGAGAGATAGGCGAGTTAGCCGAATCCGCCCCAACACACCGGGATCACATCACATCAACAAAAAAGTAAGGGTGTGCAAAATACCTGTCCTCTCTCATCATTCATCCCGATGACCGGTTCCGGCGCCTTCGGATGTTCCTTCTTGGCCTTGCGCTCGTGCTTCAGCCCCCCGCGCTCCGTGGCGCCCCCCTGCTTGGAGCTGTCCGGCACCCCGTAGCTCGACTTTCGGTCCTCCTGCCCGGCTGCCGAGGCATCGGTCGAGACATCGGTCGTGTCGCGCTTCTTGGTCCGGTTGACGGCGTGGTCTTCGGCCTTGGTGCCCACCCATGAGCTGTTCTGACGGGCTTGCGCCGTGGTGGCTGGGGCGGCAATCCTAAGGGCTTGTTGCTGCTGCCTCGCAAGCAGACCAGGGAGTCTCGAAGTGATGCGTGTCGTGGTGAACAGGGACATTCTTGCGGTTTTGTAGGTATGCTCTTGGGGTTGTAAATCTCTGGCTCGTAGTGTTTACCTCGACTCGACACTAGAAGTGAAGGTAGCAAAGTTGGAAATATTACGGATTGTAATTGTATGGAAGAGATCCAAATTGTAGGAGAAAATGACATCAATGACAATGCTACCTCCTAGCTCGGGTTATATACTCCATGGTCAATCCAGTGACATTTACCCCGGTAATGGGTCATGACCGTTCTTGGCGCTGCATGACGTCTCCATGCCGTAATGAGCTTGACCCTAGGGCTTAGGGCTTTTGGGTGTGCTTATCGATAAGAGACGGGAGTACTGGGGAGGCAGGGCGGAATGTCAGCGTCAAATCAAAACATCCCCCTTCCCCCACCCCACCCTCTTATACACTGCATGCTAGGTAATGCTATGCAGATAGCTTCTAGCACCGACTTATTCGAATAGCCAAGATGAAGCGCGCTCACTTACCGATCGAGACGCTGCCGGCGTGGGTGAAGCTCAATGGAATCGGGGTGGAGAGCGTTGTCTTCGGTACTCTGGGTACGGATCACCATGAGAATGATACCTCGGGCAGCAGCAGCAGCAGCAACAGCAACAAGGGCACAGGGATCATCGCCACGGAGGACCGCGCCGGGGGCGAGTCCGCTCTTGGTGCCGTGGATACGGGGGTTCTGTTGAAGGTGCCCCCGGATCTGATCCTGTCGTTGGAGACGGTGCATGGGTATGCCAAGTCGGATGGCCGGCTGAGGGTGGTGCTGGAGGCTGTTGGGGAGTTTGCTCGGGTATGTTTCTCCCCTTGTTCTTATTCTGATCCTGAGTCCGGTGGTTTTCTGGTTCTAGAAATTCTGGACTCGAGGGGACGGGGGGTGGGCTCGGTGGATTATATGAGAGACATGCTAACCAAAGAAGCCAGACCCCGCGCGGCGCGATCTTGATCTTCTTGCTCATGCAGATCACGCACTCCAGTCCGGATTGCACGGGCCAAAGCCAAGCGGTGGGGGTGGCGGGCCCCTGGACGGAGTATATGAAGTACATGCCGCGGGAGATTCCGCTGCCCACGTTCTACTCGGAGGCGGAGTTGGAGCTGCTGCGCGGGACCTCGCTGCGGCTGGCGGTGCATGCGAAGCTGGCGGCGTTGGAGAAGGAGTTTGCGCGGCTGCGGGAGGCGACGCGGGGGATTGACTGGTGCAGGGAGGTTTGGTGGGGTGGCGAGGATGCTGATTCTGGCGGTGATGATCTTGAAGGTAATGGTGATGATGACGTTGCTGGAGAAGAGGCGGCGCGGTTGACGCTCGAGGACTGGAAATACGTCGACGCGCTGTATCGGTCCCGGATGGTCGATCTCCCGACCAGCGGGCATGCGATGGTCCCCTGCATTGACATGGCGAATCATAGCTCTGAAGAGACGGTCAAGGCGCTGTACGATGAAGATGCGGACGGGAATGTGGTGCTGCAGTTGCGTTATGGGAAGAGAGTGCGTGCCGGGGAAGAGGTGACTATCTCGTGAGTTTTCATCCTGTCGCATTTCATGAGAGTTTGGGCTGGTTGAGTGAAGGTATGGGGCTTACTCTGGACATGAAAAGGTACGGCGACGAGAAACCCGCGTCGGAGATGATCTTCTCTTACGGCTTTCTGGATCGAGAGACCGCCGATGCGAAGCAGATCTTTCTGGATCTGGATATTCCAGACGATGATCCGCTGAAGGTTGTTAAAAAGGCGTTCTGTAAGGAGCCCCCGGGCGTGCGGGTGTATACTTCGGCTACAGATTCCGATTCAGCCCCCACCACGGCCTGGGAAAGCTCGATCATCTGGTGGGCGTGTGTGAATGAGGAGGATGGGTTAGATTTCACGGTCCTCCAGACCAATGATGGGGGGCGTGAGCTGAAGGCTCTGTGGAAGGGGGCTGAGTTGCGGGATTCGGCTCATCTCAGCGAGCTGCTCCGTGCGGACCCGCATTGGGATATCATCCAGCTTCGCGCGGTGGTACTTATTCTTGAGAGGCTGGAGACGCAGGCTTGGGTGCTCAGGGAGACGGGGCTGATGGTGTCTGAAATCGATGAGAATGAGGACATGCGGGCGATGTTCAGGCCGGATGTTTATGATATGATTAAGCGGTTACGGGTGTTGGAGATGAATTTGCTGGGTCGGGGGATTGAGGGTTTGGCCATGCGGGTATGTTGCCTCTGAGGCATGTTTGTCTTGCGATTGCGTTGCTAACTGGAGTGTTGCAGAGAGACGAGCTCATGGCCAGTCCGGCGGTCAGTCAGTATCTGGGGCAGCAGCAGCCAGAGACGGTAGGGGCGGAGGACGTCTCCAGCCAGCAGCAGTCTGAAGATGTTGAAGACGATTTTTCTTGATGCGTATCCTGAGGGATTCCGTCGAAAAGACGACTCGACTAGGTATAGAAGTCTAGTCCACTCAAGACAAGCCATAAGCGTACGGCGTGGCAGTATCGATTCGATCAGTAGCGGTATAGTATCAAGGTAGTTATAGGCCTTCAAGTGACGTAACATAGTTCCTAGGTGAACTGCTAAATATCTGAGCCGGCTACCTGAATAACCAAGCTACCACTGCATTAAAAAAACTGAGTATATTTGAATATCAAAATATTTCTTCAGACTACGGGAAGTAAGTCGGGGCTTTAGTAGAATACATGAAATCAAAAGTCACTACGTTGTATACTGTGGCGGCAAGGGCGAGGAGGCGACTGCGTCTTTCTTACGGAGCAAGCGGTGCATTTCCTCTCCTTCTACCTCCCTTCTCCTGTTCTCTCTTTAATTATCGACCTTATGGTCTTTAATCAATCAATCACTTGATCAATTCATCTTTATTCATCCGTTCATAGGCTGTTACCGAGAGCCCATGTCTTTCCAGTGGTAGAGAGATTCTTTTCTCCTCAATACATAAAATATCAAAACAGTCAAAGATACTAATCTGCCAAGTCTTAGGAACATGGGGAGTTTATAATCTAGCTGAGATGTAAATCTTTGTATTTCTACTCTAAAACAGAAACACTAGCTAGGACTACCCCTGGGTGGTCCGGTAAGAGCCAACTGGCTGTAAGGCGGCAGCATAAATTTCATTAACATCTATGATGCACTGCACAAGCTGTGCAAGAGTTTTTTCCGAGGAAATATTCGTATAAAGTGTTCCTTAATTTCAGCATGAAAGCCTTTACACATTACCTGATCAACATCCTACTGAACACCGAACAAGCACCTCACCACAATGAAAGCGACACACATCATTCTGTAACACCCCCTAGCCCCCTGCGGCCCACAAAGAGCTATTTTTTGTTCCAGCAGACCTCCTCACCCACCAGGCGAAAGGTCCTTACACCCCTCACTCCGCCGCACAATTAAAGCTCTTGGCCCGATCATTCCACCCCAAGTACGCCAGATTCTCATAGCCGGGGAAATGGATCTGCAGTTCCTGGCCGTGACAGCCCGATTCCCTGGTGCATACAACGAATCAATAGCCATCCCCAAGACTGTCCCCAGTAAGCCAGTAGGAGGGCAACTCACGAATAAAGCGTACACCAGCTCCCCCGATCCGATCCGGCGGCCGAAACGCCGCGATCTCCCGGCGGGAATTGATCGGTGATGGTTGCTGTTTTGGGGGGATCAGTCAGAAGTGATCAAACTGGGCTTGGTGGGGTGTGAAGAGGTGGGTGAGTAGGTAGGTGGGTGAGAGAAATCAGACGTACTGCACTGCCCAAAGGGAGAGGTGTAGTGGACGCAGTAGCCCCGGAAGAGCGCGTTCTCGCAGAGGTAGAGGCCGGAGTTAGCGTTGGTGTTGAAGAAGACGTGCTCGGAGGTGGTGACGCGGGTGGTGGTGGTGGGGACGGGGATGGGGGCTTCGAGGATGGTTTGGTCGGCTTGCTGCTCGTGGCAGGGGAGGCTGGTGGCGGAATGGGCGAGGATGGAGAGAACGATGGCGGTGGTGGTTGGAAGATGCATTTTGATCGTGGGTGGAATAGGGAGTATGAAGGGGAATGACTTGTTGTGCTGTTTCTCGGGATGGTCAGATGGGGGACGAAGGAGTGAGGTTGACATGACCTTATATACCTTTTCTCAGGTGTGGTGTGATGAACTGGATATGGCGTGTCTTTGTTTCACTTCAAGTAAGCTGTTGGATGCCCAAAGACGAAGGCTGCCCTCGAACATGCTTGCTTCGTGTTGGACTGCGTGCACCTCGAACGTGATTGGATTGTGCGTCTGTGAGTCGAGGTGAAGAATACTGCGAGATGAAGTAGGGCTTCGTATTCGAGGAGCCGCATTCCTGAGACTGCCCAATCGTAAGGGCTAATCCTGTCCCGTCTGTCCGGATGAGCTACGTGTGGGATACTACTAGGTACTATGTAGTACTCTCTAATCGAGCCAAGAAACTTGAGGCCACGGACTGGCCGACGCCAAGAGACTAGGAAGCTGTCAAGGCACTCTCAATTCGCTAGGATGATGTGTCTAGCAAAGCCAAGATCGGAGGATGTGCGCCAAGACTCGGACAGGAAGAGGACTGGATTGGCACAATCCAGGCTAATGCACTCCCTGCATCTTCTCGAGGAATGCTTAACGGCAGGACGCGAAGAGAACAAGCTTGGACAAATCAGCGATGGGCACGTTGTGAGCGGTGCAGATACCCCATGTTGGCGGTTGACAGGAGAAGGATGAGCAGAGGATCTAGAACGTTCATATTCTCCAGCTGAAAAGGGTGCATATATTGATACGAGCGTCGGCGTCCTGACAACGAGGAAAGTAGTCATTTTGTAGTGGAATGGGTGCTGTTCTTCCTTGGCAGGGTAGCTTTTCACTATGAAGTACTCTTGGTAGCCTGTAGCACCTTAGTCTAATATTGAGATATGTTGGTTGATTTCAAGTAAAGATATAATGATACACAAACTCCCTTTTCCATTTGAATATTTTGGACCCTGGGCCTTGTGTTTAGCAAACCCAGAAATTAGTCTTGCAACAAAATAATGGTGCTTTCGCCTTGCCCTATCTGCGGTCAACTACCCAGTCAAGTAGTTCTTTAGAACCCGGCCGCTTGCATGGCCGAATCTCTCAAGAAAACACTATAAAGGTACCATGTATTACGTGAGAACAAGGACTAAAGTGCCTTACAGGCAAATAGTGATTGATACATACAGTACACTGATTCTCGGTGCCAGAACCAGTAACAAGAACATGGAACGGATCCTCAGCCTAACAAGCCATGATCTAGCACCCCAAAAGGCCTAGTCTAACCAAAACCACCCCGTCTGGACACTCCCCCTTCCCCTCCCCAGGCGCGCCACTCTTCCTCCTAAAGCGCAGCACCTCCTCTAGTAAGGAGTCTGCTCATGAAACCACTTCATCATAAACTTGACCTGCGGCTTCTCCGCGATCGCCACATCGCCGAACGCATTGCCCAACTCCATCACCACCTGCGTCCCGTTCTTACTGTTCGGCCGCCACACCGGCAACGTGCCGTTCCCCGTGTACGACCCACCCTCGTTCGGGTCCAGGGTCTTCGCAAAGTTGGCCCAATACGCCGACATGCGCTCCTGGATCTCCCAATCCGCGTCCGTGAACGGGTAGGTGTCCACGTTCGCGTACAGCGCGTTCAACGCGTACATGATCTCCGACTGGTGGAAGGCGCCCTGGTCCTGGCCGGGCGGGGCGTGCGTCCAGTAGTAGGTGTAGAAGTCGGAAGTGGCGGCCTTGTACCAGTCCGTCGCGTAGGCCCAGGAGCCGATGAGCGAGGCGTCGCGGGCGGCGGCGTTCCAGGAGCGGTCGCCCGTCGCGGCGGTGCCGTTGTCCGGGTACAGGCGGATGTACTCGTCGTACAGGTCCCCGTACTTGGCCTTGGTGTAGGCTTCGTACTGCTTGACGGTGTAGGAGGTCGTGGTCGAGGCGCCGGACTCGTCCTTCGTGTTGCCGGTGATCACGGGGACGTCGTTGGCGGGCCCGTTGATCAGGGTTTCGAGGTAGGTCGAGGGCAGGACGTAGCCGTCGAGGACGGGCTTGAAGATGAGCGGGTATCCCGCCGAGAGGGCGGTGATGGGGTCGATCCAGGTGCTGTTAACGCGGTCCTGGGAGCCCACCAGCAGGTCCTCCATGCTCAGAGTGCGGAGTTCGGCGATGCTGCTGGCGTTGTGGAAGGTCGTGTAGTTAATGCCGTGGAAGATGGCGGTGGACATGTTCACGTAGGAGGTGGCCAAGCCCGCCAGGAGCGGGTCGTAGGGGTACCGGATGCCGGACTCGGAGATGCCGCCGTGGAAGTAGCCGGTGAACAGCGGGCTGTTGACGGCGTGGTAGACCTGCGACGAGCCGAAGGACTGGCCCGCGACGACGACGCGGTCCGGGTCGCCGCCGAACTGGGCGATGTTGTTGCGCACCCACTTCAGCACCTCCAGCTGGTCGAGGACGCCGTAGTTCCCGGAGGTGTTGTGGCCGGTGAGCTGCAGCCCTTCCTCATTGAGTTCCGGGTGCGCCAGGTAGCCGAAGGCGTCGTCGCGTCGGTTGAAGGTGATCAGGATCACGTCCTTGAGCGCCATGCCGCCGCCGTACCACCACGCGTCGTCTGAGGTCTCGTCGCTGCCTTGGTTCCACACCATGACAGGGAGTTTGTCGCTGGCGCTCCCTGCGTTGGTCCATAGGTTCAGGCTGAGGCAGTCCTCGCTGATGTCCGTGGCGTACTGGCTGGGGCAGGCCGGGCCGAACGCCGTCGCCTGAAGCGTCTCATTCCACGGCGTGCGCGGCTGCGGAGCCTTCCAACGGTTCTCGTAGCCCGTGTCCGCGGCGAAGGGAACACCCAAAAAGGCGGTCACGTTGGACTCCGAGACGCCGAAGTACTTCTCCAGGGTCGACTGGTTGAAGTATTGGAAGCCCTGCACGGGACCATAGCTAGTTTGAATGACTTCATCCCACAATTGGGCGTGGACAAGGGAGGCGCCTAGGGCCAGGGAGGCCAGGCCCTTGGTGGCGAAAGAAGGCATGCCTTAGTTTGTTGGACTTCTAAGGCAGGAGAGGAATGAGGTGGAGGGTGGTTAGAAGAAAGTTGGATGGTGGCAAAGAGAGGAATGCGCGGCTTTATAACCTGCATCCCTGCCAGCCACGGCTAAGACGGACGACCGTTAGATCTCCGTAACTACCGAGGGTGGTCTGACAGACTGGAACAAGCACACGTGGGGACGTGATTGAGAATAGTGTTTCATGCGTAGTCTGCATGACGATCCTTGCCGCAAGTTGTTGGACGCGCACTTCTGGAAACCATGGTGCCTTGCGAGACGCATCAGATATGCCTCAGCGGGGCGCACGGCAGATTGACGGGATGTCGTCATGGTCCTACTGCATTGGAATATAGCCCCGGGGAGTTATAGCTTGGATTCTTCACGGAATACTCCTCCGAGTCGAAGGATGCGAGACATCAGCATGAGCACCTGCAGATTTGTCAGACAGGCAAGTCTCGACAGTCTGAATGACCAGAAAGACTCGCTGATCAGACATAAGGCATAAGAGATCAAGGGTACTCAGTCGTGAGGAGTGACTCGGTTCAAGCACTCTCGATTGCCCGCTTCTGCTATTCTCATTCCGGGCAGGCGACGCGTGAAAGTGATGCAAGCGACCAGAAGATAAGGTCGGAGGATTCGGAGACTTGGCGGGATCGGCCGGCCCGCTTTACTGTCTGCAGGAACCAACTCCGCACTGCCGGAGATACTGCTCGGCGACTACTCCTAGGAAAGGTAGCCCCGCACGAAACATCCCTCTTGGGCGCGGGGATGCCCACAAAACCCGAGCTTGGCTCGCAAACTACCCCCATTCTGGGATCCAGTCTTGGCCATCTAATTTAGACGGTCTGCAAGACCCGGCGATTGTATCTACAAGAACGATTATTCACACCACGAAACCGATGAAAAGAAAATTGAGAACGAGGTAAAAAAGCTGAGAAAGATGGCCAAGTGGACAATTCAACTAAACAAGATGTGTTTATCAGCAAGACACTTTTGGAATTGGCTCAGCCACGGCCGTGAATCCTCTTCGACCGGTTCATCCCAACCATGAGTCTTCTTATTGTTGTTCTTCTTCTTTAACTTGATCTTGGAGAAGACCCAAGCATCACGGTCCCAAAGAGCACCTTGCAAAGGTTGCGTTGCGACTGGGGTCTCCGGAACAGGCTCCCGTAGAAGTCGCAGTGGCGGTTGGTCTTCCCACGACCAAGAACTGGCTTGAGGCTTGAACCTGGCTCTAGCGGCGGTTCTGGCTCCAGGTCGGAGAGAATCTTTGATACTGGCACAAGTTCAGACTCAAACACCAGTTTCAGCTCTGTTGCTTTGCCCGACTTACCAAGTTCGCACACCGGATCTAGCATGGGATTAGGGTCGCATATGCCTTCCAGTTGTACCAATCTTTCATCGAGAATATGGCATTTAGGGAACGGTCGAATATTGACTTCATGGAGGGCTGGACTGACCTCCTCCCTCTCCCTCACAAAAAGGGCCAACGTCTTATCGAAGATGAAGCGATCAAAACTCTCTAAGGCTGGCTCAGATTGATCTCGTCTATATATAATACATTCAAACATTACAGATCTCAGGTAATTCTACTGATTCTATCCGCCTCTATAGTAGATTGATTTTAACCTGTTGATCAAAGAATAGGTGTGGTAAGGTAGAATAAGTATGTTTAACAGGATACAAAGCCGAAGCCTCCAGGATCCAGTGAGGGCCCTAATTCTTGATGTTCCCTGCCGACGATTTTCTACTACGACGCACTCTGCGCGAACGAGTAGGTCTCTGTCTGTGCTCGGTGATAATTCCCAGCATGGAATAACGGGAGTTCGATATTGTATGAGTTCAGACTATATACGGTCTGCTCTCTGCGTCATTGGTTAATATTGTTGCTCTTATCCAAAGAAAAGGGCCTATATGAGATTGGATGGCCTGCAGCCATAACAGAGCTGTCTTATTTTTTACTCCAACTTTCCTAGCCTCAAGTGATGCCAACTAATTGGCCCTGAAATGTGGTATCAGCATTGAAAAGACCAGTTGGCAATTCCGCACGCGAAATCAACGACCGCAAAACTCTCGACTTGCTTGTTTCAAATAGACTATCGTCTAGTGTTCTAAGATCATGAAGTTAAGATCTAGCTACAAGCATTCCATGGCTCAACCTGACAGAAAGGCCAGTTGCTGGTCCATCACGCTCCGCACCATCTCCTCCCAAGGTCGCCATTGCATTTGCAGTTCGACTTCGGCTTTGGTGGTATCAGTTGGCATAGAGGCGCCCTCGGCACCCTCGGTAAGCTTCACTCCAACATTGGGGTAGAGCTCGTGCGCAATCCGAGCCACCTCTTTCCACGTTGTCGGCGGCCCCGAGAGCAGATACTTCGCACCATTCCTCATCCTCGAGTCTAACGCCCTGATATGGGCCTCGGCAACATCCTGGATGTGCACACCCGTGATCCCTCCAAGTGGGACGCCTCCCATCACACTACCCCAGATAATTCCATTGGACCCTGCTTCGATCTCTTGACCGGAGGCTTGCACGAGATTGTGCCCAAAGACGAATGACGGATGGAGAGTGACCAGTGCGTAATGCGGGTTTTCTGTTCTCCAGAAGTCCCATGTCGCATTGTTCGCAAGCAGTTTGGATGCTCGGTACAAGGTCATCGGGGTTGCCGCAGGGTTGTTGGGGTCAACAAAATCTGCTGTGGGATCCACAGCGAGATCCCAGTCGTTGTCCTCTGTGGTGGCTGATGTTAGCATGGCAGGGGCCGCAGTTCCCAGCTATATGTAGCAAACATACCTCTAATGACACCGCCGTCGGGAAGTCCAGCAAGAGGAATCAGGGCAGCGATAGATGAAGTGACCACAACCTTCTTGATGCTGGGGACCTTAGCTGCCTCTTTGAGCACAGCCAGTGTTCCGTTCACCGCGGGGGAGAAAAACGCTTCCTTGTCTGTGCCGTTGGCGAGAGGCGATGCTAGGTGGAGGACATAGTCCACTCCATCAAGCTTCCCTCTAAACGCCGCCTCCTCGGTGAGGTCCGGGATGATGACGAATTCCACCTGTCCGCGATACTCTGACAACAATGATTGGAGTTTCTCGGACTTTTGGCGAACGCCAAGTCGAAGTTGGTATCCGGACTTGAGAGCTTGAACAGCCGTGGCACTGCCAATGAAACCAGTAGCACCGGTCATGAAAATCAACGGAGCAGGCATGATGGAATGGTACTTTGATACTGATGAATTTGGATAATGATTCATCCTGAACCGGTAACTGAGCGACCTTTATAGTATGATACTTTTATAGTATGAGAGTGAAGTGATTATTAATGACTGTCGCCGGATATGGGTACGAAAATATCCGATATGATGGTGCCATGACTGCGCTAACCGGCTCATATCGTACCTGATGGTCCATCACCAGTATTCAAGTCATGAGCAAAGAGATAAAGACCTCAAACATTACTCATCACTCATAATCCGCTCCATCGACGTGGTCACTTAATCCCTGAGCTCTGGAACCTGGAACCATCCAGAAGATATTTTACTGTATCACACTTAGTGAAAGGGGTCATCGATACAAGGTGGACCCATAGAAAAAGGCTTTTGCATTGATAACCGGCAGCGTCCGATTCGATGACCGGGGAACTTGCCATTAAAGAGCCTTGGCACAGGCCTGTTTCAATTTGCGTCTATACACACGTCTATGATTATCAATCCTCTTCATATCATTACCTCCATCATGTCTACTCAGAAGGCCGTCATTGTTACCGAACCTAAGACTGCAGGCTTGTCCATTTCCCGTGTCATTCTCGAGCTCCGCGATGATTACGTCCTTGCAAACACTGTTAGTGTGGGTTTGAACCCAGTGACCGGCCGTACTTCGACTTCCTCTTACTGTCTGGTGTCATGCTAGGGGGTGATTACTCTGGCGTTCTTGAGATTATTGGTAATGATTTTAAGCTATGTTGGAAGAAGGGAGACGGAATCTGCGGTTCCGCTCATGGTAGTAATGCTGTTTATTCCGAGGATGGCTCTTGTGCCGAGTATATTGTCTGCAATCTCGAATTTATGACTACCTTAGCTTCCAGGAAGCTGCTACTTTAATCTAGAGAAGTACGTTCTGCGCCAACATCCGTAGAGTATCAGCGCCAAGCGACCTTGATCGTTGGTGGATCGGTAGCCAGCGTCGCCAAAGGCTACTTGGAGCCTAGGGCGACTGGTCTGGATCTCAATTCAGGGCAAGGTAAGGCTCGTATTCGTACCTGTGCCCACGTTTGGCATGCACGGAGATCGGCGGTGCGGCGGAAGCTGGAAGCCGAGTCCATATGTGGGTAACGTACAACTTGACCGAAGCCACAATCCTCCTTATTCAATCATGTCCTGCTCCGTTGATTGGTGCTGCTTGTCCTCACTTTTAACTTTTTTTGTAGTCCAAACCTTAATGCCAATATCCATTTTGCAAAATATCTTTTTCTTTTTTTTTGTGTTCTAGCAGTCGCCCTTGCTTTCTCAAAACACATTTGTAAACATCTAGGTTTGGGCAAAAAGACGGTGGCGGTGATTAGTGAACATGCCGAGCCGAGGGTTACACCTTCGGGGCAAGGAACTTGGAACCTACAACCGTTCGTCCGATTTCAGAGGAAATCAATCAATTAGTCGATTAGGAAACGCCTGTCGGATTCCCACACAGTCAGTAGGAACGTAATGGTCATCTGAACGAGCCAGGCAAGTCAGCGAGCCATATGCAAACACCATATATGTTTTATGCATACCAATTACTTGAGAAGTCTCATATCTCTACCATTTCCCTCTCAATAAGTAATATATCAAGCGAAGTGTGTGAGGCCTCTTGATGGAATAATATTGTCTGTAGTCTATAACACATACAAAAGGAAATCTGTTATTTGCACAAGCAATCATGGATATAACACAGCCGGTAATTTATTATGGTATATTCTACATATTTCGATTCTTGAGAGTTGTAGGCTAGTTCTATCTGGATAGGACCCTTATTGTATTGATTTTGTAGCTTTATACGAAGTCAGAATTGATAAAATCAGCAATAATCAATCCGCTCTGGAACAACAAGTGTATGTAGAGTGACCTGCCTCTCTTTATTCGGGGTGGTTTCTACCAAAGCCTGCCGTTATCAGCGGAGTCCGTGACCTCGGAGATCAGCTCGTTACGCTTAGCCTGATCCTATCTCCTGCCGGAATCACGTCCTTACCCAGTCCTAAAAGACTTGTCCCTGGGCTCGCATCTTCCTTCAACCGGGCAGGCACAAACCAAATACCCCTCTGAAAAGCAAAGACACCACGGCCAAAAAGACGCCAGCGAAGGATCGCGGAGCGTCTCGAGGAATAGGTGGCGGCAAGGTAAGTCCTGAAGAAGTCCGTAGGGTGTCCAATCGACACTTTAAGAATGCTGCGAGCAATTTTAGTCGCACCAATTGTGTGCCAGCCTCGTCGCTTGCAATGTCGCATGGCACAACGTGCATAATGTTTCACAACAGCAAGCTCCACTTGACGGCCTCCAGAACCGCATAACCCTTATGGAGACCTCAGTTGAGACACTAAGCTCTGCTAGGCTATTATTCGGTGAGCAGCTGGTCTAAAGGTGGAATGCTTAGGTCACACTCTGCTCTAACAGCGAGTTTACGTGAGACCATGAAGGCTGTGTATACCATAGCAGCCGGAATAAGCCTTGATGACGACGGAACCCGTCTATCGATTTCGATCAAGTCCAAAGACCCCTTGGGTTTATTCTTGTATAAAGAGCTGTGAGCGTCTGGCATTTTACTTGAAAGCGAAGTTATTTCTTCAACTAAGCCAACAGCCGCTGCACGGATGGGATGAAGAGCTTCGTTTCAGGCTGGGGGGAGGCCCTGCGCTGTCCGAAAGTAAGCTTCGAATTCATGTATATAAGTGATAACAAGTGGCCGATATACGCTGAGATGTCTATCCATACTGAGGCCCCCGGTTTGGTTCGTGTTTAACTTGGTCACTCAAAGCATATCAAACAAAAGCTGTGTGAGAGCTGGTATTCAATAATTTTCATGGTATTTTTGTAGTTTTTGTGATTGTTTGTAACTTTTGTAATCTTTTTTTATTTTACAGAACCAAACTATATGCAGAAATCTACCCTCTATAGCCACAAATTTTACAATTCTCTGCGCTCCACTAATAGAAGCAATAAGTAGATCTGGCTGTAATCTAGTATTATATATATTAGATTATATATAGAATATATAAAATATTATGATTTAAAATATAAACTATATCTATATTATAAGTTTTTTATAAAATATTATTTAGATGTGGCTGTATATCAACTTCGGGGAATTGTAAAATTCGTGGCCACGGAGGGTACTAAATGATGAAAAGTGGGGTTAAAGAAGGGTCTAATGGAAGGTTGAATGCTGGCAATCGGGGATATCACTAATCAATATTGCAAATACTTCGCCTGCTATGGATACCGCTGTGGCTCGTCGGCCCAAAGCAGCGGTTTGTCAGACAATCATTGGAACCGCGCGATCGATTTGTCAGCCTTTGCCAAAACTAATGACGTCCAGTGAAATGAAATGGAGGTTTTCATTCTTTTTTTTTCTTTTTCCAAGTCGGCGATTCAAGCGGGATTCATATCATAGTAATGTGGTGGTTTGTAAGCGCTGCAGCTTCACAATAGTTCGCTGCTGTTCCAGGGATTCTGCGAATTCTAACGAGCCATGGGCTAATCGCCTGATGATTATACCTTGCGTCCGTCGACCTGAGGTTCGTTTGACCTTCCAAATAGTCAACCTTTCAAATACCTACCTTCACGTTGGTCTCCGTCAGTTCTTTAGTTTGATTGAGTATTGCGCACGAGTGCTCCAATCTGTTCAGTGTTTCCTGTCTTCGTCCTGAGATCACAACATTGCCAACAAGTCACCCGCCCTAATGAAAGCGATCATCACACATCGATTCTTGCCTAAGCGTCTCCTGAGTCTCGCTCTTCGGAGTCCTCTTGGGCAGGGTGCGCAGGTCAAGGATGTCCCAATCCCAAGCATCACCGATGATGAGGTCTTGGTCAAGGTACGCGCTGTCGCGCTGAACCCCATCGACTTCAAAGACATTGATTTCATTTCCCCACGCAACTCCGCCATTGGCTGCGACTATGCGGGCGAGGTGGCTCGGGTCGGCAAGAATTCAGGACAACGTTGGAAGGTTGGAGACAGAATCGCGGGCTTTGTCCACGGGGGCCTGTACCCCGAGGTTGGCTCATTCGCCGAATACCTGAAAGTCGATGGAGACTTGGCCTGGAAGGTGCCTGACGAAACGACCCTGAGCGAAGCCACCACCTACGGAGTGCCCGCCGCCACCGCGATGCTGGGCCTTTCGTATCTAGGCATTGACCGGGTCGATATCGAGAACGGACGCAGCGTTCAACAAGGTGACCAACCGACCATTCTCATCTATTCAGGCGGCTCGAACGTCGGTCTCTTCGCCATTCAATTGGCCAAGAGAGCAGGATACACGGTTGTGGTCACGGCCTCGCCACGTTCCTTCGACCTCGCAAAGCGCTATGGTGCCGATGCAGTCTACGACTATCGGACATCTGCCTCCATTGGCGAGATCAAGAAAGCCTATCCGAACATCACAAAAGCTCTGGACTGCTTTTCCGAAGGCACTTCCGCCGCCTTCTGTGCTGATGTGTTTCGAGAGGAGGGTGGCAAAGTGATCACACTTCTTGATCAAGGAAAGCCGCGGAAGGCAAATGTGACCTATGATTTCCTCATGGTTTATACTGCCTTCGGTCGCAAGTTCCAGTTGTTGGCGCCCCTTGGCCCCGTGTTCCCAGTGAGGCCGGCGGACCGCGAAGTCATCGCCAAATTTTATGATAACTTATCCAGCCTGAATCTGCAGTCTCCACCTATTACGACGATTAAGGGCGGATTCAGCGAGATATTTGAAGGTCTAGACACGCTTCGCAAGGGAGAAGGTCGAGGTACAAAGCTTGTTGTTGAGTTTCAGTAATTAATATAACCCTATTCTCAGTCGCTAACAATTTTGTTGAGCCTGTTCTCTTTCTATGATCCCACTATCGTTTTTCTTCTCTCGTTGTATTGAGGCTCGCGGAATATTTGTCAGAGTCTTGCGAAACGTATTTTCTTTGAACACCGAATTTCAAGCACAGTTTTTGTTATTACATGGCATAACCTCTTGCTGACTTTCTCCCCTCATTCCATTCACTACGGTGGGCTCTCTGCGCTCTAGGCTAGAAAAGCTTAGCTGACTAAGTAGGTAACCTAGTAGCTACTCGATACTAGGTAGTAGGTACTAGTAGTAGCCTTCAGTAAGTTACATCTCATTTCACTTTCTACAGCTAGTGATATTACTGAACGTCAAAGCTTAGCTTCGACTCGAACTACTACTAGTAGCATTCAACCTCCACCCTATGATTCCAATCATTTTCACTTTCTTTCTATCATGTCTGCTATCTCATCATCCTCTCTCCATATATCAATACAACATATCCAAGGTACATTACCCCACCGCTAACTGTTGGCTAAATTGTAGTAGCAATACTACCTATTTTGAGGCTCAGGCTCAGAGACCTGGCTGGCTACCTAACCTACCTAGTAGTTCAGGCAGCCACTCGTCGAGATAGCGGAAGAAATCTCTCACCCGGGTCACATCTGGACGGCTATGCATATCTGCTGGTGGGTTGTCTACGTCAAGTCTCCTTCTAGGCCCCAGGACTTGCTTCAATTCTCCTTTACTCCTCCCTGCGTTGGCTGGAAAAGTACTGTGAGGCAGGCCAATCCGCACGCACGCCACTTCCTTCCCGTCGGTAGGAATTTCCTATGCCCACCTCGCTTATGCATTCTCCCCTCCGACCACAACAAATCAGCTCGCGCCTTGTGGGAGGTGTGTGGACTCTACCAAGGAGTATATGTCTTCTGAAGTAGTCCCCTTCTTAGGGCTGACCTCAGAACTTAGTGCGTTAATTGACTGTTCAAAAATCGGTAAAACCTGTTCAAAGGCCGTGTGTTTTGCAAGTATACGAACAGCACCGAAGGTAGATAGATTCGATCACAGCGAGATCTGAAATGCTCAATAAAAATCAGTCAGAAGTGGTGAAATTCACATGTTTGAAACGGGCTAGATTGTAGTATTGGGAGATACTAGTCCGGCAATCCCCGAGTCCGGACTAAACCGGAACTCGAGCGTCTAAAGTGGATCTGTGTTGACAGCCTTCAAGTACCCTCCGTGGCCACGAATTTTATAATTCTCCGTGCTCCACTGGTGGAAGCAATAAGTAGATCTAATTATAATCTAGTATTATATATATAGAATTATATATAGAATATATAGAAGAAATATTATTTAAGGTGCAGACTATATCTATATTACAGGTTTTTTATAAGACACTATTTGGATGTGGCTGTATATCAACTTCGGGGAATTGTGAAATTCGTGGCCACGGAGGGTACTATCAAGAAGCTATGTAAATCCTGCTCGCCTTTCCTATCAAAGAAGAAGATGCTTGGAGAGGTAATTTGTTCATGAAGCCGATCGTAGCTCTAAGAATACATAAATGTCTTGCTAGCCGCCTATTTTGCTACATGTTGAGAGACCACCATGCACGGCTCTTCGCCACTCCCAAAACCGCTTCCACCAACCCCTCCTGTATTCGTCGACCCGATTTCGGACCAAAGCTATCTGAACCATGTAGCGAAAGCCTGTCAGCAGGAGGCGATAGCGCTCGACACTATACCCTGCAGGGATAGAGAGGCTGCCCGATCGCTACGTGTCCTGCATGAAGCTAGAGCGCGCGAGTGGGGAAGTGATAGGTTTGCTCTCTTGCCCCCTCATCTTACCGGCTCATGTGACTCCTGGGGTCAGTTTTTGGCGCCTATCTGGAGGTTCGTACTAGTAGCCAGAGGGGTCACTGGCTTTCTGTTCAAATTGCTCTTCGTCCCCTTGTGCCATCAACCCCATCCATCCCAAGTGCTTCATCGATATTCACCATGACGGGTGGAAAACACCATTGTTTAACCTGGTGGTGGAGGCGCCACAAAGGAACCAAAAACCACTCCACAGCTGAGGGAGATGAATCTTCTCACTCTCCAGCCCCTGAGCCACTCGTTGTGGACTCTGGAGCTCCCATTCCGGCGGCTGGGGCTGTAAAGTCGCTGGCTGCTTCGGCCACGTCCAACCTTGTCGCAGAAGAAAAGCGAGAGTTTCCGACCGAGCCCCAGCAACTATGGGATGAGTCGTACGAAAGCCTCAAGATCGAGCAATCTTCACTGATGAAAGCCTACGAGAACATCCTGGCTCGTGAACTCAACGCGGAATCCCTGCAAGCATCCGCCTCTGTGGATCAGCAAGATGTGATTGAACAGAAGGACGCGGGCATGAGACGGGCGCAGATGAGCAGGATAATTCAGAAAGGGCTGAACAGAACGGAAAGGGAAGCAAAAATCAAACAAAGTGTAGGAAAGGGGGTGGAGGTCGCACTAGCAGTGGATGAGATCATGAAATTGGCCTTGAAGGCATGTCCCGAAGCTGCGCTTGCGTGGTCGGGAATTTCCCTGGGGCTTCAGATCTTGTCCAACACTGCAAAAGAGACAGAAGCCAACCGCAAAGGGCTTGAATACATTTGCAGCAGCATGAATTGGTACTGGGAGCTATCTAGGCGCTTTCTTGGTGAAAGTGGTATAGATGCCGCGCTCTATGAGGGGTTGAGATGGGAACTCAAGGCGCAAATTGTGGGCCTCTACAAAGCGCTGCTCTTCTATCAGATTATGAGCGTCTGCTCATATTACCGGAACCGCTTGCTTGGCTTTCTGTGCGACATGGTTCAGCTTGACGACTGGGATGGGAGCCTAGACAGCGTGAAGAGCAAGGAGGCCACTGTCCGCGAGCGCTTCAGCTCTTATTTGGATCAATACACGCTGGAATATCAGAAAAAATGGTCCGAGTTTCTGCAGGAGATTAGCAAGAATGTCCTGGCACAGTCCCTACAGCTGAGGGACATGCAAGAGGAAAAGGACGACAAAAAGTGCCTGCAACATCTGTTCCTCACAGATCCCGCCACAGACATGATAAAAATCCAAGAGGAAAGAGAATCTCTCATCTCTGAATCCTGCCATTGGATTGTGAACCATCCCCAATTCACTACCTGGCAAAAGTGCGAGACAACTCGGCTACTGTGGCTCAAGGGTGGCCCTGGAAAGGGAAAGACGATGCTGTTGATGAGTATTGTCAATCACCTTTCTCTAACATTGGAAGACAACAACATCTTTTCATTCTTCTTCTGCCAGGAGACTTCCAAAGATGCCAATGCGCGAGTACTTCGAGGGTTGATTTATCAAATTCTCATTCAGAATCGCGCGCTGATCGCTCATCTCCGCGATGTGTATGACACACAAGGGCCAAAGCTTTTCGAAAGCAGCAACACCTCCACGGCTTTGAAGGCCATCTTCGTTGATATGATCGGAGATCCAAAATTAGATCAAGTTTACTTAGTTGTCGATGCTCTGGATGAGTGCCAACCTGAGGATCTGAAACATCTCGCAAGCCTGATCAATGAAAGTGCGTCGAAATGGCCGCATGTCAAGTGGCTCGTCTCGAGTCGTCACAGTGTTGAGATCGAAAGGAGTCTCCAGACGAAGGAATACGGACAGGTCCTAGACCTTGAAAGAGACGTGGAAGATCTCATTCACAGTGGGCTGAGTCACTACATCAGTCACAAATTGTCGGACCTCTTCAAACGGTTCGGCGACACTTATGCAGATGAAGGACCTGGTGTTATTGCGGAGCTCCAGGATCTGCAGAAAAAAATTGCCGACGAAGTACAGAGTAAAGCCAGTGGCACTTTTCTCTGGGTGTCCCTTGTGTTCAGGCAGATCGACGAGTCTGACGTGGATCCTTATGGCGTGAGTGAGTTTATCCGCCAGATGCCATCTACCCTGAAGGGGATGTACGATAGAATGATAGAACGTATCATCAACACTCCAACAAAGGGGACTTTCGAGTCTTGTCAACAAACTCTGTTGGCTGCAACCGTCGCCTACCGACCTCTTCAGTTGGGCGAAATGAAAGAATTGGCAGCATTCAAATGGCTTACTGATGCCAAACGGAGCATCCTGCGCTGTGGATTACTCTCAATCAGAGAGAGCGATCAAACAGTCTCCTTTATTCACCAGTCCGCAAAGGACTATCTCACCGACAAAGAGTCAAAGTTTTATTCGAGGCTTTTCCCCAATGGACATTTAGATGGCCATCAGACGATAGTCACCAGATCTCTCGATACCATGGATCTCCTTCACAAGAACATTGACAATCTCGACAGCCCGGGCTTTCACCTGCCGGAGGATTATAGACCTCACTCTGATTTGCTGGCTTTGTGTGGATATTCATGCATATACTGGATTGACCATTTGTGTGAAACAGAGAGTGACCCTGGCAAAGTCGGCCTCTGCGATGAGAAAATCATAGCATTCTGTAGAAAACACTTCCTCCATTGGCTTGAGGCGCTGAGCCTTCTCAAGAGCCTCCCGAAGGGTGCGATTGCGCTCAAGAAATTCACTTCTCTGCTCAGAAGACGGTCATCAGGCTCTGATCTGCTAGAACTGGTCCGCGATTCACACAGATTTCTGCTGTACTGTCAAGGCGTGATTGCAGACCATCCGTTGCAGACTTATTCATCGGCCATATTATTCAGTCCCGAGCGGAGTCTCATACGGACAAACTTCAAGAACGAAGAGCCAGACTGGATCATGACCAAACCAGCGGTAGAAGCCGAATGGGGAGCTTGCTTACAAGTGGTAGAAGCCCATCGTGATTACGTTCGGGCAGTGGCCTTCTCCCCTGACGGTGAGCGTATCGTCTCCGGATCAGATGACAAGACTTTGAGAATCTGGGATGCAAATAATGGCGCCCGTCTCAACACGCTCAAGGGTCATGAGGACTGGGTCCGTTCAGTGACCTTTTCTCCTGATGGCAGGCATATCGTATCTGACTCAGATGACTCTACAATCAAGATCTGGGACTCAATTAGCGGTGACTGCCTTCATACACTGAAGAAACACAGCGGGAAAGTCCATTCTGTTGCCATCGCACCTTGTGGTAAATATATCATTTCAGGCTCGGATGATCAAACAGTTATGATGTGGGATGTTTCTACTGGAGTCTATCTGCATACATTATATGAATGTGGCGATATAGTACAGTCGGTGGTTTATTCCCCGGATGGTCGCTACATTGCGTCAAGTGACCTGTCGGGTGACATAGCAATTTGGGATGTTGAGCACAGTGTTCGTATTCGGACGCTAAAAGGTTTTTCTGGGTGGTGCAACCCAGTCACCTTTTCACACAATAGCCAACTCATCGCAAAGGTGTCAGTCAGAAGCATTGAATTATGGAACATAGCCAGTGATACCTGCCTTAAGAGATTCAATGAGGAGTCTTGGATCAAAGCCCTCGTCTTCACTCCTGATGGCGAGCGTGTCATCTACAGCATATTATTTGGCAACATTAAAATCTGGGATATAGTCAGCGGGGCTTGTCTTTACACGCTACTTGGCCACACAGGCACGGTTTCTTCAATTGACTTTTCAGCTGCTAGCGGACTCATTGTTACCGGATCAGAAGATTACACCATCAGAATTTGGGACACAAGCAACGGTGTGGGTGTGAACAAGTCAAGCGATCACACTAAGAGAATCAATTCAGTGTTCTTCCCACCTAATGGTGAATATTTCGTGTCAGCTTCAGATGACGAAAAAGTCAAGATCTGGGATGCAGCCCATGGTGACTTGCTTCATACTTTCAATCATTGTGGTGTTGCTGAGTCAGTCGCCGTCTCCTATGATGCCAAGTTGATCGCATCAGGAACAAATAATCGTGTTCGGCTATGGGATGTAAGCGGCACATGTCTTCATACACTGGAACATTACGGTCGTATCAGAGTGGTCGCTTTTTCTCACAACAGCCAATTTCTCGCATCAGGGGGATATGTCAGCGAAATTAAGATCTGGGATGTAAAGAGTGGTGCTTGCCTCCACAAGATAGGCGTTGAGTTGGGCCACATCGAAGCACTTGTCTTTTCCCCAAATAATCGACATTTCGTATCGTTGACAAGTCCAGATAACGTCATGATCTGGGATTCCAACACTGGAGTGTGTTTGAACAAACTACGAGTGCCTTTTGATGACTGGACTCGGACATACGCCTTCTCATCTGATGGAAAGCATATTGCCTCGGCATCAGAAGACGGCAGTCTCAAAATCTGGGATGCAAGCACCGGTGCCTGCTTAGTAACGACTCGCCATGATTACGCTATCCGTCTTGTCAAATTTCTTTCCGATGGCAATCATGTCTTGTCAATGTCAACCAAGGGCACGGTCCGACTTTGGGATGCAAAAAGCGGCGCATGTGTCAAGATGGTCAAAGATCAGACACCGTCTTATCTGGCAGTGCACAGATCTTTGACGGGCGAAAGAATATATGAGGGTTTTAGGATCAATACAGCTGCAAGTGATGCTACTGCATTGGTTGAGGGGCATAAGTATAGCTTGGATGAGGACAACATGTGGATAACATACAATGGCCAGAACCTCCTCAGATTTCCCCTTGGTCATGAAGTATCCCGCTGGACGTGCAGCTCGAATAGTCTGGTTTTTGGTTTCAGATCAGGACGGATTATGCACTTCAAATTCTCCGAAAAAGATCCATTCGCGAGGTGAAAATGCCCGACATCACAGAATCAGTTTCAAAGAGGAAGTTGTGCTCCTTCACTGACATCCAGGCCCCACGGCGGAGAACAGAACTTGTCACTCCGCTTACAATTTGGACATTAGAAGCAGAAAGGGTTGTTACTTTGGTCGGAGCGACTCAGTCTACGAATGCATGAACAAGTGAAAGCCGATAGACCGCGAAGCCATCGGCAAGTTCACGGCTACTTGTCTAGCCTAACCTGAGGCCTCCACCCATCCCAACGGTTAGGGGCGGATTCAATGAGATATTTGAAGGGCCGAATAAAATTTGCAAGGAGAAGGTTGCGGTACAAAGCTTTTTGTCGAGTTTTTGAGTTTCAGTGGTTCATTTGACCCTATGTCCAGTGGCTAACGGCCTGGTTGAATCTGCTCTCTTTCTAAGATCTTATTGTTGTCTGTTTTCTTGTTATATTGTATTGGGATTCACGAAACATATGTCAGCCTGAAGTACAGTTTTTTCCTTGCATGACGTAGCCTCCGAGCTGTAATTAAGAAAAGCTCTTTGCGGAGCTGGTGGCCATTCACCGTGGTATCAGCCTACCTAGTAGTTCCCCAACTCGCCATCACAGACAATGCCCTAAAACCCCTACCCGACGGCCACACCCACCACCCAGGTTACAGCTCAGCCAGCTCAGCCAACCTCTAGATCCGTCATGTGTCGCTTATCCCGGGTGATAGAGCACTCATGCGACGGAACAAAAGTTGTCTCTCCGCATTAGTCAGTGAGATCACTCAGCGTCAAAGCTTAGCTTCGACTCCAAGAATTCCACCCCTACTCTGTTGTTCTAACTATTCAATTGATCTTGATGTAATCTGCAATTTCTTCATTCTTTCTGCATCTATCAATACAGCACTCCACCGCCAACCGCTGGCTACTTTGTACTGGCAGTGCTATTTTGACAAAGGCTCGGGGGCCTGGCTGACTAGAAGATACTAAGTGGCTATGCAAGTCTGGTGGTTCCCAGTTGTTTACCTCTAGTCTCCTTCTCCAGCTAGGCTACAGGACTTGCCTCCTCCTTTGATGCTCCCTGCGTTGGTTGGAAAAGTGCTGTCAGTGCTGTCAGTCGGGCCAATGCGCACGCCACTTCCTTCCCGTCGGTAGGAATTTCCTATACCCGCCTCGCTTATCCCTTCTCCCCTACGACCGCATCAAATCAGCACGGTCATCACAGTCGCTCATGCAGTAGTCGATGTAACTATCCGGAGATTAAGAAGTCTAATTGGATAGTTGTTATGAGAACGGACGCCCGTCATGAGATCTCCATCAGCCGTAGCTGCGAAGGGAGAGCGACACGGGCGATGCACCGGATATAACCCGCAATTCATGGCCAGCAGAGCGTACGATTCTGTCACCGTGTGCCTGAACTTTGTCTTGAACGCTCTGAAACCTGTTGCTCCCTCCCGTCAGTCGCAACGAGAACGAGCACGATGACAATCCCGCACTCAGCGCAGGATGAGTACAACTTGCAGGAGGCATGGGACCGGGTCTGCACCTCGTTCATGCAGACCACCCACGCCGACCTCAAGACCGCCCCCACCAAATACACCATCGAGGAGGTTCTGGACCAGATCCGCGCCAGGCAAGAGGAGGCAAACGAAAAGAATGCCAAATACCAAGAGCTCAAGACCGTGATGAACAAGACGTTGACCTTTGTTGGACTGTTGGGTGGGATTGCCGCACAAGGCGCGAGTATGGTAAAGGGCCCCCAGGCTACGAGACTGCCACCCTTACGCCGGCAGACGGAACAGCTGAGCTTGTGATGACGCAGGTCTTCGCCCCCAGCAGTCTTTGCTTCAACGCGGTCGCATACCTGATCAACACCGGAGCCAAATACAAAGCGGATTTTTAGCAGTTTGGCGGAACTCTTCCGGAAGGTTTCGGATATGTTGGACCGCCTCCAGATCTATATGCGTGGGCCGCCCGATGCGGTGGATATTGCCCTGCGGAGGATTATCAACGACCAACTGATTTGCTTTGTGGATATCTGTGCACTGTCGATCCAGGTGCTGAAGGGCCACAAGGTTCTGATCGCCATCAAGGGTTTTGCCTTTGGTGAGGACGAGGGGGTCAGCGGGCAGCTGGCTCGGTTGGAGAGCCTGGTCGAGCGAGAATCCCAGATGCGCGCTACTCTGGGGTTTGAATCGCAGAAGATCAGCGAGAGGGGTATCCTTGAGACAAAAGAGGGAACCAGGAAGATCAATGTCACCGTGACTGAAATCCTGGATTTAGAAAAGAAACGAGATACAGATCAGCACATGAAGAAGGAATTGGAGGATCTGGATAGGACCCTCGACAGGCCGAGCAAAAGCTGGCGGGTGAATCAATCCAGGTTCCGGCGACTCCTGGATGAGAGGATCGCTGGAAGTGGGGAGTGGCTCGCAGCAGATCCCTTCTATACCTCGTGGGCACGAATGGAAAGCCCATCGATGTCAAGACTAGGGATTGCAGGAGGGGAGGTATAGGGAAGTCGCTCCTTTTCACCAGTGCTATCAAGAACTTGCAGGAGAGCCACTCCCCGATCGCAGATGATTCAAGGCGTACTTCAGTTGCCTACTATTTCTTGGACCAAGAGAGGGGGACTGCTGGATCGCTGATCCGCGCTCTGAAAGTGCTTGCATGTCAAATCGCCAATACTGATCCGGTCTACCGCAAGGAGCTGGTCTCCATCCAAAGCGCCAGTGCCGCCGCGGATGTGGGAGTGCTGTGGAATAAGCTATTCTCCAAGTCGTACAAGACCGACTCGACCTTCTTCCTTCTCTTGGATGGTCTTGAACGCGTCAACCGCGAGCAGCTTAAACAGTTTGTTTACCTCCTTGCGCACTTGCAGAATGAGTCTGCAACCTTGGGGCGACTCAGGCTTCGGATTCTCCTCTCTGGGCAGGACGAGGCGGTCGGCAGGTTCAAGGACCAGCTTGGGCACGAAGTGGTTCCAGTCATCGATCTGGCGCTCAAGAACGGTGCGGACCTGCACAAATTCATAGAGAACCGCATCGACCGGCTGGAGAATCTTGCCGGCTCATCGGAGGACAGTCGCGCCCTTCGGAGCCAGGTGATGGAAGCCCTGACAGCAAAGGCGCACGGTGACTTCATCAATGCCGGGTTGCTGCTGGACGAGGTCGGCGTCCAGCAGCGCCCAGGCGACATTCGAGCCATCCTGTCGCGCTCGGGCAGCAGCAACCACCAGGACACCATTGCGAGAAAGATAGCACGATTGAGCGAGACCCTGCGCAAAACCGATATCACCGATCTGAACGAGATTCTCACCTGGATGATGTACGCTCCCGACCGGGTGCTGCTGGCCCAACTCGAAACCGTGCTGCTTCTGAAAAACGGGGAACGCTCGCTGAAACCGCTGTGGATGATCATCACTGACCACTACTCCGCTCTCATCTCGGTCGTGGGCGTGGCGCGCGGCGATGTGAAAAAGGGCTTTCCCCCGTACTCGCGGGTGGTGTTCGCGTCGGACGTCGTCAAGCAGTTCTTCCGCCATCGAGCGGAGGCCAAGGCTCAGAAGAAGGCTATCCTCCACGAGCCAGCATCGAGTCTCCCCGAGCAGGTCACAGAAGGCGAAATCCGCATTGTCCGTCGGTTCCTGGAGTCGGTCTGCGACCCCGACCTCTTCCGGAAGCTTGGCTTCGAGCAGTATTTCGGCCAGCTGTTGAAGGGAAAGACGGCTGCGCCGATCGATATCGACGCAGAGGATACGGCACATCTGCGAATGCTCAGCACTTGTCTGAAGGTGATTGGCTCAGACTCATCTAGTGGCCTGGGCCCCCTGCTGGGGTATGCGATGAATCATTTCGCCCACCATCTAAGCCAGTTGGATCCTTCGCTGGTCGGGGCGGAAGATAAGTTAGCCCTAGGGCCCCCGTTAGTGAAGCTGTTCCAGGACCCTCAGACCATCCAGCGCTGGTGGAGACGTGCCGGTTACTATGATGCCGAGTTACGATCGGCTTGGATCTACACAGACCCGTACTCGGAGGTCGTGATCAAATGGCTACAGGAATCCGCCATCATCAAAGGGCTTTCCGAATCACAGAAAGACTGGGTAAGAACTCTGACTACCAAGTCGGAACCTGATGCAGACCTGCTGGAGCATATTGCACGGCATTGGATTGGTTTATGTAGATCGAACACCGGAAGAATCCACAGGTGCGTCGCGTGACAGACGATTCGCAAATTTGGGAGCTGGACAGCTCCCGAATTTTTGCCGCGGTCGACTGGGGCCGACAGCAGGTGCAGCCAGAGGTTCCAGAAAGCAGGGCCATTTTCATCCTTGCGATGACGTTGCACGCCTACAGAAAGTTTGACGAGGCGATTGAGCAGTACAAACTCGCGATCTCCCTCGCACCAGCCGACTGGAATATGCAGTGGCGCCTTGCAGAAGCGTTCTCCGGTAATCAGGACTTTGCATCGGCCATACAGACGTTGGAGGCAGCCAAAGGACTGGCTGAGTTAAACCAAATCCCCGAAGGTTCCCCTGACGAGCCCGTCTGGTTCCTTGCTTCTATGCGGCAGCAGCTGGCTTGGTGGTACAATGCCAGTGGCCAACCGGACCGGGCATTTGCCATGTATGAGGCTCTGATGCAGGACTACTCCAACAGCTACCGTCCCGTTCTCGAGATCATGCGAATATGCCGCGCGGGGGCCCAACACAGCCGTCTGCTACAGTTCCTACAGTCTTTAAGGAACACTCCAAGTGACTTCCCGGAACTCAACCAGCTCACCAGGGCATATTGCTTACTCTGCGACGAGAAGGACTTCCACGACATCCTCTTCACTTTGGTGCGGGTGAACATCGAGACCTTTGATATGGCCTGCAATCACTACCGCATGTCAATCGCTCATGCGACAGATCAGTGTGTCAAGGCCAAAGAGGCGGGTGACGAAGAGCGGGCGGAGGTCCAGCAGGGCCGCCAGGGAACTCTCATGTACTACCATGCGCTGCTGCGCTACGAACACGCCAACCAGGATGTTGCAAGTAGGATGAATGCCATCGAGGAGTGGGAACGTCTCTGGCAAATGGAACATACGGACCCTCTGGAACACGTCTACTATGCGGTGAGACGGAGGCTCCCCCTCGCCTACTTTCACGAAGCGCAGCAGCAGCAGCAGCAGCAGCAGCAGCAATCTGAACGCATGGAAGCCCTCTGGCTGACCAAACTGGAGCAACTCGCGGAGCTGAGCACCGCGGAGTACCTCACCTGGGCCGACAAGCAGTATCCCGCGCGGCTGCTCGCCCGTTACCATGCCCTGCGGGGTGACTTGGGGAAAGCCCAAGCCGTGCTACGCGCCCACGTCAAGATCGGCCTTGACATCCTCTCGGACACGGACCCGCTGAACGATCCGGACGGATATTTCCGTCTCGCGTTCCACTTCATGTTCGTGGACTTGGACTACGAGGCCCTGGCGGCGTGGTCGATGATTGTCCCCAAGCTCCTCGGCGGCGCAACAGGAGATAAGGATGTTCAGAATGGGAAGCTCGAGGGCCCTCTCCAGGCCCAGTGTGATGGGAAATGCGGGACCACCTGGTCGTACGCAAATGACCTCTACGTCTGCAAAGAATGCCAGATTGTCCAATTTGACCGAGCTTGCTTGGAGCGGGGGCGCCAGGGGACACTGGAGCTGTGTGATGTCTGTGCACCGGACCACGAGATGCTGTACGTCCCCGCATATGATCCGGCCCGGCGGGAGAGGATCGGTGAAGGCAATATTCAGGTGGGATCCGAGCCTGCCATTTCGGTTGACGAGTGGGTCGCGCGGACCAGGCAGTACTGGGGAATCAAATCCTGAGGGTTTGGGGTTTGCTAATCGGCTGTATACGCCGGGGAGGAGTATGGCGTCCATCCTGCACATCCCTAGGTTGGCTGTGTCTTACGTAGGTTATATTCTACCTAATGATGGATTGAATGATAGTACTGGATTTTGATTGCTGAATTAAGTTCCGCGCACCAACCTAACGCTCATGTTGAGCATATACAGCAGTCCATGTATGCACATACCACCTCTACATTCACCCGCGTATCCCACCTGCATTGAGTCCAACGCAACCATCCAAGTTGACGGTCGCAAGGCAGATACTAGGTATCATTCCGCAAACGCTTTAGCCACAGGCACTACATGGGTGACCGGCCATCCATCAGCTGGCAAGCTCAATCAAATCCCGGATGACGCTGGCATGGACCTCGTCGTATGTGTAGGCCACAAACGGCATCATCCACCATACACATGTGATTCTTCTTTGCACCGTGAGCCGCCATTCTAGTCTTCGCGTCAGCGTCCGAACTTCGATGCTTCTCCATTCCTTTTTCTCTTACCTTGTGGACCTTGTGGGCTCGGTGGGTCGGACAATAACGCGGTAGGCTCAACTGCCCAGTGGCTAGCCACCGACACGCCAAAGGGGGCGTCCGCCCGGGTCTTGACTCCGGTCGGGGTATCTCGTAGCCAGGTCTCGAAGTGGATGTTCTTTTGTCCCCATCCGCGTGCGCCAGGCACTATCGTGATCACCTGGCTGAGGAGGTAGGTTTGGATCGGGGGTGTTCCCGCCTCCGCTGGAGTTTGAAGCCACTCGTCCTCGTACCGCTCGGGTGCAGTGGGCGCGAGGTCAATATCAGTGACTACCGGATTCAATTTGATGAAGACTGGCTGATCTTGGAGCAGCTGGCGGATGGTGTTCGGGCTGGCTGACGCGGGGATGCCGGTGGTGACGGTGCGATTGTTCGAGACCCGCCAGGTCACGGTGAATGATAGAAGAGAGGCAATTAAGAGCCCTGTCAAGGATATCTTGGGGTGTACCATTGTATTGAATGGTGGGCAAGGAAGGTTTGGAGTGAGTGAGTGAACGATGAGAGCATGGGACAAAATTGCGGACGCGGATTGAGCTTGATGATGATAACTCAACAACAATAATAATAATTAGTGTTGGTCTCACGTGATTCTGTGAACAGCCGCTCAGTTATTAGTTGCGTAAGCACCGTCTATCACTTCAAGTTAACTGTAGTCCTTTTAAAGCCAAGGCTAGATAGAGTAAGCTGAGGGAAGGCTTGTAACTGGCCGTGGTCCACCTGCAGCTGCGAAAGTGCGAAAATGTGGTCTATCGGATAAGAACGACAGACAATCAACTCCAACAAGACCAATAAAAATGCAAGACATGATGCAAGTCTGACCTGTCCAGGTGAGTGGACACCGGGCACAGAGCCGATAATCACTTTTGAAACTCCATGTTATCAGGCTTTGGGCTTACTCAAAACCTAACTCTAAAATCCGGAATAAACAAGATCGCGGGTTGCACAAATGCAATGCCTCGCACATTACCTCCCCTCCTGACTTCCCACAGCTGAATTGCAGATTTATAAACCCGCCGTAATTGCAGTTCCATCTGGCCCACTCTTTTAACAACTCCACCGTCGCGGCAAAGACAATGCTATCGACACTTTCTGCTGCGCTCCACACCATCTTGGGCAGCTGGATCAACCCACCGCCCGATGTCCCGTACATCTCCTGCTTTCCGACCTTGGGCCTCTTGTCCGAAGAATGATCCCATGAGTTCTACCACACCTCCATGGGGCCCTGTTCGACGGCGCGGCTGAGGAAGGGATCTCATGGACCCTGATCGGGGGCCTGCCTGTCGTCTACCTTCGTGACCCGGTCCTGATCCGGCAGCTGTTCGTCCAGAACGCCGACTCCATCAGCCAGTGTGGAAGCCAGACCAAAGGCCCCTTTGGCACCGGCAAGCGCATCGTGCGCAATGCCCTGATCACCGCCGACGGGGAGGTCGCCCGGCAGTGGCATGCGGATATGCTTCGGGGGTTTCACCACCGCCTGCCCCTTTAAGGGTTCCACCCGAAGCTCGTGACGATCGCGCGGAGGTCGAGAAGGGTCAAACGATTGAGACAATGTACGTTGGTGATATAGTCTGATGTGGAGGTGACTTGTTCAAGAGGGTTGAGGAAGAGAGATCCTGTCTGAGGATGGCTTCACGCGGCACGTAAGGGAGTCTACCCGAAAAATCCTTATCTTAAATTATGGAATCTTCCGTACCCCGCACTGTGAGGTATGCTGAAGATTTTCCCTATACACGTACTCAGAATCTCAAAAAGATGAACGTCCAAGGGATTAGTAACGGGTGGTCCGTGCATACGCGCATAGACTCGAGTATCCCCAGCCACGGGCTCCAACAGGAATCCATCGGCTAAGTGGGTTCGGGTATACTACATTTATTATCTGTACACCGGCGGTCATCTCATATCTAATGAAAGCCCACTAATCTTGTTCTAGGTAACATGTTAATCATATATCTGCCAATTCTCCATAAGTAGTGCATTATCGCTGCACAATTAAGAAGATTCACAGTACTTAACGCTTTTGATATGTGACATGGAGAGATAACATTGATCTGGTAAATAAGATATAAGAAGGCTAAGATTGGCGCCACCGGTTTTTATTGGGCAAATATGTTGCCACACAGTGTAGTGTACCGTTCTCTTGGAGTGAAAAAGAAAAACCTAATACGCGTATTCGAGCAACCCGCCCGCCTAGCACGGGTCAAGTGGAGTTAGATTGAGCGCTGGTTATAGGTAGGTCCATGGGCTGTCTACAATCGGCACAAGTATCTTCAAAACACGCCACAGACTCGGGTTTCTGGTTATGGACGATCCCCAATCTAGTATTTAGATATATATAGAGTATTTCTGTTCTTTTGATGCCGATCCCAAGGCATTCACTCCGTGGTCTCTTGCTTGATCTTTCATTCTTTTTGACGTAGCATTCTGCTGCATTTTTGTTTTGCTTCTTGCTTTTCTCTCTATCTCCAACCCTCCGGTTTGTCCGCACCGATTGCTCAACATGCCAGAAATTGTTCGTCGCTCATACACTTTTTGGTACTATACCCCCTCACTGGCTGCGGCAGTCATCTTCATGATTATTTTCATGGGATTGACTGGGCTTCATTCCCGGAAGATGTTCGCAACTAGAACCTGGTTTTGCATTGCGTTCACCCTTGGTGGCTTGTGTATGTTGGCACACTTTAGAATGGATCTGCCTACCAAGCTTAAAAAAGCTAACTCTTCTTTCCCAGTTGAAATCATTGGCTATATCGGTCGCGCCATCGCACATAGTAACACGACCACTATGGGGCCATACATACTGGCAAACATCTTCATTCTACTCGCTCCCACTCTATTCGCCGCCTCGATTTATATGACTCTGGGCCGTTTAATTCGTCGCGTCGGGGCTGAACATCTTTCGGTTATCCGCGTCTCACGTCTGACAAAGACCTTTGTCTGGGGCGATGTTCTGTCTTTCATCGTTCAAGGCAATTCCTCTTCCCTCTCGGTTTTGGGTTATGATCAATGGGGAAAGGTGTGTGTCATTGTTGGACTAGCGATCCAGCTTATCTCATTCTCCATTTTCTGGCTCTCGGCCATTGTATTTGAGAGGCGTATCCGCCGCAATCCTACTCCCCAATCTCTCCAACCGGGAATTCCATGGAAGAAGACATTATACATGCTTTATGCTGTGAGTGCTTTGATCATGATCCGCTCCATTTTTCGCATCATTGAATATGTGCTTGGGAACAGTGGATATCCCTTGCAACACGAATGGACGATGTATATCTTTGATTCTGTCCCTATGGCGATTGTCATGATTATCTACCTGACGTGGTATCCCAGTGGTATAAAGGCCAAAACTGATATTGAGGCAAGTATTCCCCTTGGACATGTGTACTCGAAGGTCTGATCGAGATCATTGGAGCTGAGGCTGTCTTCTAATGCTAGATTTCTTCCTTCCAATTGCTTTTACTTGTTGGTACTCTTTCTTTTTTTTTTCTTTTTTGTTTTGATCGAAAGCATAGCATTGCAGGCTTTCTTGAGTTGGAGAGTGATATGCGTTTCATGCAATTTTTATAGGTAAAGGTCACGTTCTTGTGAGGCAGAAATACAGGAACTCAAGCTCCTTACACATAATCACCGTCATCTTCTGACTCATGCTCACGACTCATATGTCAGAATTTGTCACCAACAAATAAATAACATTTTGCGATAGAACGATAAAGGGTGGAATAATACCCCTTCGTGATTCCTTGGTCCAGGTATGCGAAAAAAGGGGTCAGACGGGGATTCCGGGTTGCTGTTCCTACTCATTCACGAACAAATGATGAGTTACAGAGGCAGAATCTCAAGCTTGCTGCATATGAAGACTGGCAGAAACTCAAGTCTTATACTCAGGAGTTGCTGCGGTCGGACGATGACGGATGGGTGCCTCACCAGCTTGATTTTAACAAGGTCAAAGCCAAGCATGATGATCTGCTTGAGTTCGTCGTCCAAAGAGAATCAGGAAGGCTTTTGAAAGCGGAGGCAAGTAAGCTTTGGTTCCATACTGTGGATAACAAATGAAGGCTGAGACATAAGTGATTGGATAGACTCTGTCCGTATCTCAACTCAAATGCTGATTCACTAGAAACGCAGCCGGAACAGCTGTTATATGTTAGCAGCGATGTTGACCTCCATACGAGGAGCTTACACTATCTCCCGCGAGGTATAGAGTGGCGGAAAGTCTACGCACCGAGTCAATGCTCCATTTAACAAACGGATGGAAGTCATCACCGTTAGCCCAGACCACTGGATGGCAATTCAAGCTGGGGTCGGGTAAGTGACACCATTGGGCCTAGGAACCTGCCACCCAGACTCGATCCCTGACGGCTGTAGATCTGATTGTGTTTTATAATAGCTTGACCCATGTGTCGTCTGAACCTATATCACTTTCCTCACAGCCTTCTGAAAGCAGTGCTGAGAATATGTTCTATTACTGTTGGTCGTCCGTATGAACGTAAGCAGACAGGAGTGAAAGCAATAAGTTACGTAGCGCATCTCCCTAGCTGAATCTATCTGAGGGCGGTGAGAGTCAACTGGCTGCAAGGAGGCGGCAGAACCCTGCGCTCAAAGCGCCAACATGTCCGACTGTCACTTGCTTAATACGTGGCTTTAAGTACGGCTGAGTGGGCGGGAGGCCCTATCTTTCACACCCCGTGGTTGTAGTGCTAATTCTCTGGTCAATATGATTTGTACATCACGTGGGTTATTAGTAACAAAAACAAGAAAAGTATCGGCGGAACTGTCCACGGGTGTGGGACAGAGCGCTATGCATAGGTTCTCAACACTTTGTGTTCAAGTTGCAGATCTGGCTCCCAAAACAACCAAAAGAAAAGATTTCCTGGAGCACCCGCTTAATATAAGTTAGCTTGGTACAGTAAGCCTTTGCTTATATATGACTAGTTTTCCCTAGGTCCTCGACTAGCCCCCTCGCTACCAAAATGAGCCTATGAGGGGGACTGTGTTGGGGTAAATGGGTCAAGAGTGTGGCCTTTCCGTCTTTCCGCGGTGACTCCCCCCATCTGACTAGATAAGCTTCAGCGTTGTGAGTTGTCGGATTGCGAGACTTATCTCTGATCTGCATGCCCGGATCCGAACCTTATTCCTAGCCGAGAGGATTCCCCGACGATCTAACCACTCATCCCACTGCCCATTCGTTGCCTCGGTCTTGCTCGTATCCGCAGAGAGGTCCATAATGCTCAATGCTGTGGGAGTCTGGCCTGGAATTTGCCGACCGGTCGCATACCAAGGGCTCACACTCACAGTAATACTGCATACATATACCCGGTCTCGCTGCTCATCCCTGCCTTCCAATTCAGTGTGCTTCCCTCAATTCCCTCCCACTCACCATGTCCTCCATCAAGCTGGATTCGTTCTCCCCCGCCGAGGTGGTCGAGCTCATTGCCCGCACCGGCGCCAGCAAGGGCCACATGCGCCTGGACAAGGTCTTCTTCAGCGCCGTATCGGCGGGCTCTCTGCTCGCCTTCGCCTGCGGAACCTCCTTGAGCACCAATTCCTCGCCGTGGTTCACGGAGAATGCGCCGGGGCTGCTCCGCACCATCAGCGCCTTGGTCTTTCCCTACGGTCTGTGCATGATCATCCTAACCGGGGCTGACCTCTGCACCGGTTCTTTCATGGTATTTCTCGATCCCCTCTGGGAGATGTGGCTGCATGAAATCTAACCCCCAGGTCTGGCAGTTCACAACCGTCGCCGCCCTTCAACGCCAACTCCCCTGGTGGAAAATGCTCCTGCACTGGTTCGTCACCTTCTGGGGCAACCTGTGCGGCTCTCTCTTCGTCGTCGCCATCATCTTCGGCTGTGCGTCCTTTTTATTTTCCCCTCCCCAACCTGTGACCTGGATATTAATTTTCACCCCAGACGGAGGCATCTTCACCGCCGACCCCTACAAATCCGAGGCCATCGACTACGCCACCAAGAAGCAGCTCACTCCGTCCTTCCACGAGATCCTCCTCCGCGGCATCGGCTGCAACTGGCTCGTCTCCCTCGCCTGTTTCTTCGGGTTGCAGGGCCGCGACCTCGCGTCCAAGGTCATCGGCATCTGGTGGCCGATCTTCGCCTTCGTGTCCATGGGCTTCGACCACGTCGTCGCCAACATGACCTTCATCCCGCTGGGGATCTGGTTGGATGCCCCGGGCCTCTCGGTGGGGCTGTATATCTGGAAGGGGATCATCCCCACATTGATTGGGAATATACTCGGCGGTGGATTTTTCGCTGGTAGGTTTTCTTCTTTGGGTGCTTGGTGGGAAGGAACGGAGAGACGTGGGCTGGCTTTGCTGACGATATGCGTTGCAGGGACTTATTACTGGTATATGTATCTTGTCGATGGGGGCAGTGTATCGTTGGCGGGGCTGAGGAGGCGGACGTACGGCGGGGAGGTGGGGTCCGGGGGGTCCGGTCCGGGAGAAGGGGAGATGGTCGATGTTGAGGCTGCTGCTGCGGTGGGGGATGTGAAGAGGGCTTGAATGGTGGGCTGTGATGAGATCATGATCAAATGCATGCTGTCTGTGGAAAAGAATATTTAGACTTCATATGAATTAGACTTTACAGTGTTTCATTACTAGCTCACACGACGGAATTCCTGCGGTATCAGGATTAGTGCTGGCATTTTTGTGGCAATATATATCTCTAGGCAAGGGTAAAGGGATGCACAAGAAAGCCCAATTATTCCAGTGGAAGGTAGTGTTATAGTAAACCTATCTGGCTAGTAGTGTAGGAGAAGTGTGGAGTGCCTTGCATGTATACTGTATCTGGTTCCACGAATCTCCAGAACATACAGTTTTAGTTGGTGACAAAAGTACTCCGACTGTGCTCTGGCCGATTATGCTAGTTCAAGCATTCAATAAGAACAGATAACCAGCTTAAGAGCCTCTTTTCAGCAACTGGGGCTGTGGTTTAGTGGTATAATATTCCCTTAGCATGGGAGAGGTCCGGGGTTCGATTCCCCGCAGCTCCATCTTTTTGTTGTTTTTTTCTCCTTCGTTCTCCATCTATTATTGCCTCAGGCCAGGAGTATCCCGTCCTGTTCGTCGTGCGGGACAGTGCTAGCAATTTGTCTTATTGGTTGAACAACGACGAGCTAGCCACACTAGGTATCCATGTGCTATCGTTCCAATGGTCCTCGTGCACTAATTAGCAGTAGTTAAATACCAGACAGCCCACTGGAAAAATCTGTTCTAGCTGGAAGTGTGTTGTCATGGGACCTCTCACTTGCACTAGCCTCTTATCTCTAGATTAAGCCGGGACCATTGGTTGGAACCCCACATGGGAAGAGGCCAGCACCTAACCCTGATTTCTGTTTTATACACCCTTGAAATCAGCCAACAAGCACTCATGACAGTCTCCGGTAGCTTCCCTTTTCTACATAACTACACCGCATATGACCAACCCAGAATCCCACCCAAAAATGTCGAGGAAATCATCCAGGTGGACAGTTTCTTTGTTGAGCCGGAGGGAATCCCGGCCCAGCCCAACGACAGGGGTGTGTTCTTAGTGAGCACTAGCCCTTGCCTATCTTATAGCTTCCACCAATGGTAGACAGGCAATACAGGCGAGCTGTAGAGATCCCTGTCGATGGCCAAATCGAGCACAGCCTAGCATGGCTGCGGGCATAGACAGTGGGGAAACCGGTAATACGACCACAACAGACGAGCTGCCGACCCTGTGCAATGACTGAGGCGGAGCATCCTCTAGTGACTACCTAATACTTACGCTAGAAGGGAGCCCACGTCTTAAAAGACCCCACGACGCCGCTGGTTGCTGCGACTAGTCATCTGGCACTCGGTAACTCTCACACAATATGGCACTCTCGAGGCTTGCATGGAGCAGCCTGCCACTCTCATGGCTTCTCACGACGCCACAACAGTGTCTCGTCCGCGCCGAGGGCTTCACCTTCCCTACCACCGACGTGGACGAATTCATAGTCGGAGACCTGGTCAATGTCACCTGGGACACGGTCTCACCGCGCATCTCGCTCTATGAGACGTGCGCCATGGCCGTCCTTTTAGAATGTAGGTCCTTCAGCCCTATGCTTCCCTCAGTCAACCCCAGACACAAGCACCGCTGACCCTGATGATCCAAAGCCAACGTCTCCAACACACAAAGCTACGTCTGGAACGCCACCCGAGACCACTACACAGAATCAGGTTGTGCATTCGAGCTTGTCCCCCTGACCGACGAGGGTTCTCTCATCCCCCCCAACCTGACCAGCGTTAGCTTCGGCGTCAACAAACGATACACCGATGACCCAGCACCGACCTCCTATAACTTTGGCGACACCCCCTCCACCGCCACCTCCGCCGTATCGACAAACACCCTTTCCTCCTCCACCACCATCACTGCTAACCCATACACCGCATCCGCAGAACCAGCATCAGCAACAACATCATCCTCCATCTCCAACGAACAACCCACCGCCATCGCAAAGGGAGGCCTCACCACCGCCCAGAAAGTGGGAATCGGGCTCGGAGTCCCGCTGGGCGTTCTGGCATTGTCACTGGCCGGGGCGTTGCTGTTCATGTACCGTCGTCGACAGCGTCGGGGGCGCGGGGATGGATCGTCTGCGCAGCTACCATTGCCGCCACCGCAACAGCAGCATCTGTATCATAGTGTTCCGGCGATGGCTGAGCAGCCGAAATCCCCGTTTGACGGGTCACGGATGTCGCGGGTGTCCGGGGCGGAGACGCTGATTGCGGAGCTCCCGGCGGCAGATGTGGAGGCTGATTCGGAGAGGGGGGATAGTTTGCGGCCGGTCAGTGAGCTCATGGGGACGCCGAGGAATGAGTTGACTTGATGATGAGGGATGCTGGCTTGGGCGTGTAAGGTGGGATCTGTTGGTTATGCTCTCCCAGCGTTGAAGTTTGTTGATGGATCGCGAGTTGGGCCTTGGGTATGGGGTATGTAATGTCTTAATGTAATGGTAATAATAATGTGTTCGAGTCAGTATTTACTAAACATTAGGCTAGTACGTACTGTGTTTATACAAACCAACAGTATTTTTGTCTTTTCTATATGCCTACATATGGGATGAGAGCTAACTTTAATGTCAACACTATAACTTCATTCGAACCTTGCTTTCAGCCCGAACTGTGTACTGATGATGATGATGATGATGATGATGATGATGATGTAGGACTTATTATACAAATAATCTAGGTCTGACCTCGCCCCGTGAGTCAGTTGATGAGGATCATTCAATACGTGCATTGTTTGTCAGGTTTATTCTGTCTGATCTGTTTGTCCTACGCGTACTGGTTGCACAAACGAAAAAGAAGAACAACAACTACTATGCCGAGAACGTACGGCGAAGTCAGTCTGTTGTCTATGAGAGTATTGAATAATCTTTGAAATGGTATCCTGTCAGCTTCGCCGTGCCAGTCCCCCAAGACCCTCGACAAACAAGCCCAGCAGCCGCAAGCGCAGGCCTCATCCATGCGACCCTCGTACCATTGGAAATCCTCCTATAGTCGATCCTCAACCTCCCCCACCCCGAGAACATAGGCCACCGAGGTCAACGGCAGAATCGAAGGTCTCTCATACCGCAATCTGCTGGGCCCAACTCAGTGGCCTTCCGAGTCGTCCCTGCCGGAATTCGCGCCTCTCGTCCAACGGCTCATCAAGAAGAGAACCGGGGTGGCGACCACCATCCGCAAGCTGGCTGCCGAAGCTATTGTGAATGAAAACAGTCTGTCAGACCAACTGTTTGGTGCCAAGCAGCAGTATCGCGGACGGATGATCAAGTACCCATCTCCTCCGACCGATGCGGATCCGGCAGCGGTGCAGGCCCTGGGTGCCCACCAGGATACCGCGTTCGCAACCCTCATCTGCCAATTGACCGACCACAGCTCGCTGCAGGTGCAGAATGCCCAGGGAGCTTGGATTGGTTGTCCGCCTGTGCCTGGCACACTGGTCTACGTGGTCGGTAAGGGCGCAGATGCGGTGACGTGCGGTGTCTGCAAGGCAAAACACCTAGGCCCAGGTACATGCTGCCTGTTATTTCTGGTAGAGGATACCTGAGCGTGCATCGGACTACTCTGAATACTCATGTGCAGAGGAATCACATGAAGGACTGAAGGCAATACAAAGTATATGTTAGCATTTGAGTTTGCAGTTATAGTACCAAAAGCGTCCCGACTGACCAGGTATCTGGTAACCTTTTGCTGAACGGTCAAGGGCTATTTCCAGCAGTATGTCTCTCTGAAGGCTTCTATCTCCCTGATTGTATACCTTAATCGGTTAACTTCAATGAGATACATTTGGTCTGGGTAATATGCAACGAACTATGTTCGTGGTCCATAATTTTGGACTTCAGTAGCTGTTCTATCTCATATAACCTGGTCATGGAGGATAGAGTCTCTAAGATTATACCAGTCTAGCCATCCTTTCTTCTCCCAGCTTTTACCTTCAGCCATCTTTTGTCTCATCTATGATAGGAAGATGGTCCGCTTGTCTACGGAGGTGACATATCCAGTCAGAGTCAACATCGAAGTATGATGACTTGTCGAAGGCGTGATGCGAATTCAACTAAGAAGATACCCCACAACAGATCAGCTTAAAAGGCAGTTCCTATTGTTACCGACGGAACGGGTGGTCGTCATAACAACGATAGACAGCGACTGGGATGCTGGGACTTTGACACGCCAGTCTAAATTGTTGTGTCGCAAGGACCCAAGAAGGGAAGTATCGGGGTACTCTTTATCCAGTAGTAGATGATATCACGATCACTGCAGTCACACGCTCTAGACGTGGAGATCAATATGCGTTGAATTGAATTAGCCCGACCCATGACGCCGCGTCCAGGTAGATGCGCTCGCAAGCTGTCGCGTAAACAATGGTAAACAGCTGCAAACAGGCTTGAACTACAAAACTAGACCTCAGAGACCGTTCCCCAATTCCAGATCATGACAACTCGTCATACACATCGCGCAGGGCAGATTCATTTTCACGGCTCAGCTGGGGTTAGGGTTTTCGGGAGCCTCGTGACGTCGGAGGAGCATGGAGAATCCCGACTTCCCGGTGTCGGACCATGGAACCTGGCTGGCCATTCAATCAATAAACAAAAACATGTGAACGTTTATCCCCGTGCAATTCGGAATTGCCCACACGTGTCCTACCTTGTACCAAAGTCTGGATGCGGCAAAGTCAGGGCCTGCCGACGGGTCTTGCCCTTCCTGGCATAGCCCCTTTGTTTCAGTAGGACTATGAGAGTTTGCTGTACACACAAGGTTTGTAGAATGAAAGAGTTTGGATAGCTTCAACGTGGTGGCTTAAGTGATGATATATGCAAGCACTACAGTCAAGTCTTTGGTTCATTTTCTGTTTATTGTCGTATCGCGCTGGCTGTCAGACTAGACCTCGAAGGCCATGTACCGCGTCATGGCACGCCACAAACCATGGAGCTTGTCAACCTGTCAACCCGATGCTACCATCATGCTATTCAGACTTGGGACACGTAACACAATTATCCTATGAATGGTAGACCCTTGAATCGAAACAGAGAAAGGGAATTTCAGGTTTTGAGCCGAAGAGAAGCATCGCATATCTTGAAAAGGTGTATACCCCGCCAACCCCGAGGCTAAGGGCAAACGTATATATAAGTGGACTTGTTCCTCAGCCTTTGTTCAAAGCTGTGGACTGTTTCACATTGATTGTTACAAAGTCCAAATCCAAAGCCGAGCGGAGAACCCAAAACTGAACGAAACAGCTTGAAATTATATTTCAGACCAACATCGAAAATGGGTTCCTTGTTTCAATCCACTATCGACAGGATCATTTTATCCCACACCGCGAAAAGCCCTCAGGCTACGGCTGTCGAAGATGGCGACCGCAAGCTGTCATATCAGGGCCTCGAGCAGAAAGTAGCCAGCCTCACCTCCATGCTCGAGGAGCACGACCTCAAACATGAAGAGCCAGTCTGCATCCTGGCGAATCTCGGCGTTGAGGTCGTTGTCGCTCAGCTGGCTCTCATACGCCTTGGCTTGACATGTATTCCTCTGATTCTATGTACGCCCAGGCTTCGCCTCATGAGTATCCTCAAAGATGTGGGTGCAAGATATGTTCTTTCGGACTCGGAAGGCATTCTCCTGGATAGTGAATTCACGGTCCTTCCCATCACAGTCCGCAACGAAGAAAAGCAGACCCGTGACGCGGACCGTGCTAGCTGCGGCGACGGTGTCGATGGCACCCAAGACTCATTCGTGGAGTGCCAAAACCCCAACTATCGCAGCCACATCCTGTACACCTCTGGATCTACCGGCAAGCCCAAGCCGGTGCAGGTCATGGAGCGAAGCATTCTGCATTTGGCAACCAAGAGCCCCCTCGGAATCCTCGACCCGACCGATAAAGTGGCCATGATTAACAACCCCGGCTTCGACATCTCCCTGTTTGAGATCTTCTCCGGCCTCATCGGAGGAGCGACGCTTGTGATCGTGCCTCGCATGGTGGTCACGGACCCCTTCACCTTCCGCGAGTTTATCGTGGAGAAGAGACTCTCGGTCATCTACCTGACCTCCACCTTGTTCGGCATCATCGCCCACGCCTGCCCGACCACCTTCCACAACGTCAAGCACCTTTTGATCGGCGGAAGTATTGCCAACGTCGGAGCAGTCAAGGCTGTCGTGAATTCGTCTCTGCCCCCGAAACATCTCTGGAACACCTACGGTCCTACCGAGATCACGACCCATGCCGCGATGCATCTGGTCACCCCGTCAGAGTTCCAGTACGATAACATCGGCCTCGGAAAACCTTTCGGGAATGGACGCCTTCGGCTGGTGAATGAAGACCTCAGTCCCATCACCACCCCCGGCGTCGTCGGTGAGATTCTCCTCACTGGGCCCGGCTTGACACGCGGATACGTTGGCCTCCCCGAAGAGAATCAGTATCGGTTTGTGCAGCTGGAAGACGGCCTCCGGTACTATCGCAGCGGTGACCGAGCCAGATGGAGAAAAGGCGAGGCCGATGTTCTCGAATTCGCCGGACGCACAGACTTCCAAGTCAAGCAGGGCGGCTTTCGCGTGGAGCTGGAAGAGATCCAGCATATGCTACTCTCTAGCGGTCAGCTCGTGGGCGCTGTCGTTGTGCAGGTACCGGGCAGCAGCGTGAGCGTGGGGGCGTTTATCGTTGCATTCGTCATTCCCGCTATCGCTGATACTCTGCGCCTCGGGGAGCTCGACGAATACCTGGGGGAAAGGCTGCCCGCATATATGATCCCCAGCGATATCGTGTTCCTCCAGGAGTTCCCCTTGAACGATCATGGGAAGATTGATCGCAAGGCCTTGATTCGGAATTACCTGACGGAGCGCGAGCACAAGAAGTTTGAATGTAAGGACAGCCGTGACACCACCGCCGTCGTCAAGGGCCTCTGGTCCTCGTTGCTCAACAAACCGTCTTTCGCCCAAGACGACGACTTCTTCCGATTGGGGGGCACCTCCTTGCAGGCAGCGGCCCTGATAGCCAAACTGCGCGAGCACACGGGCCGAACAGTCTCCATGCGAGGGCTTGTGGAGAACCCTCGTCTCCACGAGCTGGTCGCCTATCTGGGCGAGTTCGTCGAAGGCGGCAATGCTCCCGACGAGGCCGATACTTGGATCGCTGATGCCCGCCTGGCCGATGACCTGAAGGTCAATCCGGCCTGGTCGGCTCAGGATTGGGATTCAGTCATAGACTGGACTGCTCCAGGGGAAGGCCGTCTTTTCCTGACCGGGGTCACCGGGTTCGTGGGGGCGCATTTTCTCTCTCGCTTGCTCAAGATGCCGGAAGTGCAGGAGGTCGTCTGCCTTGCGCGCGCGAAGAGCGGCCAGACCCCCCGGCAGCGCGTCGAGAACACTCTCCGGCGTTACGAGTTCCATGAACGAGTGGCGGATCGCCTCGACAAGCTGACCGTCCTCGAAGGCGATATCACGCAGAAGGACCTCGGGTTATCCGCCGGCGACTACACGCAACTGGCGGACAGCACCAGCGCGATCTTCCACATCGCGGCCAAGGTCAACTACTGCGAGCCCTACTCAGCCCATTTCGAGCCCAACGTTCTCGGAACGAAGAACCTGCTTGAGCTGGCGGCGCAAGGCCGCCGGAAACCCTTCCACTACATGTCCAGTCTCGACGCGTGGGGCGCGACCGGCCTCATCTACGGGACACGGGTGCTCCTGGAGGACGAGCCGCTGCTGCCACACATTGGGTCCCTGGCATTCGACATCGGCTACGCATCCAGCCAGTGGGTGGCCGAGCAGATGGTGCGAGGCGCGCGCGACCGCGGGCTTCCCGCCGTGATCTATCGCCCCGGGTTCGTCCTCGGGGACACCCGCCACGGCGCCGGCAATCCGGATGACTTCGTGTCCCGCCTGTTCATGGGGTCGATCCGCCTCGGGGCGTTCCCGCATCTCCCCAACCAGCGCATGGAGTTCGTCACGGTCGACTACGTCTGCGACGCGACGCTGCACATCGCCGCCAGGAAGAAATGTCTCGGCCGCTCGTACTGCCTGGTGCCGCCCTCGCCCGCCGTCTCCGTGGATATGGAGGGGACGTATGAGATCCTGGTCGCCGCAGGCTATTCGCTGCGCTTGCTGCCGTACTGGGACTGGGTCCGCGAGCTCCAGGAGATCGAGGACCAGGACAATCCGTTGAACCCGCTCCTCCCGATGCTCCAGGAGCCCGTCATCAGTGGGCTGTCGCGCTTCCAGACCAGCCGGCAGACGCCGCGGTACGATTGCTCCAATACCCTCGCCGCGCTCAAGGATGCCCCGGATATCAAGTATGCGCCGCTTAGTGTCGATTTGCTGGGCCGGATGCTGCGTTTCTGGCGCCGCATGGGGGCTTTTTGAGGCGGGTTAGGGCTGATTGCGGAATTGGGCGGGGAAACGGATGGGGTTTGCTGGTGCTGATGGCACAGCTAGTTATGGATCCCCTCCGGGCTCTTGTTCTTCTGCGTTCGACGAAAGCAGCTGGTGTGAATTGTTGCGTCCCTTGGATAAGTGAAAATTGGGAAATGATCATGTAGGGTGGATCTATTATATAAACAAATACAAATGGAATTGCCAAGAAAAGCTTGAAGGGCCGACAAGCTGCATGGATCGTCTGAAAAAGAACTTAAGCTACCGTGCGGAGAGAGTGTGATCCGTGTACCGGCTGGATGCTAAATTTAGACAGAATACTCTTCGTTATCAATTGCAGTGCTAGGTTGAATTGGGATTCACAAATCAGGGCTAAAAAGGCGTCAGCACGACTGACCGCCAAGATAAGAAGCCGAAGGCCTGCCCCTCACAGCTCACAGTACCTTGGTTGATCAAGCTTCGGATGCTACTAACCATAACATCGTTTGTGGCTGTCTGCTCAGTCTTCCCTAGCCACAATGACTCCAAGCTCCACGCAGCTCATAACTATCATATTCACAACTTGTGCCTCACTTCTTGTCCTGATCGTTCCCTTCAGGCTTTGGAAGCTTCGTAAGTTCGGTACCCGGAATCCTTCACGCTGGCTGGGCCGTCTGAAAATTGTCAGTACTACCTTCCGTTTCGTATTGGGAATGAGCAATTAATGTAGGCAAGAAGCTAGCTCTTGGCAATTTCCCTGTCTGTGGTTTTGTCTTACTACTGGGTCCAAGTATCGGCCTTGGATATTGAAGATAAAAATGAAATCCTGATTTCGCTTATCGCGTCTATTGCTGCTGGGCTGAGTTTAGGCTTACTCCTATACAAGGAGCATCAACGATGCTATGGACCCTCCGTCCCAGCGTTAGTGTACTTGGTCCCGGCTACTATATGCGACGCCGGTTACCTGAAGATAATCTATGAAGACAGCTCGAACGGCACTGTCTCGCACATGGTATTTACTCGCTGTTCGATGCACATTATGCTTTTCGTCATTGAGCTCTGCACCTCTCGATGTTCAGACTTCGACGGTGTGGCCAAAGACCATTCCCCAGAGGAAAGCTGCAGCCTCATCAGCCGGACTTTCTTTCTGTGGATTAATCCCATCCTTCTTCAGGGATACAAGAGCATTCTCAGCCACGAAGATGTGCCACCACTGCGCCAAGATATGAGCCCAGCAAAAACACGGCATTCGATGCTAGAAACATGGTCTCAGCGAAGTGCGTCCACCCCCCTTGTACGATCATTTTCATCTTGCTAAATTACACCAGTCAAACTGGAAACAAAGCGGACCCTGCCAATGGCTCTCTACCAATGTCTCAAAGGACCCTTTCTTGCAGCTATTCTTCCGCGACTATTCCTTCTTGTCTTTCGATACTCTCAACCGATCCTGATAAAAGAGTCTATCAGATACGTTGCTTCGGGCCCTACCATCGCTGCCAGTGGGCGTGGCGCTGGACTCATTGTGTCTGCGGTCGCCATCTATAGTGGTCTAGCTGTAGCTCTCCCTCATCTAGTCAAGCATCCTTCTGAACTAATATCTCAATCCAGATCTCGACCGCCATATACCGACACCGGATCAACCGACTGAAGCTCATGACGAACAGTGCGCTGGTGGGTCTGATCCACGACAGAACCATGAAGTCGCCCAGCATCGCGTACAACAACGGCGAGGCGACCACGCTCATGAGCACTGACGCAGACAGTCTCGATGGCATTGCAGAGATGGTCCATGAAACATGGGCTCAGGTTGTCGAGGTGATGATCGGGATAGGGCTTCTGGCCAGCCAGGTCGGCTGGATCTGGCCCCTTCCCCTTATCTTCATATACCGTGGGCGCGCATATTTCCGCTATCTAGGTACTCTGAGTCCGAGGCTAAATGTTGACTAGTCTGTTCGCACATTAGCCGATTCGTCGCAAAGCACCTGCAACCGCGGCAGAAGGCCTGGAATTCAGCTACGCAGCAACGGATAGGTGCTACCGGCTCTCTACTGAGTGCGATGAAAGGAGTAAAGATGCTTGGCATCCAACAAAATCTCACCGATCGCATTCAGGACTTGCGAGAGGAAGAACTACTGGCTGCCTCCAAACTGAGATGGGTTATGGTATACTACAATGCATCGGGTTTGTTATGCACACTTCTCCATCTCCCTTTGACATTGAGTAGGAGGCCAATGGGCCAACAGCCAATGCGCTCGGGATCTTCTCTCCAGCGATCACCGTGGTGATCTATGCTCTCATCGCGGTCGCTCGCGGGAGCACTCTGGACACTGAGACGGCATTTACCACCATGGCTATCTTGAGCATGGTCACGCATCCAGCCAATATGGTGATGACGATCGTCCCGCGTGCGGTGGCTGCATTCGCTGGCTTTGAAAGAATTCAAGCCTTTCTACTGCGCGAAGACCTACCTACTAATCGTGCGGTATTAGCTGAAGACAACCCTGACATGTCCTTGGGGAATGAGGCAACTGGCGAGATAGCACAGGCAGCCTCTGCTATCCGAATCACTCAACTACGCATCGGAAATGAGCAACCTGTATTGGCGAACATAGACCTCAACATAGCCAAGAGGTCATTCGTTATCATATCCGGTGCGACTGGGAGTGGCAAGACGAGCCTCCTGCGCGCTATCCTGGGGGAATTGGTCCCTGCTCATGGATCAGTCAGTGTGTTCACATGGCAGATAGCTTATTGTGCGCAGAAGCCGTGGCTACCCAACGAGACTATCAGGAAGGTAATCTTCGGCGCTACCGAGGTCAGGACCCCAGATAGTGAGAAGTGGTATCATGAGGTCACAGAGATGTGCTGTCTCACCCATGACTTCGACTCCCTTCCTGATGGAGATCAGACCATGTGTGGCAGTGGCGGACTTAATCTGTCCGGTGGACAGAGACAGCGAGTGGCATGTTTGCTGCATCTGCTCCAAGCCGATTAAGCTAACTTTGTCCAGGCCCTTGCACGCGCACTTTTTGCCAGATGCGATCTACTTCTCTTAGACGACACTTTCAGCGGCCTGGACGGGGAGACGGAGCAAAAGGTGTTTAATAACATCTTTGGACCAGACGGACTTCTCAGGACATCGAATGGAACTGCTGTTCTTGTCTCAAACTCAGGTACACTACCGATAACGTCTTGAGGCGTCCAATTTCTGACAGCAGGACAGCTCAATATTTCCGATCTGCAGATCATATCGTGGTTCTCGGTGAGCATCAGATCCTAGACCAGGGACGCTGGGAGAATCTGAAGATCAAAGCTGCATCCATCGAGAAGTTTCCAGGCACTCAACACACGCAAAACAATGCTGTCCTGGCTGCGAATTTCGAGAAGCTTGGCGCTCAACTGCGAGCCAAAGCCGAGACGGAGTTGGATCTTGCGAGACAGACTGGTGACCCAGCTCTTTATGGTAAGGATATATTCCGCAAGGCAGTACATTACTGACCGGGATACAGCATACTATCTAGGATTCATCGATGCCATCAACCTCGCTCTGTTGATTGCCACGAGCGCATCGTACAGCATCTTCATCACCATCCCGCAGTACTGGCTGCGATTGTGGACCGAGTTCAATGGCAGAAATACCACATTCTATGTGTGTGGATTTCTGTTTCTGTCGACTATGTCGTGGATGTCGACTAGTGTCATGATGGGGTACGTCTATCTTTGCTTCGAAAACGTTGTTCCAGTGCTGATAATCAAAAGAATTCTTGTGATTCGGATCGCACCACAGTCAGGGAAACGGCTGCATCAGCGTCTTCTGGATATAGTCGCAAAGTCAGTACCATCAGTTCTCACTGTTTGAGATGAGACATACCAGACGATACTAAGCATCTTCCAGCGCACCTTTGTCCTACTTCTCCAATACAGACAATGGTTCAACCTTGAACAGGTTTGGGTTAGCTTCCGTAGGTATGGATCAATATAAGTTGACGCCTACCAGATTCAGCCAAGACCTCCAGCTCATCGACAAGCAACTTCCCACATCCTTCCAGACTGTCATGACGCGTAAGCCGCCAGTCTCTGATTTCAGAATATTCCCGAGCTGACAATCCAGCCAGAGATATTCAAACTCCTAATGCAAATCACCCTCCTCTGCATCGCCGACAATTGGCTCGCGGTATCCCTACCAGCGTGCGGGCTTGTTGTCTACTTCGTACAGAAAGTCTACCTCCGGACCTCACGACAACTCCGCTTGTTAGAGCTGGAATCGCGCGCGGGCGTCTTCTCCAGCTTTCTGGAATCAGTGTGTACTTCCCCACCAGGTTCAAACACGTTGCATCCCCTCTAACCAAGGGAACAGATCGACGGGCTCGAAACCATCCGCGCGTACGGCTGGTCCGACGCCGCCATCCAGGAGAACATCCAGCGCGTGGACCACGCGCAGCGGCCGGAATACCTCCTCCTGTGTCTGCGGCGATGGCTGAGTCTTGTTTTGGATCTTCTGGCTGCTGCCCTGGCCACGATCGTCGTGGCTACGGCGGTTGCATTGCGCAGACAAGTGAGCGGCGCGCAGATCGGCATCGCACTGAACGTGATGCTCGTGACGAACACCACGCTGCTCAGTCTCGTGGTCAGCTGGACCAGCCTGGAGACCTCCCTAGGCGCGATCGCGAGGTTGAAAACGCTGGAGGAGTTCACGCCGACCGAGGGCGGGAAGGCGGGGGGGCTGGATCCTCCGGGCCACTGGCCTTCCAAGGGAGAGCTACAATTCGACAATGTCACTGCGTCGTATCAGTAAGTGTTTCCCACAAAGATACTCGTCAAAGTTGCCAATTAACCCGATGTCAGTGCGCAACCCAACGCGTTCGCGCTCCGGAACCTAAGTCTGAGGATTCCCGCCGGCCAGAAGCTCGTTGTCTGCGGCCGGACAGGGAGGCAAGTCACCCCTTTCCCTTCCATTGATATGCATCCAGCTGACACGCATGGTGGGATGGCAGCGGCAAGAGCACATTGCTCCTCACCCTCCTGCGCCTCCTGGAACTTCAATCCGGCACCATCAAGCTCGACGGTCTCGACATAAAACAGGTGCGACTCGATCTCCTCCGTCAGCGCGCCTTTATCGCCGTCTCACAGGACGCCCTTCTCTTCCCCCAAGAGACACTGCGCTTCAACCTCGACCCCGACTCCGCCGCATCAGACGAGATGATTGCTCTTGCGTTGGGAAAAGCGGGCCTTCAGAAACATTTTTCCGCTGTCGAGGCGCGCGGCGCAGACGATTCGTTGGCAACTGTCATCGACATCTTGGAAGATAGCAGTGAACACACCGTGCTGGACAGGAAGGTCTCATCATTCTCGGAGCTTTCCGTTGGACAGTGCCAGCTGTTCGCGCTGTGCCGCGCGCTGATCAAGGCGCGGGTGCTGCGGGGACGTGGTGTCAGACCTGTGGTTGTGCTGGATGAGGTCACTTCGGCGCTTGATGCGGAGACGGAGGCGACGATTCAGGGGATCATCGACGAGGAGTTTACCCAGATGGGGCATACTGTTATCGTGGTGGCGCATAGAGTTGGGGGGTTAGTGGAGCAACTCATCCCGGGGAGAGATGCTGTTGCCGTCATGGCGGATGGCAGATTACTGGATGTTGCGGAGGATTTTGCATCGAATGGTGTCTCGCCGATTGGACAGGTGGAGTAATCGGGGTTTGAGGGTAGAGTTGGACAGAAAGAACAGGATTGATTTATCGCAAGGTCCAGTGAATAATGCAGAACCACATTCTCCAACGCTCATATCATCCCCTTTCCACAACCCCAACCCCAACCGCAGAGATCACAGCAAGCGCCAGTGCGTTAAACCCGGCTGCAACCAAGAATGGCAGACTCACGCAGAGGTCGCCCGGCACCATTCCCAGGTGGAACATGCCCGCGAGAAGAGGGCCCGCGATCAACATGCCGACCGAGCTCACCACCCCGATCAGGGTGTAGACGGCGCTCAGCGACCGAGGCGCCACGAGCGATGCCACTGGGGTACGGGCATCTCGCTTCTCCAGTCTCGGCTGAGTTTGCTAACGAAACATTGTTCCGCATAGCAGAACGCATATTTGACCTAATTCGTCCACAGATTAAGATAAAAGAAGAGACACTAGAGTCACGGAGATTCTAACAGTCTCAAATGCAACGCGTAGTTTGGTGCGTATCTTGGCACCTAAGGTCAATTCGTACATATGGCAGCGCTCTAGCCAAGGAGACAAGCCTACGGTGCCGAGGGCAGCTGAAGATAGATTCCGCGCTGCCAACAATAGTGATTGGCGTAAACTGGCGACGACAATCACGTTTGACGATTATCGACAGACGTGGTTGTAAGCTAGGCTTGAGATGTACGGCTTCCACAATTGAGAACCAGCCCAATTTCACAATTTCCTCAGAATCCATGTTGCAACCCCTTAATCGGACGCGAAGTCTTCAAAGTAGAGGAGATGGTAATACGGTTTCCCGAGGACTGCTCACACTAGTGTACATAAAAAAGAACAATGAAAAAGCAAGGGAAACCAATCGCCTAGCTACAGCGCTTTGGTCATCCCGCTATCTATCTTTGAATGGCTTCTGAGTATGTCCATGTTAATGTTATCTTTCAGTGCTATCTCACATTTATAGCTTATGGAAACGGCCCGGGAGAGCTTGTTAGACTTGAAGTTATCCGGAAGGGTGACATCTACAATCGATCGAAGTTCGATCCTCATCCGAGTGCAAAGAAAAGATTTAGCCGTGATGCATACAGCCACGTGACTATCATGAAGTCCTTGTAAGAGTTTCGAATTGTATAGACATTGACTGGTGATGGTATAAGTCTAAGTATGTTTAAGAAGTCGACTCCTTCTGGCGCGATGTTTGTTTGAACTTTTGCTTGACCAGAGCAGCGAAGTTATCCCCTATCTCGTGTCGCTAGGGCATCTGGAGGTATGAAATTCAAGCAAGTCCAATCCACTAAACCAGTCACCACACTTAAGACAGTGCTGACGCCGGTGCGTATTGGTTTCGTGAGCCTCTCGAGCGGCTATTGTCGGAAACAACATCCTACACCACTGGCACCTGGAAGGGTCTTTTGGGTGCCTCCTCCTAAGATGTTGGCTAAGACTAGTCTCCCATGAGTACCGCGAAGGGCAGTGTGGGCATTGGAAGCCGAGGTGCTTGGGCTGGCGGTGCCTCTTAGTCTTGGCTTTGCTCCTAGTTCGTATGTTACATGGAATATTTCTCGGACTTAGTAGTTCGTCGGATGGTTCCAGTCGATCGGACATGGGAATATGAGACCCAACTTGCCGGCAGCCCCGCTGCACCTCTGGGGCGACGGGTGGTTGATGCTGCTCCGGCAGATCAAGACTTTCGTCCACATCGGCCCCCTCGGGCCCGTTCTCTTCGCCGCAATCCCCAGTGCCACAGAGCTCGCTGCGCAGAAACCAAGGGGTTCTGCATTTGGTGCAGCCAAATGTGGTGGGAAGACCATTGGCATCTAACTCTGGCTGCAAAACGACGCATTCGTCATGGTGCATCCCGCCACACCTCGAGCACCGCCAGAACAAAGTGCGCTGAACAGGATGTTGGTGCTGGTGACAAATCTCGCATTCCAAGTCGCTGTAACCATCCATGTCCGAGGGCACGGATTCTACCACCGCCTGCTGCTCTCTTCGTTCCTCTGATGGCAACATCTTTGAACAGACTTGCTCTCCGGGGTGTAATCGCGCTTATGTTTGGTGCAATTGAGAGCCCAGGTGGGGATCTTGGTGAAAGTCGAGTTGATGGACTACGCGCAGTTTTCGAGTTGCGACTGTTGGCTAAATCGTCACAGCCTGATGTTTTGGGTCATTATATACACCTGCAGAGCCCAGGACGCAGAGCATAAACAGGGGAGATGATTGCCTTGTTGAAGTCTGAACAAAGTATCTGTTCTTCTTTGTAATTCCGTCGTGTCTTTAATTTATTGTCTGGTCGGGATAGGCTGCATGGCGCCTACCTTGTATTCTTTATTACATCTTTTTTTGGAACAAGCATAGCAGTGATTTACTCCCAAGAGATCTTCTTTTTGAAGCTCGAAGTGGTTGTCTGATGTGAGGTTGGGTATAGTGGTCTTTGTCGCTGAGTGTACGGGAAGCCCTACTTTTCACCTTTGTGGCTGTACAGTACGCGGTAGTCGGATCGTCGGTACGGGCAATTCAAGTCTAGCAAGACCGATACAACACGCCTTAGGCTTTTCATAACCTGGTATACCCCTAGTCAGACCTACTCAGCCACTAGTCGGGTATGTTTCCACGAGCGCAGAATGATATTTTGTGGTTAGTGTAACCAATCAATTCATCCAAAAATTGTATGTCAACTTCCCAACGCGCCCTCATCTTCTGCTACGGGTTGCAGATAATCCTCCGTCTGGCAAAAGTCTGAGACAACGGCACTGTTCTCGAGCCTATGCTAAGCATTTGTGAATTGTCTGCCGCAATCAAGCTTGCGTGATGGGCCACTAATGCAGGTCAAGTGGAGATGGTCTCAGCACTCAAAGCGGGCCATGTCCCTGATAGGCGAATCAGCACGGCAAGATTCTTATCGTATCCTCACCAAGTGACTAAAACGGCATATTGAGCTATATTCAATCAAGGCGCTAGATGAACCCTTCTGCAGGACCGATGTCACCTCCGTCGGAGGAAACGGAGATTGACCGGCCCACTGAGCCCAGGTGACGAGATTATAAATGTTCCCGTCGGACTGCCACTGTTTCATCTCCACGGTCAGGCTGCAAGTCAAAATGAAGTTTCTGTCCTCCTTCGTCGCATTGTCCTTGGCGGCATTGTCGGGGGCTCTCCCTGCATCTGATCATGTCGTCCATGAAAAGCGCAGTAGCGCCTCTACCCTGTGGCAGAAGGCTGCTCGTGTGAACGGGACCGAGAACGTGATTGTGCGAATCGGGTTGACTCAAAACAACCTCGACCGCGGGTATGAATACTTGATGGATGTGTATGTGGTCCTTTCCCCGAGCCTATGGCAATCGCAACTAACAAGATACAACAGATCAGACTCAGTTTCTCCTAACTACGGAAAGTTCTGGACGCCAGAGAAAGTGGCCGAGACCTTTGCTCCCTCGAATGAAACCGTCACTGCTGTGAGGCAATGGCTCATCGAAGCCGGGGTTGACAGCTCTCGGCTTTCCCAGACAAAGAACAAGGCTTGGATTGTTTTCAACGCGACGACTGCAGAGGCAGAGACTCTCCTTCACACCCAGTATTATCATTACAAGAACGCGGTCACTGGTTCGACCGCCATTGCTACCGATCAGTAAGCCTCTTTGAGACTCCCACACGTGGAATCTGTATTGACAAAGTTAGATATCGTCTTCCCCAGTCTGTCACGCAGCACGTCGACTACATCAAGCCCGGTGTGATCCTGCCACTGACTTCGAGAAAGCGTCAGGCCGGCCGAAAGCCTCTGCGGTACCAGCCTGCCAAGAAAACTACCCCGAACCCCTCCTCTCTTGCCACCTGTGATGAAGCTATTACCCCAGCTTGTGTGGCGGCATTGTACAAAATTCCTGGGGCAAGCAAAGATGTGAGCCCCAAGAACTCACTCGGGATCTTCGAGGAGGGCGACTACTACGCCCAGGAGGACTTGGATTTATTTTTCAAGAACTTCACACGCTGGATTCCCAGTGGGACGCATCCCAAGCCTGCATTTATCGACGGGGCCGAGGCACCTGTTCCGGTTGATGAGGCCGGAGCAGAGTCGGACCTGGACTTCCAGCTGGCATACCCCATTGTTTACCCCCAGGAAATCACATTGTTCCAGAATGATGACTACAACTACGCTAGTGAAGAGATCTACACCTCGGGGTTCTTTAACACCTTTCTCGATGCGCTTGATGGGGTAAGTGCTCTTCCCTGAGTCCCTTCCCAAGGCATACCGCGCTAACTAAGGTCCCTCAGTCATATTGTACCTACTGTGCGGACGGCGAATGCGGCGATGCATCGGGCCTTGACCCTGTCTACCCCGACACAAACCAAGGAGGGTACACCGGACAGCTGATGTGCGGCACCTACAAGCCCACCAACGTTATCTCTATCTCCTACGGCCTGCAGGAAGACGATCTTCCGGAATATTATCAGAAACGCCAGTGCAACGAGTATGAATAAGCTCCTCCTCCCTGAGGAAAGTGACGAATCTAATGTCCTAGGTTCCTCAAACTCGGTCTTCAGGGTACTTCTATCCTGATCGCCTCCGGCGACGACGGCGTCGCGGGCCCGCCGGGCGATTATACCGACGACGGATGTCTTGGAAACGGAACCATCTTCAGTCCCGCGTTCCCCAACAGGTAGGCCTCGTTCACCTTCCACGAAGATGTCTCTTTGCTAAGGGGAACGCAGTTGCCCGTGGGTCACCAACGTCGGTGCGACAAAACTGTATCCAGGGTACACTGTCGCCGACGGCGAGAGCGCCGCCTACGACCCGATCGGCGACCCATACTCCATCGCGTATGCCTCCGGAGGCGGCTTCAGCAACATCTATCCTATCCCAAGCTATCAAGCGGCGGCTGTCGCTGAGTCAGTCGCCCCAGTCCAACTAACCATCTGCCCTGCCTTCGAAACTAACCCAATGTGCGCAGGTACTTCAAAAACCACAACCCACCCTACCCATACTACAAGGGCGCAGCCAACATAGGCAAGAACGGCGGGCTCTACAATCGACTGGGCCGCGGATACCCCGACGTCGCCGCCAACGGCGACAACATCGCTATGTTCAATGCGGGCGGGTACATTCTTGAGGGCGGTACGAGTGCTAGTATGTTGTCCACTACCAATCTCCTCCTGGGACCTCATCAGAAGACGATAGAGCTGATCTATGTTCAGGTACCCCCATCTTCTCTTCGGTGATCAACCGCATCATCGAGAAGCGCATTGCCGCCGGCAAGGGCCCCGTGGGGTTCCTGAACCCGGTGCTCTATCGCAATGCGGATGCGCTGAACGACATCACCAACGGGACGAATCCCGGCTGCGGGACGGATGGATTCTCGACTGCTCCTGGGTATGTAGCCATCGCGCTTTTGCTCAAGTCGTAAGGTGATGCTAACGGTAAATTTGCAGGTGGGATCCCGTGACAGGACTCGGAACACCGAACTTCCCTAAGTTGCTGGAGGTGTTTTTGAGTCTGCCGTAGCGTGGAAATACATACGATGGGGGAACTGAACGTACCAATGAGGGTAATTCATGTGGAGATCTGCGTCAACTCTTTATTCTAGTTCAGAAATCCATGAGATGTATTCCAGAAGTACAAATTTCCGCTGTACGGGTCTATATGATAGGGTAAACTGATAACCGTTCATACAGTACAGTGACTAGCCGCCATTGCAGTTGAGTCATCTTCCCACCGCATTTGATTGTATATACAGTCTGGGGTATAACCTTATGTAAAACGTACCAGAAAGGTCACATAAATTCTGAAAGCTTGAAGACTTGATGGACTTTAATCATCGCCAATTAGCAGTGATGAAGCACGCTCCAAGCAATATACAACGGAAACAAATAAGACACGCTGGCAATTTCTCAGAAACCCCGCCACTTAACAACGGTAAGCGACTTCCACCCCCCGCCTCGGTTCTCCGGGTAGGGCGCCCAGTCTTCCAAGGTGCAGAGCACCTCGAAACCATTCTTCTCGAAGACACGGAGACTCCCGACATTTTCGACAAACGCCGACGCCATGAGTCGCTTGGTGTTCATCCGCGGGACTCCCCAGTCCTGGATCAGCGTCCGCAGGACCAGAGTCATGATTCCTCGGCCGTGATGAGACGGTGCCAGGAAGTCTGAACACGAGAGTAAATCATTAGGGAACAGAGCCCAGAACAACATGAGTAGTCTGATACAGATTAAAACACTGGTGTACTCACAGCCAATCCCCCACGCAATTCCCTCATCCCCCGGCGGCAGCTCATTATTCAGACGCTGCGCCTCAGCTCGTTCCGGACTGTCGTGGCGATACTCGTAGAACATGTACCGCGCGATCTCAATGTCCCCAATCAAGACATCCTGTTTTGGATGGCCCGTCTGTGGGTCCTCTTCTGTGACTTCCCGAATGACCGTGAAGGGACACAGGTCAAAGTACTCTTGCTGCGGAACCGACGTCTGGAATTCGGCGCGTAAAGCCCGAAGGACCGGCTCAGCGGCCGCGCATTTGGATTTGACCCATGCTTCTTCATGCTCGCGCAGATAGGGGTACGGGGGGCCAGTCAGATTGAGGTAGATGCGCGGGTCATTGAGGAGCGGGACTTTGTCGGCGATGGTCTCCTCGAGTTGGTGCAGTCGGTGCGGGGTGAGGATGATGTGGCTGAGCGGTGCCGGGAGGCGCAGGTACGGCTCTTGCGTTTGGGGGTTGTAGAGGATGGGCATGGCGGGCAGCAAAATATGGATTTTATATCTGAGACTATTTCTCCGACGAGACAATGGGCAGTCTAGAGGCTTATTTATGTGTTTTGGGAGTACCTTTTGTTCCTTCACAACAAGCGGATGCTAAGCTCACCTGAGCCTCCATGAGTCATTCCGATGCCGATCCCGAGGCCGCCCCCTGCGATTCTGTTCCGCGTTGTTGAATGAAGAAGGCTGCGTATAGGATTGTTCCATGTCAGCCATGGAGGACACTGTAAAAGCTCGATAGTGCAGCAAGCAGAAACCATGAAAAGTCTAGTATTTTAGTATAGTAAATAAGAAAAGTATTTTTAGTAGAAGACTGGAAGTCTAAAAATACAGTATTGCGCAATCGATGATTTCCAAAGTATGTTTCTGCTCAAGTATATACTGGGTCAAAGCTTTCGTGGGCATGAACCTCTCAGTTTGTTTTTATTATTGTTCCAGATCTGTATATGTGTCAGGGAAGGACCATAATCACGTTCTGCATCACCCTTTAATTCACCTTTCCTCTCTAATAAGCATATACCCAAGGGGCACGGATCATCACTAGTCATTCAGCTCGATTCAGACTTACTTATCACGCAATGGTGGTGCACCTAGTGGCGCTTATATTCACGCTGATGTCATCGCAACAAGGTAGTAGTGTTACGCTGAGAAGATCGGAGGGAATTCCGAATCGCCAACCCCCATCTCAACACAATACCTCAAGCCCCAGCCATCCGCAGTTAGCGGGCAGGTGAAAGGACAATAACACATCATACGAGTGTCTGCATAAGATCTTTCAGCATAGTGAGATATATAAACCCATCCAAACAACTGTCATCATGCAAGTGAGACCTGTCTGTTACCTTGCATACCATAACTACCGGATCAGCGTTCGAAGGAGGAAGTTCGATCAGAAACAGAACGCGAGACACCGTCTGAAGGGGGGGGCATACCAGACTGACTATAGCTTCTTCACCGCGACGGAATACGCTCTGAGCTTCTGATCAATATCAACAGTTTGAAAACGTGATGAATCTCTCTTACGCGGTTGGAGTGTAGAAATCGGCGCGCCTACTACGCCTATCCCATATTGGAAAAGGAGAACCGGGGTGTTGCACTGGGGACATGAAGGACAGTCTGTGAATGCATGCCATGAACAGTGGACGTTACAGTACATGTAAAGTACACCAAGAGCCGATGCTGTGATCCGGGAAGAAAAGTGCTTCGTTCTTGATGTTATTCCATTGCTGGCCGGGGAACTCGAGGGTATGAAAATTTGGAACAGGAGCCTAAGGAAATGACATGGTTTCAAAATATGGTTCGAGACGAGACTATTGAGATCTCCAATGACCAAAAAGAAGTCCTGGGACGTTAAGCACAGTTGCACTATGTGTCAGAGGTAAATATAAGAATGAGTAAAGGTAGGAAATTCCGGATTCTCATACGGATTACTAGTCTCAAAAAGATTCCGACGTACCCATACGCATGTTTGAATTCAATGTGCGATATGAATGTGCGATATGACTTCCTGCCCGTTGTGGGCTGTAATGGAAAAGTCTGGGCGTGCGAGGAAAGTGTAGCCTGACATCCCCGACTTGGAATGGGACACAAATTACTTAGTCTTGAATGTCTGAAGAAGTGTTTGTCCCATGCGATGGCCACACCTAGAACATCAGGACCGGCTCCGGGCTGTGAGCCCAATTGCCGGTATCATGATCCACATATGCTCAGCAAAGTGTTCCATGTCACTCATGACACACAAAGACCCCCGCCGCGACCGGCGCTCCACCCTGACTAGTGGTATAATATGTGAAATAGCGTATATTCAGAACCCATCATCACACGGAAGATAATTGAAGTCCGTTTTCTTCCTTTCACTCTTCTTCCTACCCTTGCGCATGGGAGGAAAGACTCTCATGCAACCTGCAGTCTGCGTAGCAGGATGGATTCAGCCAATTGCGCAAGCGTGAACCATTTGTCAGACAATCGATTCACCAACAGATTCTTTGCATCGGACTCGTGCGCCTGAGAAACTGGCCTTGGCAGAGCGCTGGACAAAGAGACTGGCACGGGTACGGCCCGATTCCGCTCCAAGAAGGGCAACTTTAATCGCCCTGGCCTGGGGTATAGTATTTCCTTGGCGAAGCCAAGAGGGATAAAGGGTTTATGGCTGATTTAAATAAAGTGAAGCAATACGGGTATGCTTGGCAACTTGGAAATGGGTTCACTGTGAGTGGTAGGAAAGGACGCGCGTCCACAGACCCCGCCGGAGTTGGACCCTGCCCTACCTATTTCGAGCCAAGACGCTGACGACGACGTTTGTACCATCATGTCCCTCGCATACAGACTGGTACGGAAAAGCGGCATTGATACTCTTCTTCGCTCTTAGTAAGCGGAAAGACCGCAATGAAGATGTTTGATACCGGCGATGGACAACGATATTGCACCTTCCGTGAAGAGAGGGGAAGTATGAGCAGACGAGGTATAAAAGCGCTCGATATCTCGCTGGGTCTCGAGAGGAATTATCTCTAGCAACAAAAGCAACAGCTTCTCCATAGTAGAAGCTTGATACCTACCATTTCTTGTGCCTTCGCATCAATCATGGTCTCATTCTCAAAGCTCGTTGTCCTAGGGATGGCCGCTGTCGCGGTGGCCCATCCCGGCCATGAGGACATTGGCTCCAATGTGGCACTGAAAAGGAGCTTCCTTCGTCACTCTCGCAACAGCCTGTCCAAGTGCGCGGAGAAGGCTGAGTTTCGTGCGCTGCAGGCTCGCGCGGCTGCTCGTCGCCGGGATATCGCAAGCAAGAAAGCCAAGAGAAGTGCAGACGAGGGTAAGTACTGCAACAGCACGACAGCCGTTCTTCTCCACGAATGGTCCTAATCCATGTAGTAGGCTTTCTCAAGGCTCGAGACCTCACGACTGTGATCAACACCTCTCACCTCTCCAGCCTGACCGGTGTGACCGCCGACTCGTCCGAAGACGTCTTCTTCTCAGACGATGTGTCCTGCATTCTGTCCCCGGAAGGCGAAGTTGGCCCTTTCTGGGTCAAGGGCGAATACATCCGATCCGACGTGACCGACGACGAGCCCGGGGTGTCTGTCGTGATGGATGCGCAGTTCATCGACATCGACACCTGCGAGCCGATCGAGAATCTGTACTTCGACGTCTGGAACTGCAACTCCACCGGCGTCTACTCCGGAGTCCAGGACAGCAGCAACGGGAACGGCAACGACGCCAGCAATCTGGACAACACTGCGCTACGCGGCCTGCAGCCCACCGACGCGGACGGGGTGGCGCAGTTCACCACCATTTTCCCCGGCCACTACAACGGCCGCGCCACCCACGTGCATGTCATTGCCCACATTGGCGCGACCGTGCTGTCCAACGGAACCCTGACCGGCGGTAATATCGCGCATATCGGGCAGCTGTTCTACGACCAGGACCTCATTACCCAGGTGGAGGCGCTGTCTCCGTACAGTGAGAACACCGTGGCTATCACCCTCAACGCCAATGACCGGGTCTTGGCAGCCGAGACCGAGAACAGTGACTCGGATCCGGTGCTCGAGTACGTTCTACTTGGTGACACTGTGGAGGATGGACTCTTTTCGTGGATTACCATTGGAATCGATACTTCTGCCAGCTATAGCGCCAGCTACGCGGCCACTTTGACTTCATCTGGCGGTGTTTCGAGCTCCAACAGCGGGGGTGGTAGCAGCGGTAGCGGCGGAAACACGGGCAGCGGAGGCAGTGGGGGTAATGGCGGTAACGGCGCCAGCGGCCCTCACTAAAGGCTTAGCTGGGGTATAGCGAGTATTCGATGCTGTCACCAGACAGTCAACGCTCGAAGGGTATATCAAGAGTCGACGGAGATGGGGGTGGGTGAGGGACTGAACTTGAGGCACAACACCGAACCGGCGCGGTACCAGCATAATGCTATGTTATTCACTCGTTATTACTACTCAGCTTACTCAATCATTTTCGAGGCAGTTTTTAGTTTGCTGCCGTCCCCAACTTTGAAATCTTATGAGCTTCTGGCGCGAATAACTGGACATTGAATGCTAGTCACAAGGTTTGGGGAGCAGCCAGAGTTATAAGCATTTCAAGCTTGGACAAGGGTTTATATACCCACCAGAATAAAGACAACACAATCGCAACTACCCTGCTTACTCGTGGGGTATATAACCCTCACACAATGGTAGCTTCGAACGATTTCCAAAAGGCCTTGTGCTCTAATGCCTTGGTCTGATTGCAGACTTTTACAATCCTTTCAGATCAGATAGTATGGGTAGCGCGACTCACTTCATCCTACCTCAGAACAGAGAACTCCAGACCTAGATACAAAGCTTGAATCCCTTCACTCCCGTCCAATAATCCTGTCCATCAACATCCTCGAGTTGCTTCGCCTCCTCGTGGGTCATCACACCACAGTAGACCATCACCCCGCCGTCATTAGCGTACACAACTGCGGGTGTTGGCCCCGTGGCGCTTCCAAGAGCTGCCGGTAGCCGGACGATCGCAAGCTGAAAAGAAGACACCCGCGCTCGGCCAAGAAGGCCAGACCAGGGTCAGCATGACTGGCGGTGTCATAAAGAACAAGCGGGGTCGCACCGTTTGGGGGCGAGTGAGATGGAGACCGGGGTAGGGCTGAGGTGAGATTGTGGCACTTCCACATTTAGGTTTGTTCCAGTGAATCACACACGGTCTGACGGATGCCTGGGGCCAACCAAATGAGGGGTGTGATTTAAGAAGCCAAAGGCTCATGGTTCACCTTTTTCCTCCTGCATCATCCGACTCTTTTTCTTCATCATCCATACATCGTCTTCCAACTCCCTTCTCACCCTCTTCTCATCCTTTTGCCCCTTAACAGCCACCAACAAGTCCAACACACCCCCAGAAAAGAAATCCCAATGTCGACTCTGGTTCAGAACCCTGACTATGCCGAAGAGGGCGAACATCAGCCCCTGCAGTTCAAGCTGTACGACAAGTGGGATGATGAGGATGACCTGTGGATCAAGCACAGGCTCGAGGCCCTTGTGAATCAACAAATCACGCCTGAGCAATTGGCCCTCGACATGGACCACCGCATCACTGCCCTCACGCGCCGCAATCGCAATGACGGGATCGAGCCCCAGCGCGCCGAACAGTTCATTGGACCCTTCTTCCAAGCCTTGACGAAGATGTGCTCGGTCTTCCCACCCTATCATCCGGGGCAAAACCAGCTCATCGCGTTGGTCAAGGCATTGAACGCGCTCCCCCGCCATGTCATTCCGGAAGGCCTGTCGCCGGCCCAACTCGAAGAGAAGCCGTGGATCACGACAACCTTGTGGAGCTTCGATGATTCTTACCAAGAGGGAAACTGGAAATCGTGCGCCGAGGCTTTCAATTTTGAACATGTTTGTTAGTGCACTCTAACCCGCCCTCCTTCCTTCCTGCCTCTCTCAGCGTCTTGTATAATTCCGCCTCCATTATTGTATCAAAGTTAACAAGTTACCCCACTCTCTTCCTCCGCTTCGAGTAGACGTCTTGGCCCCCTACCGCATCCGCAACTATGATTCCGCCATGGCGCGCCTGACCTGCGCGGGCTTGATCGACTGCGCCTTTCTGAGCTCCCTCCGCTTCATCCTCCCCACGGACGAGTACCCCGACCTGACCAAACGACCCATCGACGGGCCCAACAAACTCGGCAACTACCTGGTCGGCGCGGCGCAGTGGATCTTAGGTCCCAAGGAATGTCGATATGCGTACACGGAATGCCAGAAGGTGGAGCGGGTGGACGTGAGACAGCGCGAGCTCTGGAGCCGGGAGAATTGGGCGGAATGGAAGCGCCAGTTTGCCTTTGTCGCGGGAGATGAGCGGTTCGTGCAGAAGTATCGCAGCGTTGCGGCGCAGGCCCACCATCAGATGATCACGTGCGAGAAGGAGGAGGAGCTCAGGCAGGATGTGTGATGGGTTCGTCGTTTGTATGCGAATTGGGCCAACATAGAAGCTGTGCTTTGTTAGTCTTGGGGATAATTGATTGAATGGCGATGTTGCTATCATATGATGGTCTGAGAATTGTCTATGTCTTCTGTAATTTGATTCCATGGAGTGTATTCTGTAAGCTGGGGGGGAAGCACTCAGTGATGGATGAGTCAGGAAACGAGGCTATGCCGCAAACGCTTAGTATCCTAGGTATGGATGTTACAGTACGATAGTGAATGCTTGGGTCAACGCGGGTAAGCGAGCGAGGAGGTGGAAGCCTTCCGACTGGTGCAGGAGAGGCCACCGCCGCGTCTCCCACCGCGATTATCCGTGGCTGGGAGAAGAAGGCCCGCGTCCCGTTCACTGTGTCAAATTCCCACACCACTGCCTAACTACCTTGGTCAAGACTCTTCTCCTCAGTCTCTTCGATGCTTGGACGACATTTGCGCTCGTTGCGCCCCTGTGACTTCACTTTTAAGGCCGCTTCATCAGCCACACTCTACCCGCGCACGACACCCCTGCGTAAACAGCCCCGCCGCTCTTTTGCTACAATCACATGGAGGCCAACGACTACTCACGACGATACTGAATTCCAGGCTCTATACGAGCCTCTGGATGGAGTCGAGAGACTTGAACGTTATCAACCAGGAGGCTATCACCCCATACAAATCGGTGATCAATTTCATGGTCGCTATAGGGTGATCCACAAGCTGGGTCATGGCTCCTATTCGACTATGTGGGTGGCTCAGGATGAGCAGAAGAAAAAGCTCGTGGCACTGAAAATCTGCACGGCGCGCTCGAATTCGAACGAAGTGAACATTATATCGGCTCTCACACATCCTCGCTTTCCTGTGACCAACGACTCAGGCAAGGCAATGATCTCTTCCATCCTAGACACTTTCACTGTCCACGGCCCAAACGGGACTCATGCTTGCCATATCACCACTCCAGCACGAGCCAGTCTTTCTGGTCTGAAAGATGGTTCGTGGATCCGTCTATTCCAGCTAGATGTGGCTCGTGCATTGGCTGCCCAGCTCGTCCTTGCCGCGGACTACCTACATACGCAGGGGTTTGTGCATGGAGACATGCATCTGGGTAACATCCTCCTCAAACTCACTCCTCACTTTGATCAGCTCTCACCCGAGTAACTATATGAGAAATTTGGTGCCCCCGAGCCCGAGCCTGTCATTCATTTGGATGAAAAGCCGCTTCCTCCTGGTGTCCCATCTCACGGGATTGTGCCTCTATGGCTTGGCGCAGCAAGTGAGAAGATCACACTTCCCGAAGCCAGAATTCTACTTACAGACTTTGGGGAGTCCTTTTCATGCTCAGACCCGAAAGAACTCAAGTATGAATCTCGCACACCGCTTGTCATTCGCCCCCCGGAGTGTCGATTTGAACCACATAAGCCGCTATCGTATGTGTCGGACATATGGACTCTCGCCTGCACGATATGGTCTATCATAGCTCAAAGACCGCTGTTCGAAGGGTTCCTTGCCACGGAGGATGACATGACCCGTGAGCATGTCGATACCCTTGGCATCTTGCCGTTGGAATGGTGGAGGGGGTGGGAGGCGCGACGGGAAAAGTTCACTGAAGATGGCAGGCCCATCAACCGCAATCCATTCCGGTCTTGGAGCGATCGGTTTGAAGACAGCGTGCAGCAGCCCAGACGACAGGAAGGAATGCCCGTTCTTGGCGACGATGAACGGGATGCTATCTTTGACATGCTACGGCCGATGCTCGCATTCAGGCCCGAGGAACGATGTACGACTAAGCAGATCCTCGAGTCAGAATGGATGGTGAAATGGGCATTGCCTGCATATGAAAAGATTCCGAGGAGTGATCAATAGATGGCTTTGATTGTCGTCCAGATGGGTTGATGTTTCTGCTACCATTGGCTAGGGGTGTGATGCGATGGTAACTTGATGCGGTTAGCAGGGGCCACGCCACCATCCATACCACTTCCAACCTAGCGCTTACGACTAGAATGACTCAACGAACACCAACCCCCACGAGCTTATTTGCTATAAAATATGGTGTTACTGCGTCAGACCCATCTCTCATATCATCAGTCTCCAAATTTGACATCATATCTTTTTTTGCCCAATATCCACGTGATCAAGCATGTCGTTACCCACAGAACCCATCCACTGGACCCGAGAGGGATTCCTCATCTCCACCGATAAGAGATATCTCTCGCCCACAGCCATTAACCATGCATTCGCGCAGGACTACATGTACTGGGCCAAACCATTTCCCGAGGATATTCTAAAGAAAATCATCGAGAATTCATTCTGTCTTGGCGTCTACGACCTCCGCTCGCATCGACTCTGCGATGATGAGAACGAACACCCACAGCGACCGGTCGGAGACTTGAATGTAGCCGATGTGAAGCAGATCGGGTTCGCCCGGCTGGTAACTGATGGCGTCACATTCGCCTACCTCACCGACTTATATGTTCTACCGGAGTACCAAGGGCAGGGGCTGGGTGGGTGGCTCATCGACTGTGTGGACGAGGTAGTCCGCCCCCTGCCGTACTTGCGGTGGCTGATGCTGCGGACCTCGGCCGCAAAGAGTCAGGCGTCGTATGAGACCCGGCTCGGGATGAAGGTGCTTGATACCGGGGATGTCAGCCAAGGCCCCGTCATGATGGGGAGACAGGGAACGGCTGGAGGAGTGTAACCATCAAAGGTTCTTGGGGGCAAGGATGTGGTTCACACTCGGATCTCAGGAAATGATGTAGCTCCGATTTCGTTACTAGAGGAGTACGGAATGATAGAGACTGACCAGAGAAGACATTGGCGCTCCACCCTACCTTATCTCTTGCAGCATTATTGCCTATGCTTCTCCGCAGAACAGTTTGCAGAAATTGCAGCGCTAATCTTTACTTTCATTATTCTAACCCAAATCCCAAAACTCCCCTCTATGTTTCCTAAACATCCGTGCCATCCCAATATCATTTCTTATGCTCCCCAGCGAGCTCATCATACATCCCCCCAAACTGCGCATACCACTGATCCACGACCTCCTGACTCACCCCCGGCGCAATAACATCTTGCCCACCCTCCAGCCCCCTGATAAAGAACTCCATGAACTCCTCCACCGTCAACGCCTTCGGATTCTTATGCTTCTTATTATCATCCGGATCCGACCGGTCGCGATGCAGATCCGTCCCCACGGAGGGCGGCACGACCTCCACGACCCTGATGCCCTCGTACCCGCCCTTCTCCAGCTGCGTGCGCAGCGTCATCGACCAGAAGTGCAACCACGCCTTGGTGCCATTATACACCGGGTTGATGACGGAGAACGGCACGAACGCCAGGATGGACGAAACGTTCATGATCGTCGCGCGGCCGTGCGGGTGTGCGGCGCGGAAGTGCTCCAGCAGGCCCAGCGTCAGGTGCATGGGCCCGCGGATGTTGATGTCGATCTCCTGGTCGGCCTTGGCCAGGAAGTCGGCGGGCGCGTCCCCGAGCACATCCAGCGGGCGCTGCACGCCCGCGTTGTTGATCAGGCAGTCGACCTCGGGGTATCGGGCCGTGAGCGTGCGGATGAAGGCCGGGATCTGCGAGACCGCCCCCGTGTCCAGCACGAAGTAGTCGGTCGCCCCGATCTCCTGGGCGGTTTGTCGCAGGGTGTGCTCGGTGCGCCCGGCGATGAGGACTTTCTTGCCCTTGCGCAGGAGGTAGCTGGCGATCGCTTTGCCGAGGCCGCCGCCGCCGCCGGTGATGAGGGCGCAGTTGAAGGTGAGGTTTGACATTGTTGGTTTTGGTTGGTAGCTTGTTGGTGGTGTTGTTCCTTCCTATCTCAGATCAGGGAGTTGGGAGGCAGGTTCGCTCGACTTATGCCCTGCACTGTTGATGAAGGTAAAGAAGACAGCGGGGTACAGTATTTGTATGTATTGGATTTGATGTATGACGCAGTTCACTTCAAACGGGCTGGTTCTCCAAATTGCTCATCGGCTTGGATCCCCGAGGAAATTCGGGGAAGCCCCACCCGCGTGAGGAATTTGGAGAATTGGCTTTTGGGGATTTTCCTTTTGCTCGTCCAGGGTCTAGAACCACGTGCAGGGAAAGCCACAATAACCTTATTCAACTAATTCTGTGAGGGCTTATTTTCGGAATTTCGTCATTCCTTTGCCTTTAAAAAACTTGTATTCGTTAGTGAGGCAGGATGCAGCCTCAGGGAATATCATAGAGGCTGCCAGCATAGCAAAAGGTAGTCTGGAGAGAGTGCTTGCAAAGCAACATTGCTAGTGAAAGGAATCTGAGAATGTGCTCAGAAGAAACTCGGCGTAACTAGGTGGCCTCGAGGTGAAAAATCTCCAGGTGTTCATGACTCAGGGATTATCGGGTCCGTACCTTGAAATGCAGCGCATTGACTGATCCAGGGTACACTGCGCCCTACCCTAGCGCTGTCGCGCCCTGTACACCTTAAACTTTAAACCCGAATGATGAAGATGATGATCAATCACCTAGTTCACAAACCCTTCGACCACTTTCCAGAACCTGTTCAAGGTGTATATATATATGATCAGAATAATCTTTCTCTACGCATCATGTTGATGAAACCCACCAGACTACTTAGTGCGACAGAACGATGGAAAAAGGAAATCCCTGCCGCATTAATTCCGCAAGCCCGGAACAAGATAATCGTGACAACAAAATCAGAAAGAGGGTTTCAAGGGCCTGCGATCGCTGTAGAACGAAAAAGGCAAAGGTACAGTACAACAACACCACAGATTGAGCTACTGTGCATTAAGACCCCATGCAGTGTGATGGTGCAGACCCTTGCCACCGGTGCAAGGCTTCCGGTACGAACTGCACGTTTCAAAGGACTACAAGAGCCAAGGACAGGGTCATACCTAAAGGGTAAGGCAGTGAAGGCACTGCATGGGCGTGAATTCGACACAACCGTGGCTGACATGAATAGATACGTGGAAATGCTCGAGAGCGATCGCCAGCGCTTGATCGATGGGCTCCAGAAGTTATATCGACACACAAGCGGAGCATGTCCCCGGGACTCGTTGATGCTTCATCCCAGCGGACAAGAGCAGCCTCTTATCCATGAGATCCTGAGTCGGCTGCAAGTATTACCAACAGAGTCAAAAGATTGTGACCCTCATTACCATCGGTCTACCACTGAGACAACGACGAATCTATCAGCGACAAGTATATCCAGCGTGGATGGGTCCAGGGAGAGTGTCTGTAAAGACAGGATAATGTCTCCGCAGACACTCACGGGAATTGACAATTCCGTGAATGACCCGCTTTGGCCGATGCTTGACTCCGCATGTACAGTTCAGAACCAAGACTTAGTGACGATACCCGACGCGACGACAGACTCCAAAGTACTACCACTGTGGGAAGGGTGGCCTATGCAGGTGGCCACGGACCATTTATTCTCAACTACGGTCAGTCTTGACAACGGATGTATAGATGAAACGCAGTGGCTTCCACATAGTTCGATAACCGACTGGATAGGTCTTACGTGACTCTGCGCTTGTTGTGACTAGTGTAAACGAAGCAACCCAACATCAACATCCCATTACGTAAAGTGTTAGAGCGATCTAGATCCACAAAAGCAAAGGAATCAAAAGCGAAGGACTTCACAGCTTGATTCTCCGAACTCTATCTGCCCCACCCCCAACTCTCCGAATCCCCGAATCTCCAACTCTCTACGTATCTTTCCCAGCCCCGTCCCGTTGACCCGCCCCCTCAATACTCCCTAACTCGACCAAAAGACCCCTTACTCTTCCCCAACGGCATCCCGAAAATCGTTCAGAAACCGCCACCTTCCCCGTTCGGCCAGCCCCGCCTCCCGCCAACCATTGAGTGTCCGATGCGGGAAGCACCAGCCGGCATCCCCATCCTCGGCGCCCGTGAAGATAGGCAGGAGACTGTGGTCGTGGGCCGTCAGCACAAGGACCCGCTCGTCAGCGTCAAATTCGGTGAGGCCATCAATTGTGCAGAGACACTGGTCGAAGTCATTGGTGAACTCTTCCGCAGGCTCGAAGAACGGGCTGTCATTCGCCCCGGGGTGACGGCCCAGGGAGTGGAAGAGATGGCCAGGGCAGACGCTCCCGAATCGGGGGTGGGAGGGCAGTGGAGATGGCTGGATGGTCTCTGGGAGAGGACTGTGCTTTGAGGGTCGAAACTCGCCGGGGTGGTGAGCGAAATCCTATGCGTCCCTCGTGGGATTTGCGTCAGTGGGTTGTTGGGCTCTTCAAGTTCTTCGCCAGGAGGCTTTAGGGCTGTGTTGCCGGATGGGGTTAGAGGAAACGCCGTAATTACTTACCGCACCCATGAGAACAAATGAGTCCGACTGCACGCGAGCCAATCCAACCATGTGATCCGGTGTATGGCCTGGGGTGTGCAGAAGGTAGAAGCTTCCATCACCGAACCAGTCCACGGCAGGAAAGCGACCGATCTTCAGCTGCTGCTCGTCAAACTGGATTTCTCGCAGGCTGCGGCCTGCCCAATCTGCTGACTTCACCGGAGAACCAGGCTGCTCGGGCCATCCCGGTGTAAAGTTCCTGGTGAACCCCGGCCCCACGACCAGATCAGTCGACGTGGGGAACAAGGACGGATCGCCGGTGTGGTCGAAATGATAATGCGACCAGATAATGGCGTTGATCTCAGTGAGCGGCACCCCGTTCGTGACCAGGATATCTGAGACGTTGTACGGGGAGGATATCTTCCAGCCACTGCTGGCAGGGTTGGTGCAGCGCTCGGCAAAGTCCGGGGCCAGGTTCTGGAAGTCGGACCGGATGGAGAGGTCGAACAAGACGCGCTGGCCCGATGGGTGCGTAACGAGAAAGCAGTATGAGGGCACAGCCATGCGGTCGTAGCCTCGGATTGCCGGGGTCATGAATTCCTGCGCTGGGAAGTCCAGGCGGGCCCCCCTACATGTCGTTCGACGCGTGAGCCGGGCTTTTGGTAACAGGACAATCACCGGGGAAGGAACCTACGAGTCGATGAGGCAGACCTCGACGGTGTTGGCGGACTGTGGTAGATGAAGCGACGCCATTGTTTGTGCTTAGTGGTGAGCAGGAGATGAAAACTGTATATGGAGTCAATTCCAGACTCGGAGTTAGTTGATGTAGAGTAATAAATTGATTCCCAAGCAGCTCCAGTCTGTGATGTAATCCAGTTGAGGATCGGTAGGAGTTCGGGGTAAATAGTTGGGGCTCGACCCGCCCGCAAGCTTTCGGCCGACCCCACCGATCCAGCTATCAGTAAGTCATAGTCATTAGCATTTTCTTAAAAAATAAAATAACCATTTTCATCCTGACCTCATCGACTGACATTCGAAGAATCTATTGAAGCAGCGCCTCTTGGCAATAAACGTCTGTTCAAAGGTGGTTATTCGCAATGAGGAATACTATTGGTGGCGCTGGTGGCGGCGCCGTCCAATTTGCCAAATGTGTCATCGTCGGCCACTTCTGCGGATGTGCGCAGTGTGTATGAGTCGGGGCATAAGAAGGGCTTGGGCTTCATGAATCAGGGTTGTATACTTGAGAATGTCTTCCGCTGAGGTCAGAAATCTGATATATACAGGATGGTTCGCCTTGTTGAGACATTGGCCTGGACTACTTGTATGTGACAAAAACAAAAGTCACAACCTAGGTATTTTGACAGTAGTTGACATCGATAACTTTGAAGAAACTGGGATTCTTAAGAGACTGCTCATAGTATGACCTTGCTTTTTGCGAATCACGCAAGAACAACGTGGAGTCGGGGGCTCTCAGCCCCGAAGTGTTTATGTGGGTGGAAGATATATTTTAAAAGAAGAAATAGATTCAGGATGTCATCGTTGCGACATGACCTCAGCGTCTAGACATTATTGATCTTTTGTGATGGGGGTACTTCATGCGTATATGATTTTGAGAGTTAGAATTGCAACAGATTGACTTGCTTCACCGAACCAAATGCACATCGAGCAAGGAAAAGGAAAGGTGAACAAGTGGGCCCGGCCTCTGCCTGAGGCGCAGACTCCCGGCTTACAGGTTCCAGGCAGGACAGGGTCCCTGGATTCAATTACTGCCTTTTCCAGTGTCCCCATCGTTATTATACGGCTAGAAGATGTGGTCTTTATCCTAATGCTCAGGAGAAGTAAAACTTCAGCTTGACAAATGCTGATTACCTGATCTAGTGTGAAGTATGGTGGTGAAATTGAATGCATGACTGGCGCTGACTAATCAAGCCACAACCCCAACCGATGTAACCCCAAATCCCCAATCCTGAATCCCCAAAGTACACTGCGAGTTGACAATCTCCTTCTCCAATCTGCATTCTTTAACCACGGACCCCCTTCCCCCTCATCTCATCACCCGCAATCGGCGAACCCCAAATCTCCTCCCGAACCTGCGTCTTCTCTCAATGAGTTATCCCCCTACCTGATCGAGCTTCCCCCCCTCAATCCTTCATCAATTGGAGATCCCCAAAGCTCAGCCCCCACATTGCAACGGACGACTCTGCAGCGGCCAAGCCATGTCTTCGGGAGCAACAAAACGTGCCGAACGGTCGCTGATTTGTAATTTGTGCCTGCGTTCGTTTGCACGATTAGAGCATCTGCAGCGTCATCGGAGAACCCGTACTGCCCCCATTCCAGAAATTTAACAATGCCTTCAGGGACGACCTAACCTAGGAATAGATACCAAAGAGAAGCCTTTCGCTTGTCCCTGCGGCCGAGCTTTCACACGGAAGGATTTGCTGAGGAGGCATGAGCGACTAAACCATGGGATTCGTGACGGTAACTGGCCTGTCGAATGTACTTGAGTCCCCTCCCCTAGAACCCATCGTTGGGCTGATTGGAAAACCTAGTAAGCGAGCAATCCCTCAACATAGTTCCGGAGTCAACCACGACGGGTCCTTCCTTACAAGATAGGAATTCTGCGCCGTCTGAACGGGCGCAGCCTCCTATCCCTGCCAATTACCCGGGGTTTGCTGAGCCCGTACCCCAGCAATCTCTCCCGGTAAACGCCCCACTGTACTTCGATGATCTTCTAAAAGACTATGATGATCCGGTGTTAGACTTTTCAAGGTTCATGGATATGGTGAGTTCGGACTTTGACTGGAGCACAATGAACCCGGGCATGGGGGTCGACCATCAAGAGGTCCAGCCTATCGTCCCGGTGAGCGCCATGCTCTCCGATCAGACAGACATGACCCCAAATCACAGTCATCCAAGAGTACCCGATGGTGCGACTGATAACGGTGTGCATAACCCCAGCAGGTCTGTTCCAGGACGAACCAATGATATTGACTTGAGATAGACGACTTCCAAGAGCTGAAGCCCACGCTTGATCCCTGGGTGGTCAGCGAAGCTCAACGAGCTGCGATCACCCAATCACTGGCTCCGTTTCAGACCTCACTTGGCGACTTCAAGCTCCCATCCAGATCCGCTCTCGGGCGGTATGTTAAGGGCTACGTGGACGGTTATAGCAATCATCATCCCCTCGTTCACATACCCACGCTCAGCATCGCCTCCCCGGAAAGAAGCCCAGAGTTTGTCCTAGCGCTTCTGGCAATGGGCGCGCATTATCGATACGAAGCAAAAATCGCTCGCCATTTGTACCACGCAGCTAGGTCAGTTATTGTCGACCGTCAAACCCGCGGCGGGCCGCTCTCGAGCCCGGCAAAGGCCGGTGTACCCGGGCGTGGTACAATGGACCGACTGCGCGCACTCGTCCTGGTGGCGACGTTCGCATTGTCCCAAAAGGACGGTGATTTCATCCGTGAGTCTCTGGGGTGTCAAGGATGGATTGCCTCGCTTCTTCGTAGCGTTCCTATGCCACAACACAAGCACGCCAAGGCCGGGGACAACTGGCGGCAGTGGGCCTCGATCGAGGAAGACATACGCACCATTTTCAGCGCATACTGTCTGTTGATGAAACAAACAATACTATACGACACGCCTCCAATGGTGTTGAGCCACGAGCTCGATCTCCCTCTGCCATCCTCGTGCCGTGAATGGATAGCCGCGACGCCATCGGCATGGCTCGCTGCTCGGACCACAGTGCCACCCGCGATCTCTTTCAGGGAATGCCTCCGCTCACAGCTGGCCACCACCCAGCCCCAAGTTCCAGCCCCATCACTTTCTCCGATGGGAAACTATGTTCTCATTCATGCGCTCCTCCAAAGAATCTATCTGGCAAACTCCCTCTCCCAGGACGTAGACCGCCCCTCCCTCTGCGCCGCGGAAACCGACAGCCTCGAGCGGGCCCTCAACAACTGGCGGATCACCTGGAAGGCGTCCCCCGACACCGTCCACGATCTGCATGACACCTACGGTTCCATGGCCTTCGCCTCCACCGCGTTGCTGGGCATGGCTCACGTCCGGCTGCAGTGCAACCTGGGTCCCTGGCGCCAGCTGCAGAGTTGCGACCCGCAGACGGTCGCAGCCAAGCTCCACGAATGTCCGCTGCCAGAGCGAAGCCCACATCTGCCTCACGCCTTGCTCCACTCCATCCACGCGCTCCGCATCTCTGTCCACATGGGCGTCGCGTACTTTTCAACGCGCCAGTCCTTCTCGTGGAGCTTGTATCATGTCTTCTGTGGACTGGAATTTGCGGTTTTCACCAGTAAATGGCTGCAGGTGGTGGCGCAGAACTGCGCCAGCGTGCCTCTCACCGGTAGGTCCCTCTTTCCAACCGCAAGTCGACTTCTTTATGTATATGACAGCGCTAAGATGCACTGGCAGACTATGAACGACAGATCATCCAATGGATCATCCGCGTGGTGCGGGACGGTCTCGAGTCCCACGATGAGACAGCCGGCGACGAATACGAGATCGCAGACGACGAGCTCCGCCGCCCACAGGAAACAATCCGCTTTCTGAAATTCGCGGTGCCGAAGTTGTGGGCGCAGATGTTCATCGCCTGTAATAGCCCCTGGCCCATTGCTCGGATGATTGGGGAGAGCTTGGAGCATTACGCCCACCTCGTGAGAGATGAGGTCTGATTGAAACGGGCACTTTATTTGTGGACGCCGGTAAAGATATTTGGGTGCTCATCGATATTGGATAGGTCTTGCTTGATAAGGCTCCTAACTCGGCTTCGCATGAGCATTACCTGGCCCGTTGGTTCAAGCAGGCTAGAGCGATCACTTTGGGGTCAAATGATTGATTCCCTTGCACGTCCATTTAGGCCACTCATTCACCCCGTTAGAAACAGGGCAATTACATGTAGTGCGCCATTTCCGCCCATGGACTAAGAGCTATTGCTGTATGTGCAAGACAAGAGATTGGGGAAGCCGTTGACGCAGTCTCATTGCGTCAGCGCATCATTAATGATTACGATATCATTTGCTACAAGTTGTGCGGTCGCCCTGAAGCGTATTGAGAATTAGATCCTGAATAGTGGAGGAAAATCCTCAGTTCATATATGTTCCTCTCAAGTACAAGATTGGACCTGCCTGTGGCAATATAGACGCAAGGAGCTGCGTTGCGAGCAAATTCTGATACTGTCTTCGTGCGAGACAGCATAGCAGGGACTTAAGCTACTGGGATGGTGAGCTAGATTTTAGAGGTCGGGGGTGAGTGTGAACAAAGTGAATGATCAAACAAATCTCACTATCATGCTTACAAGATTGCTTCCTTTCGATGATGATCTTACAAATAGCCTGAATTGGCCATGTGCGTAACTAGTCCCCGTCCAAGTACTTGGCCTTAGACTTGGCTAAGTAAGCCCCCAGTTTCCTGCATAGCTCGTTCTAATCCAACTTAAATCACTTCCGAAACAACAAAAAGCCAATCAGAATCATTCCAGCGCAGTTCCTCCCGACAAAGCTCTCTCCATATCGAAATCTTTGCCCGTCAGGTTAGCTTCACCAAAGCTTCGAGGGTGCACATATGGACCGTCCCGCATGATGGCTTAATCGAGACATCGTTAACGATTACTGCGACGGGGTGGGAGAAGTAATTCGCGAGAAAGTGGGGACAGAGTACTCCCACCAAGTCTCAGTATGTCCCCGGACGTCACCGCATGTTGCGCTGGCTGCGCTTGCTTCTGACGCTCACGGGCAAGCTGCTCTTTGAGGCTGTTGCACTCGCCATGCAGCGCATGAATGGACCTTGCAGAAGCCTTGCTCGCCTCGCGCATCAGTCGCAGCACGCGGACGGACACATCATCGGTGAACGGGCTCTCTGTGGCTTCGTCGGGAAGGAAGTCATCGAGATGTTGCACCAAGACACCCGCTATCTTGTCACATAAGCTCCCAGCATTCGGGACCCTGTAAGCCAGGTCTACGGCTGTCCCAAATCCCTTAGCGGACCATGGCATCTGGAGTGTTTTGTCGACCTTCCTCTCAACGAGAGCATTCAGCCCCGATATCTGATAATATTCCGCAAGATCAGCGACCCGGATGTGAGCAATCAAGATCTCAGATAGAATTGGAGTCGAAGGGTTGGTGCGTGAGGTGGTTTCGCCTTTGGAGGTAGACACTTCTGACAACCATCACTGGTTAGCTTGCATCCCAGAAACCTTGGTGTAACAGCGTAGACACAGACCGGTGGCATCGCGCTTGCGCTCGGATTCGGTGGTATAATCCCCTGTATACAGGTATTCTACCATGTAGCCCACAGTTGATGCTTGAAATCTGTCAATACGGTAGACACCTGTGCATGCCTCCTTCACGCAGTCAGCTTCAGCTGCCAGAGTCGTTTGGTGTCAGATTATATATTCGTACCTGGAAGCGTCCCTCGCAGGCAGCAGCGAAAGCTTCGACCTGAGAGCAAACGACCGCCTTGTGGACTGGGAAGGTGGCACCGTCACATTCGAGGGCGAAGTCAGTGTATTTCCCCATTTTGGCCTGAAAAAGGAGCGCGTTGCTTAGGCTAAGCGCGTGCGAAGCCGCGTCGTCAAAGTTGCTGGTATTCTGTCCCATAGTGACTAAGGATAGAAGGAGGTAACACGAGTATCTTGAAAAAAGGTGGCTCAGATTTCCGACCACGCTCGGTCAAGGACTTTGCGGATGGGAGAAGGTGTGCAGTAAGATGGAAGTAGGAGGGTCAAAGCTCGCGCTGAGTGGGAAATTTAAAGCCTCTCTCATGAGGTTGAAGTGCAAGTGAAAGATTCTGTAAGAGAATAGTGAATGGAGTCAGGAATAGTTGATGCCGTTTAACTAACCAACATGTTGAGACTGTTCATTCAATGTACTGCGACTATCACATAGTGAATGTACCTGGATGATCCCAGCTTGAGCCTCTTCCTCGGCTTTTCATCACTCTGGCTTCTAGCACTACCATCTTTTTGCAGACACCCCCCCTGTAGACTCTTTCTGCAGCTATGGTGAATTTCTTTTTATTGTTTTATAAAACGATAGACATCGAAGAACCCGTTAGTATATTGATCCCAAGTGCTCCTCGTTAACAACAAATAAGGTCCCCTTGCACAGTTCAGCTCACCCTACTTGTGCTATCCAACCACTGGCTCTTCAACTGGCATGATGTTATGGAGTCGAGTCTCGTTTAACTTGTCTTTCCTAAGAGAATGTGTGCGGCACAATCGGGCATGGTTATACAATGCCGGCAAAGCCATTTACAATATCCCTATATCTGAGGAGAAAGGATATTAGAACTAAATTGTCTCACTCTGAGTTCCTACTTGACATATATACAAGATTAGAATCGTAGGCCCGAGAGTCGTCCTCGTACTATCACGGTGGCGCTTACAAATCCCACCCCCGGCGAAACCCTAGTCCTCACACTCACACTCATAAACTCTCGCCATGCAACCAATGATACTACGACTCTGACAGGCGCAAGCACCCGCCGATCTGCACACAAATTAAGTCTAGCGCTTACAAGCTCGACCCCGCCGCCGCTGCGCCCGCCTGATCCACCACCGCAGCAATCTTCCCCACCAACATAGCGGGCTGGCTCAGCATCGGCGAGTGGCCAGCGGTGCACCGATCCATTTCCGCGCGGGCCAGCCCCGCAAACCCCTCCTGAAAACTCGGCGGGACTGCTTGATCCCCCTCGCACACCAGGTAAGTCGAAGGCAGGTACTCGTACGCCGCCCGCGTCGTGCACGTGGTCTGCACCGCGTACGACTGGGGGACGAGGCGCGATTCCCATAACGCCGCCTCCGCAGCCGGGAGGTCGCCGTACACTGTCTGGGCGCCGGTCTTCAATCGGGATGTGCCATCTGGCTGTAGATTGTATGGACTCCGGGTAAGCGACGAATGATGCACATAATCGCATGATCGAAACAACAAGGAAAAGGAGAGTGGTTGCCTTCCAGGTAAGTGGAACGGACCCGGAGTTTTGGGTGTGCATACCTGCACGTCATTGATCGGAGACTCTCCGAAGACCTCGAGCACGGATTTACCTTCGGGCAGGATAAAGGCAGCAAAGTAGAAGAGGTGAAGGACTCCCCCTTGGTGCCCCTGGGTGCGCCGCGCCGCGTGGGTGAGGTGCTTGGGGATTGCTTCGGTGCCCACGATGCCGCCGTAGGAGTGCATTACAACCACCACTGATTTCTTCTCTTCTTCGACGAGGTGTTGCAGGGCTGTGGTGACAGCGTCTGCATCGTCTTTCAGTGTGCGAGAAAGAAACTCAGTGTCGTCGATGTCGGTGCAGATGCTGGGGAGTTTGGGGTGGACGACGGGATATCCCGCGTTGTGAAGGCCGGTTCTGAGTTGCTCATAAACGAGGGAGGTCTGGAAGGAGCCTTGAACGAGAACGATCGTGGGCTTCGAGGTGTTCATTGTTGCGATAATGGATATTCGGGACATCAGTCTTAAAAGAAGGATTGGTGGGGGAAGGAAGTTCAAGATATTTGCTTGGTTGGGAGGAAGAGGGTGAGATCTTACATAAGCCCGAGTGAATGGATCTGACGTAGGGTGAGGTGAGAGATGGGCCAAGTGGGAAAGATACCTTTCACGTAGCAAAATATGTTTCACCGTGTGCTGACGCATAGTTCATCAGAAAGACTGACACCAAGATGCTAGGATGAAAGCCCTGTACACAGTTGAGGGAATAGGATGTCGTTATCAATGTCGGAGTTACTGCATCAGTTTAAAGACCAAGATGGTACAGGCAGCTCAGATTACAGATGTCCAGAGCCTTATAAGAGTTGATTAATCTGATAAACCTGCATTCTGTGGATCAGACCACCTGCTACATTCCTTGACAAACAGCTCAATTTGGCTGGGTACAGGGGGTGTCCGAGTATGCCGAGCCGGCCTCGGACATTTCGTCGGCCTATTGGAATAGACCGAGCTCTGGGTAAGGCTTTACTTGTATAGAGCTTCGCAGACCGCTGGCTTCTCGGCGTCTATAAATATGAATCTACAGTGTGCAGTTATTTGGAAGTTCAACACAAACAGAAATACATATTTCTTCTCCAAGGCTTTGTCTAGCTCAACAATCACACTTCCTCAACAGCACAATGCCACAGCACATCGCTATTATCGGCGCGGGTCCGTCAGGCCTCACTCTCGCAGCCCTGCTGCAAAAGCATGGAATCCCCTTCACCATCTTCGAGCGCGAGACCTCTTCCAGCTCGCGATTCCAGGGTGGATCCCTCGACCTTCACCCGGAATCCGGCCAACGGGCCCTACGGGAAGCGGGCCTCTGGGATCAATTCCAGAAGCACGCCCGCTACCACGACCAAGACTATCGCTTCGGAGACAAGACCGCAGCAACTTGGCTCTACCACCAAGCATCCGCAAACGCAGAGGGCCGCCCGGAAATCGACCGGTCATTGCTGCGCAAGATCCTGATCGAATCCTTGGACCCCGACAACATCCGCTGGGACCATTCCGTCTCTGAAATTGTGTCCCTGGCTGATGGTCGCGTCAAGCTCTTGTTCCAAGGCCGAGAGGACCCCGTGTTCACCGATTTGGTCGTCGGAGCAGACGGCACGTGGTCCAAGGTCCGACCGATGCTGACCGGCTGGAGGCCCGAGTACACCGGTTTGACAGTCATTGACTGCCGCATATCCAACATCGATGAGCGATTTCCCGAGCTCAGTGAATTTGTGGGCCGGGGGACCTTCTTCTGTCTTTCCGAGGGAAGCGGGATCTTCATCCAGCGCAACGGAGACGGTAGCGTGCGCGTCTACCCTTGTCTCCGGGTGGAGGAGAAATGGGCATGGAGTGACCCCTCTTTCGACTGGGGTGATCACAAGAAAATGACCGAATTCTTGATTGAGAACTTCTTTGCGACTTGGGATCCCCGTCTCCAAGCTGTTGTTCGGAATGTGGACGCGAATATGACGCCCCGTGCGCAGTATCGCATGCCCTCGGGACTGCGGTATCCGCATCGTCAGGGATTGACGCTGATCGGTGACGCTCTACATGTCATGTCCTGGTTTGCGGGCGAGGGGGCAAATCTGGCGATGCTGGACGCGGTGGACCTCTGTGAAGCGATTCTTGCGCATCCAGGGGATTTGGACCAGGCGGTGCGCAGTTACGAGGGGAAAGTCGTCGAATCCTGCCGGGCGGATGTCACGAATGAGGTGTCGCAGGAGCTTCTGGTCAAGGCGATGTCGGATGATTCTCCCAGGGCTTATGTAGAGGCGATGGCTCAAGCAATGGATGCTTGGTTCGCAGGCGGGAGGTTGCTGGAGAGGGACGAAGACAATCGTTTGTAATTAAGGTGAATGTGTTAACGTTGTACACTTTGCAATTGACCACTGACTTCACATCCTTCGAGCATGCTTATCTGGTATTTAGGGCAAGGAAGCAAGATTTACATAAATTGAATGACGAACGAGCCCACGCATAGGGTCAGCAACACCCTAGCTGATGTAGGTCCTTAAGTTTTGGATACCTCTTTTCCAGATCGCGCATAAACCTATACTTCAAGTTAAATCTTAATCATCTTGCAGACTGTCCGAAAAGTCCTCTTGACCATCCAACAAGAAAATACCCCGCACCAGCGACGGCCAGAGGTGGGAGAGAGGCGAGACCCCCAATGGCTGCTGCTGTCCGCGTCGGTCATGTGTGTTCGTCCAATCACATCGCCACTATCAACGCGCCGGATATCACAATCGGGCCCGTTCCATCCTGCATGCGCATCTACACGCTTCACAATGCTTGCGCTCACACTGTTGTTGGAAGAGCCAGACGATATCCCATCTCCAGGATGCTCCCAAAACTGTGCGTGTCGGATTTTCTCGAGCAGGGTCATGTCGGTATTTTCCTAGACCGCAGTTTCAATCACGCACATGGCGTAATGGGTCACAAACCGGGGCGGGATTTCAGGTTTGGCAGGCTGCTATTCTGGTGGCTGGACCATTCGACGGGTGAGTATAGTTCGGGATCATATCCTACTGCGCTCTGAATATATTTAAAGGAGCCGCCGATTGAGGTAGTCACAAGAAGCACAGTGCGTGGGCCTGATACTGCGAGGTGAATTAGAGGGCGAGTGTCAAACTTGTCACGTAACAGAAAAATGCATCAGGAATACCATTTTCTTCGAGCCTCAACATGGCTCTTTTGTTATCACCTGTGCGGCCTTCAAATAGAGATTCCTCTAGCAAGCGGCCTGGGGCTATTGACCAGATAGGCTTGACTTTATTTGGCTTGATATGCTAAATCGAAATGACCAGTTTGGATGTAAGACTGGACGGAGGCCTTCGCACTGATTACAGGACGGTTCCTATCCTCCGCGCAACTGCTTTGGCGCCGCCTCACCTATGAGCATAGCACGGGGTTCCATTCCGCATGGGACAACATAATGACTGCATTATGCTCGCTCTATGGGGGCCCAGACCCATTCTCCAATACAAATAGCGTAGGGTAGCATTAACCATCAAGGCGAAACCGTAACTGCCGGGAATTTGCTTTCCGGGAGGAGCTGGAACTTAACAATCTGAACCGTGAAATAAGACCCATCATCAAAATTGTGCTATCTCGAGAATCACATTCCAAGCACCTTGGTACCAAAACATGACCGAAATGCGGGAAGCGGACTTTACGCATAAATTGCCGGGCCCGGTGGTAACCGAGATATATCAGAGGGATGGTTGCCTGCCCCGCAGCAGGCAATCCCCGCAATTGTCCGAACAACCGTACTCAGCAAGCTTCCTCACCCCAAAATATGGATACCTCTCGAAGAAAAATGAAGCGGACGCTGAAGCCAAGTACGAAAAGAAGACGACCTCCACTGGCTTGCATCCAGTGCTATCAGCGGAAAGTCAAGTGTGGCAAGGAATTCCCATCCTGCAGCCGGTGTGTGAGGGCCGGAATTGCCGAGGAGTGCACGTATCGCGGGGTTTCGACTCATCAGAAAGATGGAATGACCAGCCCTGCCCGATCTAACTATCAGGAAGCTGCACCGGTGCCTAGAGTGCTGTCGTCAGAGAGTGGCCTACAAGCAGAATCCCAGCCCGCACCGGCTGGAATTCACGAAATGACTCATCTCCGTCGCAGGGGCGGCCTCATTCAGTTCTACGGGTATAGCTATCACATGAACTTCTATCAGCAGGTGAGTATCTATTATCTTCTTTCCAAGTAGATAGGATGTGGGCAATATAACACAAAAACGCATAGTTTCCCGCACTTCGATCATACATTGCTGGTGTGAAAGCTCAGTACCCTGCGATAAATGTGGCAAGAGACGGAGTCTTTCCACCAAACCATGAAAGCATCACCTTTGGAAAGCATATCAGTATTCCGGTGGGCACAACTGCTCTCAAAGCTGTGATACCAAGCAAGTCCGTGTCGGATGCGCTAGTCCAGACCTATCTTGATCGTTTCGAAACCACACATCGCGTGCTAGACCGGTCGGCTTTCATGGCCGAGTATCATCGTCACTGGAGCGATTCCACGTCAACAGCTCCCTTCTTTCTCGCCCAGCTGCTTTTGGTCCTTGCAACTGGTGCCAGCCTGCAGTCCGAGACCTACCTCGAAACCGAATCCAAAGCATCAATCTTCATGCAAACAGTCAGTTGGATCGACGCTGCTGAATCATGGCTGACTTCCGCCAACAATGTTGTACCACATTCTCGCGAAGCAATTGCAGGTCGATGCTTGGTGCTTATTGCCAAGCGCGCGAACTACATACAAAGCAGCTCATTCTGGACCGGCAGCGGCGAACTGATGCGGCTGGCCATGGCGGCGGGATATCACCGGGAGGTGAGCCCAGCAGCTCGGATATCCTCCCACGATCAGGAGATTCGTCGGAGGCTATGGACGACCATCGTGGAGCTGGATGTACAAGCCGCTCTAGAACGAGGCATGCCGCCCACTCTGCGACCTGATGACTTTTGTACAAACTGTCCTCTGCACATTAATGATGATAAGCTCTGCGAGTCTCTCGACTTAACTCAGGTTGCCGTGCCTCTAGGGAAATTGGCTGATACCTCGTTTCAGGTCACTCTGCTACAATCCTTGCCGACCAGACTTGCCATATGCGCATATGTCAACGGCTGCGATGGAACGATGGAGTTTGAGCAAGTGCAAAAACTTGGGGAGACTTTGCACAAAGCGCTTCAAAATATCCCAGACTGGGATAGTCCCGCAGCAGATCCCCGCCAGCAAAAACTGGCGATGCACTTGAGCACTCTGGTAAAGATTCAGTTCTGTCAGTATTTGCTTTTATTGTATACCAGGTTCATCTGCCAGTCCCCGCACTCGTTCCAGTCGACCATATGTCGGAGAGCTCGTTTGGATGCTAGCACGACAGTCTTGGAATGCTACCGAAGGCTCGTCGACGATGAAATGCTCCCGAAGCACGCTTGTCAAACCGGGCTGATGGTAGCTGCTTTGAACATTTGCCATGAGATTTTTCTTTCTCATGGCCCTTGCGGTGAGTGAAAGTACCGTGCTTTGATCCGAAGATAAAATGAAAAAAAAAGGCGGATGCAAGAGAAGAAACACTATGTTGACATTTCACTCCGAGAAGAAGCCATCTCAATGACCACTTCCCTGGGAGTAGCAGAGCACCTCCTTGGAGCAGTCGAGCAGGTCCTGGCAATCTTGGAAACAAGGATAAGTAGAACACTGCATGGACTGAACGAGTACTATCTCCTCAGCATGATCATCGGTCTCGTCAAAACCAGAATTTCCCCGGAGACGAGGGTCATTAATGACAAGCAAGCTGCAAATCGAGCAATCCAAGTCTGCACTTTCCTACACACCGCGCGGGCATCTTTACTCGCGTGCGACTCCCCTATCCAGCCCGTGTAAGACTTCCTGGCGTAGCATCCCAGCCGGGTTTCACCTGTTTGACTAATTGAGGTGTTGCAGTGAACCAGAGTCTAGCTCACAAGAGCGGTCTCCACTGGCAATGCTTCACGACACTTCGATTGGTCTGGACTCATTGGTATGGAAACAGCTCCTTCTTCCCATCGGCCACAGCTAATCCTATTTGGTGGCTCAGCCCAACGGCAATGCAGGGTTCATTGAGGATGACTTTTTATTTGACGCCTTCCTTCAGGACCGATCCTGTTTTGTCTAGCCACCGGGCAAGCCAAACTGGTTAAGACATAACATTTCCGCGGTTAGTGACACACAATTGTGCTCACAAAGCGCAACTTGCCTACGACGAAAAAATGTGAGATAGTCTGGAATAGAGCTTTTCATAGTCCCAACTGTGCTGTATCAGCTATGCTTGACGCCGTATCAACGCCAAGAAGCATCTCTCCGCGACAACCACCTTCCTCCATGTCCACCGAAGAACGAAAGCACTTCAAGACCTCCCAACTCCCACGATATCTTGGGACAGGAACCCATACAACCACACTAAGCCCTATCCGCGGCGGCCGCCGCCGCCATCATCCCCTGCAGCATCTTCACGTCCATGACGTACAAATCCTCCCCGTTATCCCCCAGGAACACCGAGGGCCCGCGACTGACCATCAGCAGCTCGGTCGCGCAGTCGAAGGGCAGCGGATCGTGCACCGCGCCCGTACTTTCGGACACATAGTCGCCGGCGACAAAGGCCCCCGTCTGCGGATGGGCGCCGCTGCCCCGGAGGACGTAGATCTCGGCGCTGTCGACGTGGCGGTGGCGCGGGAGGAGGCCGCCCGGCTCGGCGCGGACCATGATCGTGTACTCGCCCGTCTCGGGAACCAGTTTGACCACCTTGATGAAGACACGCGGCGCAAGGGGCAGCCATGGGAGGGCGTCCACGTGGACGGTGAATCCTGCGTACTTGTTGTTCGCGTGCATTTTTCCCACAGCTAGGATTGAAGTGACCCTGGATCGCGTGTGATTTTCGCTCCTTGAAATGTGATAAGTCTCTAATAGTATGATGTAAAGTGATGTGCTATGCTTGTGTTTCTCGAAGATTTAGGACTTTGTGATGTTTGTTGCGGAGGAAGGTGAGCGTTCTTTCCAACATACGGTGTGCGCGGAGGGTTCGAGGTGGGAAGGTAATGATGAAATAGCAGTAGAAAGAGTTGATAAATGCATGCGCACTATGAGGATTGATTTCATTGTATCGGGAAGAAAATGACGGCCGATCACAGGGTTTCGGAGATCCGAGCCTGGCCGGAAGTCCGACCGAGTCCGTAAACGTCTTCCCTTCATCCCCTCAAGGACCTTCTCAGCTGCGGACTGTTTGTTCCACTTCCGTTCTGTGCCAACGACGCATGCCAGGAAGACATAGATTACCGCCTCATGACATGAACAAGGCCTGAAGATGGATATTTTGTCCTCGTCTGGCCAATCCTTTACATGGGGCCACCATCGAAAGGCTCGACACCTGCGTCCAGCCATCCCGGTGGAACCTGGGTATTGAACAACTGCCACATCAGCCAGTCAGCAGAGGGGTCCACGTTGGTGGTGGTGGTCGTGGTGGTGGCAGGCATAGGCCCCAGAGTAGCTCCGGAGAAAACGGGGTGGAAAGCGCCAAGGGAAGCCGTGTTGTCGGCATGGTCGACGCTGGTCTCAGCAAATGCCACTAATGCATCGCCGTCAGGCGCGACAACTTCAGAGCCAGAATCACCGCCATCACCAGTTGTCCGGAAAAGGGGCTCACAGAGACGCTCCAACGACTGCAGCAGGTTCAGGAGCTTGCCTAGGTGGCGATCCTGCTTGAACGGCTCCAGACGTTGGATGATCCGGTCCATGAGCTCATAATCGTCCTGATCCTTAGTGCCGATGATGTTGCAAAAGACGACAAAGAAGGCGCTCAGGGGATAGAGGAATAGGGTCCTGGGGTGGTCTTCGATTAGTCTGAACTGTTTGCAGTGGAGGACGGAACGGGGGAACAAGACGCGCACCATGTCAAAAACGAAGGATAGGGATCATCGAACCCAGGTAGCTCGGCGGGGTGTTGCTGAAGGAAGTGGAAAGCTCGGAGCGACTTGCGCGCATAGATGAGGCATTCCTGATGAACCTTTGGGCTGAATGCCTTTTTCAGCCGGGTACGGTGGATCTCGACGAATATGGCGTAGTAGCAAAAGTCCACGCCGACCCAGTCATACTGGACCATTTTGGGATGACAATCACGATTCTAGATAACAGCCTTGCTTAGATGAACGGTTTCGTGTCAGCGGTAAGTGGTGTAGGACATACCGCCTGCAAACGTGGAAGGATGGCCTGCATTTTGGCCTCGAGGAGCTGGCATGTCTCTAGAGCTCGATCGGCGGGGTGGGTTTTGTTACCACAAGAGATTGTCCGTAGCTTGCCCTGGACTTGGGCAAGATCAAGTATGATCCGTAAAAGACTATCGTACGGGGACGACGGTGCTAACGTGATCAGGTCGGTAGGAGAGACCTCGAGGTCGGGTAGCGAAGAGGGCCGACAGAGCAGAGAACTCAAGGTCTGGTCAAGATAATAGCACCAGTAGACGACACTGTGAATCTCTTGCTCCAGCTCGGAGGTTGCTGGCAGTCTACGGATCTTGTGATAGTTGAGGGCAGTGATTTGTCGGGCGGCATATGAGACAAAGAGCCAACATTGGTGTGGTTTCCCTAAGTGCTGCATGAGCAGTGCCTAGAGGGGGGAGGGTTTAGCCAAAAGGGTCGTTCATCCTTTCAGTTGGAAGACAACGTACACTAGACATCATTGATTGGATGGTCAAGAGATCTGGGGGTTTGAGTATGTTGAAGTTCTCAATGCTGCGCATTGCTGCCGCCACATAGTTGGACCTGGATTCCGACATTTCCTTTCGGAGAACAAGGTCGTCCATGGATCGTGATACCTGATATATGTGAAAAATGGCTTTGACGTAGATGCAAATGCAGTACTGGTGGAACGTCTTGGCTTCGAGCTGGCACCGGTCTTGTAGTAGGGGCGTAGCCATCCTTACATAGGCCTTGTCGGATATGTGATCCGGCCACTGTATACGCACAGATTCCGGCGGGCCTGATTTCCATCAGCAGTGGGTCGGTGTGAGGGAGGGGTCAGATATCGATACCAGGAAGAAGCATGAATAAGAGCTCACGCGGTGGTACTTTGGGAATAGTACCAGGGGGGTCGTGCAGATGACTCCCTTCTTCCAGGGCTGTGGGCGGCTGATGGCTGGCCATGGTGCTCACAAGTTGAAGAGCCGATTTTAGTATGGACTGTTGCTCGCGGCTGATAAAGCGAGGGTTGTGAAGATCTATCTGTATGATGTTCTTTGCCTGGATTGCATGATAGTTCGACCCTTCTTCACTTGTCGTTGAGACAGCATCAGGAGAGGGAGGCGTAGCTATCAAATTTGAATCTGGATACTCAGACTGTCTAGGAGGGCTACAGTCTGTGAGTGTACGGCCAGGATTTGGACGTTGTCTGAAAGCACTTTCCGTTAGAGACGTGGTCATCGACTGTAGCTAGTGGTTCCCGTACCGTCTGGACGTCTGTCTGTCAAAGTCGACTATGGATTCCTGGGGACTTAAAAAGCTGCAAATTGGCGTCAGAGCAAGAGTCTCCCCGGTGAGAAGGAGCTGAAGGCCAGCAGACCTCTGAAGGGTTCTCTTCTTCGATGTCCGTCCACCGCGCTGGCGTCTACACACCGCACCGGCGTCTGCGCAGTTCGCGCATGGCGCTTGCCGATTACACTTGACCTATTTGACAACGTAGAAGTCAGCTATACCAAGAGAGACACGTTCAGCCCCGGCGCGTGGAAACCTTTCTGGCATGGCATAGGTCACACTGTTTACGGTGGATTAGCCTGGGATGACTACTAACGTCGCATTAAAGCCGACTGGCTTGAACTGGTATGACCTACGGCAGGAAGAACGTCCGTCACAGAGGCGATGCGATCTGTCATCTTTGCATACACGCTAATCGGCGCCTATTGTAAATGGTACTTCATATGATATTTTCATTTGATAGGCAGGCTGGTGAGAAAGAAAGGTTCGAGCTTCAACTGCAAGGGAGGCGGGGACAGGAAAATCGACAAGATTCTGCCGCTTCCTTGCCGTCAGTTGACCTTCGCCGCCCTCAGGTAGATTTAGGCATTCCTTGTTGCCTTGTTGCCTTGCTGCCGCGCTGCCGTGTTGCCTGAGCCCTTTCTTCCGTAGTAAACTTACCACCCGCTGCTCATAAGATCTGTGGTTCTACTAAACATGCTGCTGGGCATCCGATTTGACGGCTCTCTCAGGCCATTTGTCATTTGGCTTTTCTAAATTGCGCTATGCTTGTATTTATAATGCTTATGGACCTCCCAACGTAGGTCAACAGTCCCTTACAACGCAGTCTAGATCCAAGGGCTTGGCCGGGTCCAAGGTACATTCTCTAATAGCTTCAACACCCAACCCCAAATCATTGCCAATGCCCATTCACCACGCCAGAATTTGTCCATTGTATTTGTCCCATCCAGGAACATCGATATTCTTAAAGGTCCCATTATCCCGGCTGTCGGCTGCAAAAGCCATCTCTAATACTGCCTTTGCGCCCTGAGGCACGGTGAGATCAGCGTCCTGCCCGCCCATATCGCTTTTCAGCCACTGTAAGCTATTAGTGAGTATGAAATCAACCTTGTTCGGTTGGTGACAAAGGCAACCTACACCAGGATTGACTGCGAAGAATACAAAACCGTCATCCTCATATGAGAGAGCATATTGTACAGTCAACGCGTTCAACGCGGCTTTGCTGATCTTATAGGCTGGACACGGTGCATAGGCTACATCTCGAGCATGGCTGATGGAGCCGTATGCGCTGGAGCTATACTTGTAGTATTAGCATTCGCCAATCAAGAAAGACTCAGCACGCGACGGTCAGTCATCCACTTACACGCTCACCACCTTCTTAACCTTGCTCGACTGCATGAGAGGCAGACACTGTCGCAGGACATTATGCGTGCCGGTCACGTTGACCGATAATTGCCAGTCGAGGTCCGACCTGAGCACTGTTAATCTCTCCGCCCCGGCTAACGGTCATAGGCAAAGGGTGGGTGGGTATTGCATACATAAGAGTCACCTTGCCATGGGTTTCACTGTGGACACCTGCACAGTTGATTAGGACATCCAGACTGCGTCCTCCAAGGGCCGATCTCACTTCCTCGGCCGAGTTTGCGATGGCTCCCGCGTCCGCTACGTCGAGTGCGACGAAAGCAACGGCGCCATTACTCGTGGAGATGACTTCCTTCAGCTGCGGGCTACATGTGCGGGCAGTTGCCAGGACTATTCCACCTTTCAAGTCGTGATGCACAGCTAATTGTTTGACCAATTCGAGGCCAAGCCCGCGAGAGCTTCCTGTGATGAGGGCGTTCAGCATGGTATGATGTGCAGGGATGGTGACGGGAGTTAATGGTTGAGAAGCGAATAGAATCCACCATTAGCCATTTTCGCTAGCTTAGTAGTCGGGCCCAACACATAAATACCCGAGATATAGGCCAGGGCTTTTTTCTTTTTTTTTTTTGGTTGGGAAATGCGGACCGGCATTGCCTTTGCACAGAAGGTATCTTCGGGTTTCCAAAAGCCGATGAGGGATTTCTTCGGACATCCGAACTAAAAAGGGCAGCCAGCTGGATCGTTCGGGGAAGTAACCCACCATCTCCACCCAACAACATCTTCACATGGCTTCTGGCCCATGAGATGTTTTCGTACAAGGGCACTAGAAGACGACGTTCAATCGCCAAGATGTCGATCCTCAATGGCAAACCTGCATGTGGCCAATCGAGCGGTGTTCGTCTGCGGTCATCTGCACGAAACAAACTTGCAGCAGGCTCCCTGGGCAGTCTAAAGCCAAGGTATATGAGAAGGTAGATCAGCTAGCTTCCAGAACTGTAAGTCTTGTCATACTCGCAAGCACCGTGTTTGACCTGGACTCTTTGGCAAGTCTCTTCCTGCCTCGCCACCTTCCGCACACCCCCCCCCCCCCCCCCCCCCCTCCTTTTCGTTGGTAAGAACTAGTGACTATGCGTTCGTCAAACCACGAAGCAGATCCACTCGCTACCCTGCGTTCCTTGCTGCAGGATGACGAGATTATCACGCCGGATTCCTTTAATTACGAGGCCAGCGTCCAGACCTGGGCTGCACAAAAGGACGCAAAGCCCCGCCTGGCACTCCGACCCACCTCCACCAAGTCGCTCAGCAGGGTGCTTGCCTACCTGTACAGAAGCACGCTGGAATTTGCCATCTACGGCCAAGGGTACAGTTCCGCCTCAGCTAGAGATGTCGTGGTAAATACGTCGGGCTTCGACGACTTTCACTTCGACGCACAGGGAGAGGTGGTGACTGTTGGTGCTGGACAGACATGGTCGGACGTCTATCGAAAGCTCGCTGCTGCGGCGCCGGAGTATGGCGGTATGTGATTCTGTTCGAGTTCTTGTTCAGTATCCGTATGGATACAACCACACAAACATGAAGCATGCTGATATGCTCCTCGGTATAACGGACAGTCGTGGGCGCCCGGACCCCTTGTGTCGGCGTCGCCGGAACCATCATCAATGGGGGCTACTCGTGGGTTTCCAGCGAGTTTGGCTGCATCTCTGACCCGGGTAACATGCTGGACGCCAAGGTTGTCAAGTATGACGGATCTGTGGTGTGGGCGTCAACGGAGCCGGAGTTACTCTGGGCACTGCGCGGGGGCGGTGGCGGCTTTGGGGGTATGTGTACATGTACCTTGGGCCCCCGCTCGGGTGATAGTCTGTACTAATCTCCATATCTGATTGTAGCCCTGGTCCAGGTCAAGCTCCGGGCTTTCCCCTACCCCCAGGATATCTGGGCCGGTCCCATTCTGGTGCCCAGGGAAAGGTTGGAAGAAGTCGCGGAGGGCATCGAGAACTTTCTTTCCCGACCGGTTAGTCCCAGGATCACCATGTTCCTGTACGTGGTGAAGGGACTCCTGCTGGAGTCGATTGGCACGGACGAGGACATGCTGGTCATCCATGCATTCGACGCCAATGGGGAAGAGCACGGCCGAGCCAACTTCCGATGGGCGTTGGATATCCCCGGCGCCATCGATCAGACCAAGATTACGACTCTTGCCGGGGTGGCAAACCTGCAAGGTGAGAGATGGGCACCGCCCAGGCTTGGCCCGTGATAATGACTGATATGCAACTCTTTTATAGACAAAGCCGGGATTGTTAAAGGAACTATGAAGCAGTTCTGGCAACCATTGCTGCTCAAGGACATCTCGAAGGACATCGTTATCAAGGCTTTCAGATGGTTCGCCGAGATTCGAGAGATCGATCCCTCACTAGGTGATTGCACCTATCTGATCTTCGAACTCTTAAGCTCGGTAAGCCTTTACCCTACCGTAGCAGGTCTGCACTGTAACACAATCTGATTGTGCATGGCTCCTCTTCGATCTAGAGTGACCCAGTGGGCGGTCTGTCTGGTTCTGCGTGGCCGAGACCCAGTGGTACGAAGCATATCCTTCTCCTCGGCACCGGATGCCCTGCGGATGCCAGTCCTGCTCAGGAGAAGCTGGCTCGCGATCTCGCCATCCATGCCCCCTCCAGCGTACTTGGGGATCATGCGGAGGTCTACGTGCTCCCAAATGGCCTTGAGGACTATCATGATACGACAAAGGTATGTGCTGCATCAATGGCTTACCTGCCCCCGACAGTCACAGCTGCTCACACACGCGTGTAGATCTGGGGTCCGCATGCTGCCAGATTACGGGAACTGCGGAGACGCTATGACCCGCAAGGAAGGTTCAAGGGAGCTATTGGTGTGCAGACTCACTCAGAGTAAACACGTTCTGCAAGTCATATGTGGTCACTCATATTCCATGGAACCTGGGACTACGACTCGGAAGTACCTTGGCATCTAGAACAAGCAGCATCCTTTGTGGTGAAAGAAGAATCGCTATTCAGATTCGTAACGACAACCAGAGAACTATTTAGTTGATTACTTGCAAAGTTCGCCGGCCCTAATCCACTAGTGATGTCTTATGTTTCAATATCCTGCAAATGACCCCAGGCACCCGTATCAGGGAAATGTGCCGTAGATAGGTAGCGTAATTCTCGATCCGCCAGCCACACATCGATAAGCCCAGAGTATTGTTATAAGGAGAACAAGTTCAACAATCTCGGTAATCAGGGTTATGATCGCCAGTGATGCCGTGGTGGACGCACTTGGAGAACCTGAGAGTCACATGGTTAGGCGGGCGCAAGCCACGTGGGCAGATTGCTAGGGCTTCATTGCAGTACAGTACACGGGGAATGTCCTGAAAGAGAGACTTTCATGGATTGTTTTCATGCAGAAGTAACCTACTTGGACGCAATGCACACACACACACACACACACACACACACACACACACAGTGCGGTACATGATCGGAGGCTCGGACGTGGCGAAATTACACCGTCGGCACCACCGGATGGGACCCACCTTCCCCATGGGTTCGGCTCGGCATGCGAAACCAGATGCGGAAACTCTCATGCTTCCAAAAGCCGACACTGGGAGAATAGTGAGATCAAACGCATTGCTTCGGGGCTTGTAACCCGGTCGGAGAATGCTGAATTCTTCATTTGGTTGGTTGGTCTCCACTGGTAAGGTAGATTCGTGCTTATGGACTGGTGAAGCTCCAATCCAGAACCGGCAGGGGTTCTCTCACAAAAAAGGCGAAGGATATGCCTCGAGTTACTTAACATGGCCTGGAGTAGCTTCTTTGAGCTACTCGGATTCTGGTTGCTCTGACTGCGGATTGGTTCTGAACCAAAGTCTTATACCCCTGTCTGTTTTCTGGCTCGTCATCCTAAAGTTACTGCTGTTGAATCAGTGGAACCCCCCCCTCGCGGTTCACTACAAAGGCCTCCACAATTTGAGCAGTCATAGAAAAAGCTCACTCCTGCGCGGGTACAGTTAGTATGGCTGATCCGAGGAACAGAGCACTCGCCGTGTCTATGCGGTCCCCAAACATTGTGGACTGGGATGGGCCCGATGATATGGCGAATCCCATGAACTGGAGCGCGAAAAAGAAGATGATGACTGTTGGCACCGTCTCAATCTTTAACTTCCTCACGTCAGTTGTTAAAAGCTTTGCTCAGTGTAAACGTCGAGTCTCGCATGCTAATACCGATTTCAGCCCACTGGGTTCCGCCATGTTCGCGCCTGGAGTAGCACAGGTTATGGATGAATTCAACTCGACCAGCAAGCCCATCTCATCCTTTGTGGTCTCAGTCTACCTTCTTGGATTTGCCTTTGGGCCTTTGGTGGTGGCGCCCCTGTCCGAGCTCTACGGTCGATTGCCGATCTATCACGGTTGCAACGTTCTTTTCACAGTGTTTAATATTGCCTGTGCAGTGGCACCAGGGATGTCATCACTGATTGGATTCCGGTTCCTCGCTGGGTCGTTTGGAAGTGCGCCTTTGGCACTTGGAGCTGGAACCTTGGCTGATTGCATTTCCCCGGACCGTCGAGGGCTGGCGATCGCGATTTGGGCGGTTGGTCCTGTCATTGGGCCGGTGGTTGGTCCGTATGTTTTTCTCGCCGGTGTCCGATATCGCCCAACTCAAGAACCATATGCTGATGCCAGGACCTGTATTGGCCGTCCGTTTTTCTAAGGGTATGCGGTGGATTTCTTACCCAAGACGTGTCGTGGCGCTGGGTTTTTTGGGTGCTTGCTATTGCGGTACACAGTTCACCCCTAAGTTCGCCTACATTCACTGACTTACCCATGGAATGCAGGCCGGCGTCGTCACCGTTATCTCTTTTACAACCCTCCGCGAAACCTACGCCCCAATCCTTCTTGTTCGCCGCGCCAAACGCCTACAACGCGATGCCGGCAATCCCCACCTACAGTCCACACTACACCCCAACTTGACCCCGAGGGCTCTATTCACCAAGTCAATCATCCGCCCTCTTAAGCTGCTGGTCCTCTCGCCAATCGTCTCCCTGCTTTCGATCTACGTCGCTGTAATCTACGGGTTCATGTACCTTCTCTTCACCACCATGTCGCAGGTCTACCGCGATCAATATCACTTCTCTGTCAGCATCATCGGGCTCACCTACATCGGACTGGGGCTGGGCTCGATGGTCGGCCTCATCGCCATGGGCCGTCTCTCCGACCCGATCTCGCGCCGTCTGGCGGGCCGGACCAAGGAAGGCGAGAGGAAACCCGAGTTCCGGCTGGCGCTGATGATCCCCTTGAGTCTGTGTCTACCGATTGGGCTCGTGTGGTATGGCTGGTCCGCGGATAAGAAAGCGCATTGGATCATGCCGATTATTGGGACGGGATGGGTGGGTGTTGGGGTGGTGGCTGTGTTTGTAGGTTTCCTCTTTGTTGCTTCTTTGCTTTCTTTTTTCCTTTCTTTCTTTTTTCTTTCCCCTGATGTCTTATTTCATCATTTCGAGAGAAAAAAAAATCGACTGCTGGCAGGCAGTTTTCAGAGAGAACAAAGTCTTTGCCTACCGAGGCCCCTAGAACTAGAAAGGGAATCAGGTCGCTTCCTCATTCGAAAGAGGGTGTTCAGTTTGATACCTGTTTCTTTGACTTCTGGGCGTACAAATGAGAGCACCATGCAAACAACCGTGCTGCATCTCATTCAGGCAAAGAATTAAAAAGGGGGGGAAAGAACCATAAAAAGAAAGAGGGAAAAACCAAGAACAAAAAGAAAACAGTAGTGATGTGTCCAGAGATTCAGGTCTGGTCTCCATGACACAATGATAGAAGAACAGAGAGACAAAATATCCCGGCATTGTAGGGACCTCAGTGTCACAAAGTCAGAGTAACGTTGCACCAGTTGTAGAAATGGCCTGATAGAAAACCACAGTCAAGCCTATCACTCCAAGCTGGGCAGACTGAGATCTCCAGGGTCGATCTCAGCAAATAGATGCCAACGTGAACTCCACATGTGCTGCTTCCACCACTGGTCCAGGTCTTTGAATGATGATATTTTGTAGCCAGCGATAGGGCCCTGCGTCAGAAGCGACCGGCCAGGACAGCCTCGATGAGCGGACAGCCACCGCCTACGTTTGCATGAGCGCCTCCAGCGCGAATACCAAGCTACCAGTATTGACCGGAAGGCGGAAGGAAGCAACGAACGTGTGGATGTTTGCTCTCTGCTTGAACAATGGTTGATATCCAAAGCTCATTGGCCTGACGCCTGCTATTTTCAAGCATCAAACAAACTCCTCTTGGCGGTCTAGTCTTGACTGGTACTTTTGACATCATATAGTTAACTTATCTCAGCTTAGGTCAGATAGGCAGCGACTAGGTCCACGAGCAGCTTCGGCAGAGAGAGATAGAATTCTGGGGCCAAGAAGAAAAAAAGAAGAACTCAACTGATCCAGAGCACGACGCAAACGTACCGCATGAATCTGCGGATATGACACCGATGTCTCGGAAAGCTTGGCTGCTATGCCTTAGGACGAGAGTTCAGAGCAAAGACTGAGTCCTAAGATCGACTGTGTTCCAGCAACGCGCCAATGTGGCTCAACCGCCAAGCCCGAATAAGTGAGCGGAATCCTGGCATGGCAATATGGAGGGGTTGACTAGCATTAGTAGCGTCAAGCAAAGATCGCCAGCCTAGGTCTGGATCCGGGTCTACGTATCGTGCAAGGCTTAAGACTCCCTGGGTTTCTCTTGTTAGAGGGCTGGGAAAGCGTTAAGTGAACCAGAATAACAAAATCTGGCCGTGAGTGATCAAGAAAGCCTTTAAAAAATGGAGGAAGAAAAAAGAATATAGTCTGAGAACGAATAAGATGAAGGTGACCAACTCTCGCAACTCGACGAGGGTTGACTTGGACTGTGGGGCAAAAAAAGATCGACTAAGTATGCAGGAAGGTCAGGGGCACGAGCCCGGTGCACATTGTTACTGACTGACATGGCCTTGTCGACATCTGCTTGTGCTCAAACCTGCAGGGCTTTCACACAACGATTGGTCCAGATCAAAACCAATTCATTCGCAGCCATTGCGGTAGCTTTGGTGCAGGCAATATGTGGAAAGGAGGTGGTTGAGCTAAGGTACTAGTGTCGTCCCTTTTCAACCAAGATCGAGATCGGACATGGGAAGTCGATCAATTGTATTGTCAGATGAAGCTCGAGATGGGTCGACTATAGGTTCCCTGCGGTTTCCGCCCGTAAGATGGGACGCGGCGACAATGGGAGGCACAGGAGAAAGGAGACGAGGAAAAAATAAATAAGAAGCAGCGGTCGAAAGAGGGAGGAGACCATATCAATTGCCCTTCTAAAGGTCCCAAAGATTAAGGAAGGGCGTCATGACCCAAGTGTCTTCCGTTCAATTTAGGGCCATTATCAGTCAGTGGTTGGACCAGAAAGCTGTCATTGGCAATAGGACCAGCCACAAGATACCAAGACCCAGCGAAACTCATTGAATCCATGCTGGGATCTCGATAGTTCCAGGCGTTACGGGGAATCGTCAATATGATGATCATTCTAGAGATAAAGAGATACCATCCATGTCTAGTGAGCACCACGTGTGTTTCCCCATTGAATTAGCTTTGCTGTCATATCTGCAAAAGTGCTGATGGGGTGGATTATTGAACTGCTGTTGGACCTAGCTGCAGGAGACCGCCCGTTATTTTCAACGCCCCTGTAGTGAAACTCACAACGAGTAGAACCGAATAAGTGTGGGAAAGCTTTCATCATGGGGTTTCGATGGTATCTCTGGGTTTTAAAGTAGGTAGGGAGCTTCAAATTGAAGTCATTTCCAAGCCCCCAAGGCAGACAGACAATGTCCTGGGAGTTGGATGAGACCGGCGGCACATCGGCGCCGGGAACAATACTCGTTGTACTGTACTCGAATGAGCTGAGCAAAGGATAAGTTGCCGACAGGTTCGAGCGACCAGATCGCCGGCAAGAAATCAAACAACACACAGTTGCCAGTTGAATCTCGATCCAGGCCTAGCGCAAGCACTATCTCTTACCCCTAAGTCGTTCGTCCAACGGGGTTTCCCGGAAGATATCCGGCTCCAGTTCCAAAGTAACGGCGGTTACACGAGAGGGGCGCCGGAACAACCATCCGATAAGCAAGAACACCTCGAAACTGTCGAAGATGATTGATTCAGCGGCGAATGCTTCTTTCGGGGCTTGTATGACCGCTGGGTATCGAATCGCTGTCCATCGAGTGACTTGTAGGAGTGGGGTTGGTAAAATGAGGAAAGGATGTGAAGAACTTTTTGTGACTGCTGGAAACAGGCAGGCAGTTCCTTCTCCGAGGGTGATGGTTGTTGATCTAGAACAAATTGGTTTAGATCAATCAAGGCCTCAAACAGTCTGATGATAGATTGATAGAGATCATATGGAATAGTGGTGGTAGTGATGGCTGCAGCGGCGGCGGCAGCAGCAACATAAGCAGTTTGAAATAATATAGGAACAGAATAAGAAGGATCAAGAAGCAGCAGTACTATACAGTAACTTAGCTGTAGGTAGTACTCCACCACTCCAACAGTTGATTGACTACACAATCCATCAGAAGCGTACATGTATGAGTATGTATGTACAGTAGATAGTCGAACAGCGATCTACGACGGTGGGCCGCCGACGCTCGACTCAAGTAGGAATAGGCTGGGCGGCAGCGTACTAGTAGCGGCTCCGCATCTTAACTTCGTACGGAGTACCTTGCCTGGCTCCAGCTTGCTTCAAATCATCCTCCCTCTTACAAGTAATTCCCGCTCGTCCTTTTGGCAGCTTTCAATCGATTTCCCCCCCCCCTCCCCCTCCCAGGCCTTCCTGGTTCTTCTCTTCATTCGGATCACTTGTATTTTTCTTTCCCCTTTGGTTCTGGTTCTTTTTCACCCTCTTTTTCTGTTTTTGTCTCACGCACCGTCGATCCTCGCGAAATCACCCGCCAACTACCGGGGATCCGCCATGAGCGTCCTGCTGGAAACCTCTCTCGGCGACATCGTCATTGATCTGCTGGTCGACGAGTCGCCAAACGCTTGCGAGAAGTATGTGTCCCCTTTCCAGTTCTTTCTGTGTCATCCCTTCATATTGGTACTCTTGTCATGCTCTCCTGCGCGCGTACAAGTCGAGTGGCTGAACGAAAACTAAGCTATTTATGGTTTCCCGATGTAGCTTCCTGAAGCTATGCAAAGTCAAGTACTACAATTTTTCGCCCGTCCACAGCGTCCAAAAGAACTTTACCTTTCAAACCGGTGATCCCTTGGGACCTGATTCCCCCGAGAGCGATGGCGGATCCTCGATTTGGGGTTTGTTGCAAGGTCCCTCCCAGCGCACCTTCTCGCTCCCAATCCCTCCTAAGTTGAAACACGACGAGCGAGGCACTGTGAGCATGGCGACTGTCCCTTCCCCCAACGATCCGGACCTACGCATTGCCGGCAGCCAGTTTCTCATAACTCTTGGTGAGGGTCTCGACTACTTGGATGGCAAGGCAGTGATCTTTGGCAAGGTCGTGGAAGGATTCGACGTTCTAGAGAAGGTAAACGAAGCCTTCATCGATGATCGCGGGCGGCCACTCAAGGATATCAGGATTCGTCACACGGTGATTCTCGATGATCCTTTCAATGATCCCCCGGGACTGGTGGAGCCAGCGGAGAGCCCGGTGCCATCCAAGGCACAATTGGCTACGGTGCGGATCGCAGATGACGAGGATCTCGACGACAATATGGATGAGGAGGCATTGGAAAAGCTACGACGGGAGCGTGAGGCCAGAGTGCAGGCATTGACGCTAGAGATGGTAGGCGACCTTCCATTTGCCGAGGTAAAGCCACCAGAGAATGTATTGTTCGTCTGCAAGCTGAACCCAGTCACCCAAGGTACAATCCCATATTCTCTCAATCATCTCTGCCCTATGCTGTTCAACTCAAGCCAAACTAACACACGATTCCAGATGAGGACCTCAACCTAATCTTTAGTCGCTTCGGCCCAATTCTCTCGTGTGAAGTGATTCGGGACAAGCGAACAGGCGACAGCCTGCAATATGCATTTATCGAATTCGAGAATCAAAAGGACTGTGAACAGGCCTACTTCAAGATGCAGGGTGTTCTAATTGACGACCACCGCATCCATGTTGATTTCTCGCAAAGTGTAAGCAGTACTACCTCGCACCTTTTCGCCGGGCGCTGCTGACCACTCAATGCACTAGGTATCGAAACTATCGGAAAGCTGGCGTAACGCAACCATTACCAAGCGCAGTGGTCAGCGGGGTGGATTTGGCGGTGTAGCTGGACTTGAGAAGAAACGCCAGTACCGAGCCGCTGACAACAACAATGCACGTCGCCGGGAGGACTATTCGATGGTCTTCGACAAGAAAGAGTCTGGACGCCCGTCTGCTCCTCGTCGAGACAGGTCATACAGCCGAAGTCCTCAGCGGAACGAGCGCCGTGATAGACGAGCTAGTCGAAGTCCCCAGCGAGACTCTTACCGTAGTCGCTACCGAAATCGATCGCACAGCCGGAGTCCAATACGGAAAGACTCGTATGGCGACCGGCGGTATGAACGTCGTGACGATGATAGGTATCGGGATCGCCGACGCCGATGATCAAGCGATCAAGGAAAGATAAGACAAAGACCTTCATGGCTATGAAATGATGTATACCAACCTAACTTACTATGTACAGTAATATTGTACACTACCGGCCTTTCTGCCTTCAAGCCTTTCTGGTAATCAAGTCCTTTTGTACAGTACCGAGTGTTCGCCCATTCAGCCAGGCTCGGGAGCTATCATGGAGACGTGCAAGCTTGTTCAAATCACATATGACCTCTCGTCTGGCTGAATTGGTCATCCTAGAGAACATAGACACGGTTATCGATTTAGTGAACCTTGAAGTAAGTAAGTAAGTAGCCTTGGAGGTGAGACCGTTAGGTTAGACGGGGCCGGCTCCAGGCAATATTATACGATAGTATGCCCCGCCTCCTACCGCAGATTGGCTGTGTTGTCCAGCTTGGCCCCTCCTCCCTCCGTTTGAGGCCTTTGCATCTTCCGTTTTCCTGACTCTCCAAGACTCCAACCCATAGTTGAGTCTAAAAATAATTAATTGTACTGTACTAAGAATGACCGATCCCCTGAAACCAGGGGTCTTTCTGGCGGTCAGTGACAGGTTTTGGGGCAACAATCAATCAATCAATCATGGTACGTACGTACCTCCGTAGTCGAAGTAGTACTAATAATAAAAATAATAATAGTTAATAACAGTAATAATGATAAAAACTAAGTCACGATTATTGCTTGGTTTCATCCCAGTCTGTTTGTTTGGTTGTTGTACTGAGTCTAGCTACGTAGGTTGTTTTTCTTAAGAGCCGATCTTTCCCTCCCCCTCCCCCTCCATTCCCTCCTCTTCCCAGTTCACCCCGCGCTCATAACAGCTTCTTCTCCCTTTCCTCTTCCTTCATTCTTGCTCTCCCCCAGTCCTTCGCTCTTTTCTACTCCTCCTCCCGTCAGTCTATCTTACCTCTGATACCCTTTGATTTCCTTCTTGAAGTATCGCTGTTCATCATGGCTGCCGCCGCCATCAAGGAGACCGTCTCCAACCTTTTCCACAGCCAGCCCGAGAACGCTCTTCGGGAGCCATCGCCCGAAGACTTCCAGCAGCTCAGACAGAAGTACATCGATGCCAAACAAGATCACGTTTTCGCCTTCGTCGACGAATTGAAGTCCGCGGAGAAGACCCAGCTTTTTCACCAACTGAGCAATTTCGACCCCAACCGGATCAATGAGTTGGCCGACAAGGCCTTGAACCCTCCAAAGGCCCAGAAAGGTCCTGCCTCCCTGGAACCCCTCCCTGACGTGGCTACCGCCTCTATCCTGGATTCGGACCCTAGCGACATCCAGAGATGGTATGAGGAAGGACTTCAGTTGACTGCGGACAACAAGGTGGCTGTGGTCCTGATGGCTGGTGGGCAGGGAACGCGCCTGGGTAGCTCCGATCCTAAGGGCTGCTTCGACATCGGCCTTCCGAGCCACAAGTCTCTCTTCCAGATTCAGGCGGAGCGCATCGTCAAGTTGCAGCTCTTGGCCAAGAAGGTTACCGGGAAGGACGCTGCCATCCCATGGTATGTGATGACCAGTGGTCCTACTCGCAAACCAACAGAGGAATTCTTCCGCAAGCACAACTATTTCGGATTGGACAAGAGCAATGTGGTCATTTTCGAGCAGGGCGTCTTGCCTTGTATCTCCAACGAAGGCAAGATCCTGATGGAAAGCAAATCCAAGGTACGTTGAGTTGGATTGTCTTCGACCGCTAGGGATCTTGGGTTCTGACCACTCTTATATAGGCAGCCGTGGCTCCCGATGGCAACGGTGGTATTTATCTGGCCCTTATCACCTCCGGCGTCAGAGAGGATATGCGCAAGCGTGGAATCGAGCACATTCACACATACTGTGTCGATAACTGTCTCGTCAAGGTTGCTGACCCCGTTTTCATCGGTTTCGCCGCCTCGAAGAACGTTGATATCGCTACCAAGGTAGTCCGGAAGCGCAATGCTACTGAGTCCGTGGGCTTGATTCTCCAGAAGAATGGCAAGCCCGACGTCGTGGAGTACTCCGAGATCGATAAGGAGACAGCTGAGGCCAAAGACCCAAAGCAACCCGACGTGCTCAAGTTCCGTGCGGCGAATATTGTCAACCACTACTACTCGTTCCGTTTCTTTGAATCGATTGAGACATGGAGCCACAAGCTGCCTCACCACGTGGCCCGCAAGAAGATTCCCTGCATCAACACCGAGACTGGCGAGTTCTTCAAGCCGGAAAAGCCCAACGGCGTCAAGCTCGAGCAATTTGTCTTCGACGTCTTCCCCATGACGCCACTGGAGAAGTTTGCATGCATCGAAGTGCGCCGCGAGGACGAATTCTCGCCACTGAAGAACGCTCGAGGCACCGGCGAAGATGACCCCGACACCAGCAAGGCGGACATCATGAACCAGGGACAGCGTTGGATTGAGAAGGCGGGTGGTGTTGTCGTCACTGAGGGTGAAGCCGTTGGTGTTGAAGTCTCCCCACTGATCAGCTACGTAAGTATACCCCCTCTGGTCCGCATTCCGCGTCATGACACAATGGAGACTAAGACAACTGGTTATTAGGGCGGTGAGGGGCTGGAATTCCTCAAAGGCCGTGAGATCAAGGCCCCGGCGGTCATTGAGAAGGAGGAGTGAACTCGCCCACAAAAACTATCATAAGCATCGACCAGCTGGGATGGATTAAAGTGCATGTATGGACATATTCAAGCATTGGTACTGCAGCTTAACTGCGGCAAAAATTCGGGATGATATTCAAGTTGAGGAGCATGCTTGTGCGTACACAAAGTGTGCTGCTGTATGCACATGGCAGATCAATAATACAGGAAAGAACCACGGAACGTTGCTCAGCTGGGGGCATGGTTTGCCACCCACAAGCCTTGATTGTATAGCTCTATCTTTGGGTTCCAGTGGCTAGATACACCACCTCTAGTATACCAGCTCATGAAATGGGACCTTACAGCTTCAGCACCTGGGGAGCTTGAAGGGCACCGTGGACTGCGTCGCCCAGTCCATCTGGCTGTACGGAGTAAGGTAGATGCATCGATCAAGAATTGACCAAATGCCGAAATGAAGGAAACACAATGACAATACTGTACTGAATACACCCTCAATACATCAGCACGATACAATTGTTCTGACGGACCCGACAACAGCCCCGGGGCCGGCACCTGGCATTGCCCCCTTCGGCCCTTCCACCGGTGCTAATCCGGGGAGGATCCAACCTTTCGGCCAAAACCTTGCACTGATAACTTACGGAAAAGCCCGGGAGCTAACTTGGATCTGGGACTGGCACTGGAACCTACAGTCTTCTGATATATAAATTACTGTTCGTAACATTGTAACCATACATCACAAAATCGGTCTCGTTCTGTTTCTTTGCTTACTTAACTCAATCAATAGCTTAGAGACTTTTGAATGGTACTCTGGAATTCCGTCAATTTTCTACCTTGTACTCATATCTCTGCTTTCAGGCTTGTATATTGTTAAACCTAGATTACTCGAATCCAACAGGATTATTCATCATATCTCTTCCTAGTCTCCTAGTCTACCATCTCATCCAGCGCATCTCATGCTCGGTTAGTGTTACTGTTCCAATTTTCCGTTCCGTTACAATTTTTCACCTACTTAGTCTTATGTCAGCCCACTCTATCAAGGAGCAGGCTGTCAAAAGTGTTGATTTCTCCAAGCTTCTCGAGCTAACGACTCTATCAGGCCTTCTGCCAAAGATTGGAAGGGTGTCTCACTGGTCTTCTTTTGCTCATCATCTAGGAAAGAGTGAGTGCTCTCTTTCGTCTCCCTCATCGTGCTGCATCCCCGATGGCCGCATTGCGCGACGATTCTTGCAAGTTTCTTTCGCCGCTGTCCCCGATTTTTGCTCCCGTCCACGATCTGCCTACATTCAATTCTCCACGATGCGCTTGAGAGAAACAATTGCATCCGAGTCATATGCAGCAATGTGGCGGATCTCTGATAACTTCCACTGTCGTTGCCCAAGTCTTGGGGGGGGGGGGGAAGTTGCATGGCGCCCAAATCTTTCCAATGCGACCACCGGCGCCCAGCTCAACAAATACTGCAAGCATACTTTATTGGATTCAGAACCGCTGACGGTGATGACTATAATCACACATAGGCTCGTTCCATTCTTCAGCAATGTTGTTGTATCGCCGAGCCTGCTACAAGTGTGGCAACCTTGGCCACTTTGCTGGTTAGTTGATGGTTCAAAAAACTGCCTGTAGCCCAGGCCAAAAATCGCTAATTGACTGGTGTAGAGGTCTGCTCTTCGTCTGAGCGTCTCTGCTACAACTGTGGGTGGAATCTAATGACTTCATTCAAGCCGCTGATTTCAATCGCTAATCACCCTCTCATATCACAGGCAAGCAGCCCGGTACGTCTCATGCGATGCATGTCACATACGCACCCAGAACATATCTAACCCGCCCACAGGACATGAGTCCAGCAGCTGCCCGCTTCCCCGTACCACCGAGAGTAAGAGTGCCTCAAGATATCTCGTTCTTTACGATGGGGATTCTGATATACGGTCTTTTAGCCAAGCAGTGCTACAACTGCCAGGGGGTAGGCCACGTTCAGGCTGATTGCCCTTCGCTTCGCATTAACGGTGCCACCGGCCGCTGCTACAACTGCGGCCAGGCCGGCCATCACGCTGTATGTCGACGGTCTACCCGAACACAATCGTTCTAAAAGTAAACTCATCGATCATTTCCTAGCGCAAATGTCCCATTCCTGCTACGGGTGCTCCTCGGGCCCCTGCTGGCCCCCGGGGTGCCTTCAACCCCGGCTTCCGTGGCGGATATTCTCGTCCTGCCACCTGCTACAAGTGCGGTGGCCCCAACCACTTTGCTCGTGATTGCCAGGCTCAGGCCATGAAGTGCTACGCCTGCGGCAAGCTGGTATGACTTCCAATCGCCAACCTCCTATCCCTCCCAATCATCCTGACTAACGGTTTTCAGGGCCACATTTCTCGCGACTGCACTGCTCCCAACGGTGGCCCCTTGAGCTCTGCCGGCAAGGTTTGCTACAATTGCTCCCAGGCCGGCCACATCTCTCGCGACTGCCCCAACGGTGATGTCCCGAAGCCTATCGATGCGACTACTGCTGCCCCTGCCGCGCCTGTCCCTGCCGCCGGTGGTGAGGCCAGCCAGGAGGCCGTCGCTGTTGCGCCTGCAGCTCCCGCCGCTGTTGCCTTGCCTCAATAAACCTCTACGATTGTTCATTCCCAGTCATTGGGAGCCATTCCCATTCTTTCTTTTTGTATTAGGGCTAGCCGACATTGGTCTCGATTTTCTTTTTATTCCACGTTTCTTCCTTTGCACATATTGCGGCCTCTCACCATTACAACTCTTGGTACCGACTGATTTCAATCTCCGTTATGTATACGACGAACAACAAAAGTTTCACGAAGTCTTGGTTTTCCTTACTGCTTGGGTCCTAAACACTGCTCAGGGACTTATGGATGGCGTCTATTGATCACCTCGGGTATCTTTCTCATTTACACAAATCAGGTGCGGCAAGAAAAGAAGGAGACGAGGCCCAGGCGAGGCGACGGGTTGATCGAGCGCAGAACAGACAAATGGTGGACCGCATGGGAACAGGCTTTAAGAAGGGGTGGCTGGAATTATTGTGAATGGGTGTGTATTTGCTGAAGATGTGTGAGTGGTGAAAAGACTTACCTGGCGCTGTGGCAACCTACTCATCTTTTCGTACTACATCCTTCTCATATACGTCGATTGGGAAGCGAAACAAAAATACAAAAACGAAGAAACACCACTGAAAGTAATTTTCTCAAGGGCGTACTCTGATGTTGGGTTTGGTTTGCGTTGTGTGGTGGGTGCTCGATCAGTACCACGCCTGCTGGATACTACAATGTACAGTACATCCAGTACTGTTGTTACCTCGCACCCACTCCATGGCTTCGCCCACCCCTTCTACGATCTGACACCATAATCTCTATTCATCGTCGGCATATAGTCTAGACAAGAATCATGCCAGGCTCTGACACAAGTGACGAGTTCGATAACGATGTAGATCCCCTGCTCATCCTCTCATTTCGCTTGATCTTTTGGAAATCCTGTCTGCCAAAAGCTGAACTACTTTTTTTCCATGACAGGCCTTCATCGTCGATATTGATTCAATCCAATCTCACGGTATTCCTTCGGCATCTCTTTGACTGCTTTCCTCATTCTTTCCCTACTTCAATTAGCTCATTAGCAAATAGGGATTGGAGTTGCAGATATCAACAAGCTCAAGGCGAATGGTTACTTCACAGTTGCAGTATGCCATCGTGTCCAACCGCTCCTTCTTCTGACCACCTGCTCACCTGTTGACTTTCTCTGCAGTCCGTTCATAGCGCCACGCGGAGAACGTTGCTAAAGATTCGCGGCTTCAGTGAAGTCAAGGTCGAGAAGATCAAGGATGCTATTCAGAAATGCCTGGTGGGTGCTTGAATTCCCCGATCTGTCCTCCGAGGAGTGAATCTCATAGCCCGGAATCAGCCCTCGGCCTCTGGTTTCATGACAGCGATGGAGCTGAGCCACCAGCGCAAAAAGGTTGTACGCATCTCAACAGGGAGCAAACAGTTCGACTCCATCTTAGGAGGGTGAGGTTCTGTTACCTTACAACATGCACCAGTGAAGTATCCTAATCGTCATGGTCCTCGCAGGGGCTTTCAAAGCATGAGCATCAGCGAGGTGTATGGTGAGTTCCGCTGCGGCAAGACCCAACTCTCGCATACCATGTCCGTGATTGCCCAGCTCCCAAAGGAAATGGGTGGGGCCGATGGCAAAGTGGCATATATCGATACAGAAGGCACTTTCAGACCCGAGCGCATTGCTCAGATCGCCGAACGCTTTGGGGTTGACCCAGACTCCACGCAGGAGAACATCGCTTACGCTCGAGCCCTTAACAGCGAGCATCAGCTAGAGCTACTGAATACCCTGAGTCGCGAGTTTGCCTCCGGGGAGTATCGGCTGCTGATAATTGACAGCATCATGAACTGCTTCCGCGTCGACTACTGTGGACGTGGGGAACTTGCAGAGCGTCAGCAGAAATTGAATCAATTCCTGATGAGACTTGCCCATATGGCTGAAGGTATGGTGCTACATATATGCAACCCTTACATGAGATACGTCGCAAGACTAACTATATCTGAACGTGCAGAGTTCAACGTCTGCGTCCTGATGGTTTGTTGTCGTTCTTCTAACCCTTTACTATATGTACGGACCCATTCTCATCGAGGTGCAGACAAATCAGGTTCAAAGTGACCCTGGCGCCAGCGCTCTTTTTGCCGGGGCCGATGGCCGTAAGCCGGTTGGTGGGCATGTCCTTGCGCATGCATCTACAACCCGAGTGCTACTTCGAAAGGGGCGTGGCGAGGAACGAGTGGCCAAGATCCAAGACTCACCGGGTCCGCTAAGTTACTCTCATCGAACATGAACTCTGTCTAATTCTTTTCAGATTGTCCTGAGCGTGAGGCAACCTATCTGATTACCAACGGCGGAATCAATGATCCAGACAAGGTGTAGTGGATGGGATATGTATATCCTCAGGGCATAACATGACAGGGTGCATTATGTCGGATGTATCGCGATTGATCACTATCGATAGCTGTAATTCTGCATCATGGCAAGTTTCATTTCCTTCGAGATGATATTTAAATGTACTGTACGAATATGTGCGTATTTCGTGTTTAGTTGTCAATTGACCTGAGCTCTCTTCCTTTCGGACGTTTCTGCTTGTCGGGGTAACTTACCCTTACCCTCTCTCCGCCTTCCAAAATGCCGGTGCAAAATTATCTCCCCGCCCAAATCGAGAAAAAAAAGTTACCCTGATTGAAATTCGCCTTCTTTGGCTGCGCAGCCATCCCAATCTCCTGCTTCTGCTCGCATATTTTGCATCAAACAGTCGTGTGGTTTTTGTTTCAAGTTAGGATCTCGGATTGCTGCTACGATGAAGAAAGACCTTGAGGTGGCGGGTTACGCCGTGCTGCCCCTGCAGTTCCCCAAGACCTCCTCTGCAAAGGCTGCGACGCATTACATGTATCTCCGAGCCCACGAGCCTCGCATTCCGGACGAAGATACCCCTCGCTCGATGTTCATCGTCAACGTGCCCATCGACACGACCGAGACTCACTTGCGCCACCTCTTCGGTACCCAGCTCGCGGCCGGCCGAGTTGAGCGCGTCCACTTCGAATCCGTCCCCACGAAGAAGAATCAGGCCGCGCTTCCGCAGGCAAATGTCGGCGGGGGCGGCAGCAAGGCCAAGAAACGGAAGCGCGTCACCGCCGACGAGCTGGAGTCTCAGCTGGAGGATATCGCACTCCCCGCGGTCTGGGACCGGCCGCTCCAGAAGAGCGGAGCGCACGCCGTCGTGGTTTTTGTGGACCAGCCCAGCATGGAGGCCAGTCTGAAGGCTGCTCGGAAGGCCGCGCGCAAGGCGGTCAGTGGTAGCAAGAAAATTGTTTGGGGGGAAGGGCTTGACGAGGACCGTGTGCCGGCTCTCGGGCTGGAGCGGTATCTCTTCCACTCACAGGCTCGGTACCCCAGCCGCGGAGAACTGCTCCGCACGGTCAATGATTTCATGACGGTGTTCGAGCAGGTGGCCGAGAGCCGGAAGCGCGAGGCGGCGCGCAAGGCCCAGGAGCCGGACGAGGATGGCTTCGTGACGGTCACGAGTGGACCCAAGCTGGCGGACGCGACCCACGAGGATGAGGCGCGGGAGTTGATCGAGAAGCAGAAGAAGAAGCAGGAGGGCCTGGAGGACTTCTACCGCTTCCAGTCCCGAGAGAAGCGGAAGGAGAGGCAACATGAGCTGTTGCGAAAGTTCGATGAAGATAAGAAGAAGCTGGCGGATCTGAAGAGGAGAAAGGGGAAATTCGCGGTGAGTTTGGCCCGAAACGGTTCCTTTGCGTTTGCTCTTCTGGGGCCCTCGTTTGATTTCAAGAAGCTAACGAACGCATTCCCATGTGCCTTCTCTGCAGCCCGAGTGATTGTGTCTCTCGGCCGGGATTTTCTACGAATCAATTATTCCACACATCGTCTTGGTTTAGCGCGGCGTTAGGGAAGGGATTATGCCAAAAGTCGAGTCTTTCAGGTTGATAGAATACTGTGTTTTGAGGCAGAGGTGAATATCTCCAGGGATGTGAGTGCTACGTTTGTGTTTTGTGCCCCAACACCTAACCTATTTGTTTTTCCCGTACTTTGTATGCATATGATGAATCCGCTGGGGCCAGAGTAGCAAGACTCAGCTAGCGGCTTGATGTCCTGCCATGCCTTCAGAAACCAGCATTACTCAATCTTCTCACCTTCCTGAAGCCAGAGTTTGGGACTAGACGTTGTGGAGATTCATGGATCTTTTCTGGAACATGTGCTAATTGACTTCTGGGGTACAGAGAGCGTAACGAAAGTCGGACCAGCACCGGCGATCGCTTGGATCAATCCATACTTTTCCATACGAACAGGCTTATGTCGCGAATCCTGTAGACTTTCGGTGGTTGGAATCTCGAGACCCATTCTAACCGCCAACTGCCTTGCCAAAAGTCTCCAATTTATGGACTTGCATGGTCAGAGGCATCAATGTTGTTTCCTGCAGAATCAAGGGGATATTTTCTGAACAGGCAACAGGTTTAGGACAGGAAGCAGTCACCAGGAAACACTGAGTACTTTTGAGATATGCTGTTTTAAGTAGCAGACTACTTAGAAGACAAATAGAACCGAGCCTTGAAAGAGCTATCTGTCAAGCTACCGTAGGTGGCACCACCTTCCCAGCCGCTACCATTACTCCGTAGTAGTTAGTACTTAACAAACTACTTAATAGCTTAAGTGCGACCATCACCTCGTGAATGCGGATCGCCTCCCATAAAAAGCCCTTCGATAATAAAAATCTCTTCGATAAAATTCCTTTGTTCTTGAGACGTCGCCGCTGGGTTCAAGCCACCGAGAACCCGCTATACCGCATTGAGTAGTTCGACGTCACGCAAGATAACTAATTAGCAGATAGCTCTGCGGTACAACCACCATCTACTTCTGATCTTCTCTGCTTCGTACGAGTAGCTCGCGGCAAAAAGCTAGGACACTTCCTTCAGTTTAATCAAAGAACTCGACAAGAAAAGAATTGTCTACATGGCTGCACTCTCACCAGCGACCATGCCCCGAGGACAAGCCGCCGGCGACATGGGAGGGGGGGGAGGCTTCATCCCACCATCAGCACATCTTCCATCCCCGACACCCACCACATCCACCGCAACCCCATCGCTTCTCCCCAAACCACGAGCCCACCCTTTGCGGCCGGGTTCCGCCAAAGAAGCCACGGTCCTGGAGTATATCGACAAGAAGCTTCTGTCCATCAACCGCCGGCATGCTAAGAAGTTCAGCGGGGCTCTGATTGGTGATAACAACAACAGCAGCAATAGCAACAGCAATGGCAGCAACAGCCAGCGCATAGCACCGGTGGCTGAGTCGGAAAGGGGCTACGAGAGCTTCAAGGAAGTAGCGAAAGACTTTGAGAGTTTGGTGGATGTTTTGTGGGTCAGTGGGACTCGTATGTTTTCCCCTTCCCCTCTCTTTCTTTTTCTTCTGGGTTGCAAACAACAGTGAAGGAAAGGACGTCGTTGTCTCATATTGGCTGGCTGATGGACATGTGTTGGTGCTTTTCTATTTGGCAGCTTCATTACAGATACCCTACCTGATCTCGTTGGCCGTCCAGGTCAACTCTTATCTACCGGATTATTCATTCTCGGCGAAGGCGACGTTCCGGTTGCTGCGGAAGCTGGACTCCGTCTTTGCGTCGCTCCTGCTGGGGGAGGATGTGGACTCCGGGGCGTCGTTGCCGGGGTTTGAGGCACGGACGAACGTAGTCTCGATGACGGAGAAGGTGCGTATTAAGAGTATTGCGGAGACCTGTCGGGTTGTGGTTGTGGAGGCGAGGGAGCAGGAGGATCTTGGCGATGATGATGATGATGATGATGATGATGATGATGATGGTGATGATGGTGGTGGTGAGAGGAATGGGTTTGGGGATAGTAGTGAGAACGATGATGAGGATGAGTTGATGGATGATGCGTTGGGGATGGATGAGTATCCGATTCCCGGTAGGTGGGAGATGGAAACGGCCAAGGTGTACGAGAAGACGATCCAATTGCTTGGGGATGAGTTGGGGCAGGCCGATCCTGGGGAGTTCTGCGATACTGATATGGCTGCTGGGGAGGAAGCCGGCCAATGCGATGGGTTGTTGGATGCGGAGGCAGATTGATTGGAACTTGATGCTTTTCCTAGGGTCCTCAAGACATTTATCTACTCGTTAGTGTTTCTGCTTTGAATGATACCCGGATTGACTTGATTGACCAGACGGATATTGGGATGTGAACAGCTAGCTATGTCTGGATTGTGCTGATTCAATGCAGCAGCAGCACAATAGGAAGACTTGGCCTTGGCGCATGCCTGGTCAGCCTCAGATAATAGCTTGGAGCTAGAATCTGCTGAACGTGTCCTGGCGTGTCATGTCGAACACGTCCCAGATTTTCTAACCCTGACACGACACGTATAGATTGTCGTTGTCGGCTGTCGGGGGTTCCGACTGCGCTGCATATCAGCAGCACCCTAGTAGTCTACTGGTCATGACCTGCCGGTCCCTGGTACTGCTTGTACTACTGGCATTGAGAATTACGAAATCCTCTTAGATCGGTTTCAACCCATGGTTCCTGCAATCCCCATTCCAGAAAACTGCAATGGAGAATTGAGGACAGAGGAGTTCGTGCTGCGAGACAATGAAATGATTTTCTTTTCTCAAGATCACTCACTGTCTGGTGAATGGAAATCCGGCTACGGAAAGCATAGCAGTAAGTCCAGTCCAACTTGAAACACTATATTTTATACTAGATAGATCTGGTCTACTCATAGCCTGGAGCATTGGTGGTAGTCAGTAAATCCGAGTATCTCCCGACGGGGTAATGGGAGTGGTTGGGTTGACTTTGAACTCTCCAGGGAGGGAAGTTATCTGCAAGGGACCGAGTGCTGACCCAGGCATGATCGTGTAACCCTCCCCCCTCCAGAGGGAAGCACGCACAGCTTGGACCGGAGCACAGCTGCAATCCTCGCATGGCAAATCCTCGATCGGGTCAACATGAATGAGGGGCGTTGAGCGTACCAATAAGATCAGCCTTGCGCTTCCTCGTTGATTACCGAGTACTATGTATACAATAAGTACTTATTATGATGAGCGTTGGGTGCATGGCCTGTATGTATGTAGTACTGTACTGTACTGTGCAGAGTAACATAGTACGATGCACCCTTGCTCATGCCACAGAGTGTGTGTGTGGATGGGAGGGAGATAGAGAGGAGGATAACGTTAGATCATGGGCAAGCTGTACTCCGATGTGCCAGAGGAAACTCGCACTCTTGATAGAGTGATCGCGTCGCGTCCGCGTCCGCACTCCGATAGGAAAAGGAATACTCACCGTTCGTCGGTACATCGAAACAGGGAGAGTCAATTCGCATGCTACGTGGAACATTATCTTGGTTTTAGATGTCAAAAGAGGTACGAGTATACATACTTTTGTGGATGAAACACACGGAAGCTAAATACTCAAATAGTTAGATATCTTGAGACACTTCGTGTTGGATGGGTGTTAGGCGCAGTGCAAGGGCAGGTTACGGTAACTTTAGGTAACTTACTAGGCAGTCTACTCTACTAGGTATGCCGTGGACACCTCAGCTCAGGGCTAGGCTTCAGGCTTAACTAGAACTAGATTGATTACATACAGCAGTGGCCAATGAGAGCCTCATGGAGGCAGTTTCCACGGTCCGGGCACTGGATGGTGTGGAGTCTGCCTCATTTTGACTACGGTAATTACTTGCTTAGTATTCTATTTGGAGTAGTGAACAAGTATGAGAATGTACTCCAGGTTGTACATATGAGTATATGCTCAGCAGAGTACATACTATTGATTGATTTATGTCTAGCTATACTGGTCTCTTCGAAGCTACCAGAGCCATTTTCTGGAACCTCAAATGTGGCTCAAGTACAATTAAGTATCATTTATCATCGAATATCCCGATCCTGCTGCATGGACCAACTGACGGCCTCGACTGACCTGTGTCTTTCCAGCGGTACTTAGTCAGATTCTGCACTAATTATTAGTTAGTTAAGTACTCATATTAATACCTCTTCAAGTGATTATGTTTGTATTACATGTACCCTACCACCAAACATTAAGTTTAAACCTAATCAGACGTGCTCATTCAGTAAGGCACTGGCCTGAGTAGCTCGTCCCCTCAGACCTTGTGTTTCTTCTCCATTCTGGGATCTCGACAAGACTATTTGTATCTCGGTGGGCAGCTCCAGAGTCTAGTCTACTAGCCAGCGCCCCCGTGTTAGGCCGCAGGAACCATCCACAACCACATGGTTTTTGTACTTCTCGAATGTGCTTCAGCGGTGACTAACCCTCTCTGAGGGTTTTCGTCATCTGGATTGAGCATTAGCAGCTCTCGAATCCATGGACTGGGGCCGCACTGGTGGGGGCGAGGATTTTTTTCGCCCTTTCATTTGCACCCTCCCACCGGGCAGTCCGGGCGCTTTCGCTTCCACTTTTGTCTCTTCTGTTCTTCTTTGTTTCAACATGATCACGATAGCCATACCATGTGTTCATCTCTTTCCCTTTGTATATGTATAGGGAAGTTATTTCCAATGATTAGTGGGCATCTTTTCCAGCCCCGTCGGCTTCATCCAGCCTTCCGGCTCCCGGGTGTGGACAAGTATGAACTAGTCTAGGGCACAGCTTCAGGGCCGATCCCAAGGAACAAATGGTGGGATTTAGGCTGCAAGCGGAGACCGATCTACGAATGACAGAGTACCTCAGGCATCCGCCAGGCCAAGCGGAGAATGAAATAAAACCCATGACGATAAGGGCCCATGGGACGCGAATGGGACCGGGCGAGTCATAGCGCGTTGCCGAAAAAAAAAATACCAAATAAATCAAGCAAAACGAAAGGAGGAAGGAAAAGACCTCGGGCAGTCTCAGCTTGGGTGGGTTATCCACCGAGTATGCATCATTCAAGTCAGGTCCTTGCAGATTTCCATACAGCTTTGCTCGGCCATTTGCCCTCATTACATGTAATGTCTTCTGGTACTCCGTACTCTCTCTCTCTTGTTCTGATATTATGCCAGAAGAATTACTATGCAAGTGCAATCAGTTATCTGCTTGCCTGCCCCTTGACTCCTTATCCAAGTCCTTCAGGTCTTGTACAGACGGTACGTATGAGTATGCACATATCAAGGAAATCGGACCCAGCCACCGTCTGCTCCCCACCTCTTCTCTATCCCTCTCTCTCTCCTTGCGCCAGGATCATGCTACATACACATCGTGAGCAGATGCTCGAGGAGGACTAAGTCCGTGATGCAACACCACCATTATCTGTGAGAGGTGCCAATCGTCATTAAATACTCGACGGGGTCATCTACTGCCGATGATTCTACACAATCGGGGATCCTCTCAAGAGAACGGGTATGGGCACCTTCAAGCTATCGTTATTTCGTTTCCTCCTTCACTTAGCGACCATAAACCGCCCTGAGTTGTCAATGATATACGGGAAAGCGATTGTATCATCCAGCACACTCTCCCTACCACCTGGGGGACATGAGAACGGGGGACAATAGGGTCGCGTGCGATAGAAATAAGAATCATGTCAAGTTGCAAGCCCGCAGGATGCAGCAGTCATCTGGTTCGAGGGCGATTCGGTTGGGCTGGGTCCGATGGTCGACGTAGGTATGCACCACCACCTCTCAATACCCGTATGTATAGTCCAGGTACGTATGGTCTATCCAAGAGCCTTGATCTCACTAGTCGAGGGCCCGCAAAGACAGCCTGGATTCATCATGACGGAACGGAGGATGTTTTGATTTCTTCGATTGAGAAGCTGCTATGGAAATGATCATAGCGAGGGACAATTCGATATGAGGAAAGCTCCAGTTCTCGAATACTCATAAAGACTGCAGGGTAAATTACATCCACGATAGTGCTTATGTATTGTACTGTGCAAATTGATGAGCCTCAAACTAAGCACGATTGAAGGTGGAACAAGCTAAAACATACATCCTGTAAGGTTGTACACCCGGCATACAAGAAAAAGTCATTGCATAAAGATACCCAACTTAATACTACGGAGACTTGTGTACGGAGTACCGATGTATGTAATTTAGGTGTACAGTACCTACAATACTAGACGACTTATCACTAGATCCTCCTGGGTTGCGGTAAGGCCACACGATCCCACCTGCACGTCGAAATCCAGATCTACACCCACCCAATGCACACTCACAGCTGCTGAGCCGGTCATAGGGTTGGTTCAACCAGGATTGTCTACCCAACAAAGAAGAGCAAAATGGAGGAGAAAATTTTGGTAGAAACACGACTATTACAGTAGTAGTCGGCAAACTTTCGTCCCACCCAGCTGGCAGGTACAGACAGAACTGTAGGCTGCTGCGCCCCTCACTTCTCCTTCCCTTCTGCGGCTGCTGGTGCTTGTTGCTTGTTGCTTGTTACCCACTGAGTAGTTTGCTTGCAACAACAGCAGCAGCAGCAGCAGTGCTGCTGCTGCTGCTGCTGCAATTGATGAAATAAGAGCCTGGAATTGAGTACGCCTTGCCCTCAAGCAGTCAGCACCTATGATTATTCATTCTTAACTTCTAGCCGTTTGTCCTATTTAGGATCCATTGAATTGGAATTTTTGTTGGTATTATTATATTATTATTATTACTACGGAGTACTTTGATTTTTACTTGAATTTTTTTTTTCCCTTTTCTTGGACCCAGGTTTGATTTTCCCCAAAGAATTAATTAGTTCGTTTGTTCGTCTAACGAGTTTCTCTGCTTCTCCCGTCCTTGGTCTGCCCTAGCAAAGTAGTAGCCTCTTGCCCATTCTTCCTCGTTTCCTTTCCCTTTCTTTTCCTTTCTCTCCCCTCCATCGGATCCTCTGAAGAAATATCTTTTCTTCCTACCCCTCTTCTTTCTTCGTTCCTCTTTCCTCTTTCCTCTTTCCTCTCTTCTCACCTCCCCTCCCCCCACCCCATTTTTGTCCTCCCTGTTCTCTTCTTGAGTTCTTCCACCCTTCCCTTGTGTGCTTTTCGGAAAACACGGAGTCGGTTTCGCGGATAGTTCTGTGTCTTTTCCCTCTCTTAACTATTTCTCTTTGGATTTGCTTCCTATTATCTCTCCACCTCGCCGGAGTTATCTCGATTGTCCAGTTCCTGGTTTCTCTGTGACGTCCCTGTCTTCACGCATATTCGCGCCACGCCAAAGCAACGCATCTCTCGTCTCTAAGCCAATACATACATTGCAATTTTTGACATTGCCTGGTAAGTAGAGTATATCTTATGATATTAAATCCTTCTTCTGGTTTTTTGCTTTTTATGTTTTTGTTTTGCCCTGTTCTATCCTCTTTTGGCTTGAGTCATCACGTTTCCATTTTCTGCCCATCGATGGTGCTTGCGCGGGAACAATTCGGCCATACCGGTTATCAAATGTCCCTCTTACGATCAACATCACATCAAGCGCCTTCAACATGGTTGTCGATCAATCAGCAGCCTGCTCGCGGACATCTGGGGCACAAATCTGGAGGCAGAACCTTTGCCGAGTTGACTTCCCGATGATGCACCACGCGCCCGCGGCTTCTCATCGCTACGGTCGCTCGGCCGACGGACTTGAACGGTCGCTCGAATGATTCTGTATACGCTGAAGATCGCTACTCCTCCATTGTCGCCATTGACCGGCTTGGTTCGATTCTCTCCTGTTTCTGGGTAGCGCAGTGAAGGGGGGATTGGATGGGCCACTTGACACGGTCGCAACCGGGCGCGGATGGCCCAGAATTTCGGGATATGTCATCGACGAATGCGGCTATGAACGGGTTGAAAGCTCCAGCGATTTGCACACAATGACCCTGAGCATACTCGCCATTCCGGTGCTTGTCTATTCACGCCCTAAATCTCACATTTCCGGCTATTCCGCTGCCATCACCCGGAGGAACCTGAGTCTTGGCGCAGGAAGGGAGCGAATTCCCTGTCGGGCTGATCCCTTCCTGTTACCTATCCTCTTCCATCTTTTCTCGCTTGGTCCGCTCGAAGCCAAAAAAACTCCCCATCGATTCGCCCTCAACAAAGACCTTCTCAGTCCCTTCGTCTCGTTTTCTACTGATTTCACTTGCTCCTGGCTTGTCCATGTTCCGCTTTTGAATTGCATTATTCTGCTTATTGCATGGTCTTTGTTGCCTTTTGATTTGTTTTCCCTGGTTGATACACTGCTCCTTTCATCATTCCACGAGCTGCTGTGAAAATTCTGTCGCTCTGCCCAATTGTTCATCCCACATCACTAACCAAAGCTCCTTATATTCTCAGGAAGTGATTTGTCTTAATCATTTTCCGAACCTGAACGATCCTACGTCTTACTCCTTGACGACTTGAACGAACCACTTGTCGCACGGGCCATTTTCGGTATAGAAAAGTTGATTTCGCTTGAGTTCATTCTCCTTCCGCCTGCACTTTAAGGTACGATGATCTATGTCTTCATCTTGCAGTCGCTCGGACAGTGCTACTGTTTGAGCTTGAGAATTGGGGTTCCAGCTTACTAACATTAGCTTGTCACCGCGCAGATACCGTTGCCGCAATTATCGTTACGAAAGTCGAACTTTTACGTCAATATGTCTTTCCAGAACTTTGAATCTTTCCAAAACCAGCACCCTGCTGCTGATGCTGCTGCCGCCGCTCCCGGTGCTCCCGCTACCGCGGACACCACCATGACCGGCCAGGCTGATCCTAGCACTGCTGCTTTCCAGGGACCTGCTCCCGGTGAGCCCAATGCCGCTCCTGTCCCCCAGCAGGCTAATGAGGGCAAGACTACCCTCTGGTATGTCTATTCAACCTCCGCAAAGGGCATGTCATGAAAAACTTACCGAATCGTCCTTTAGGATGGGCGAACTTGAGCCCTGGATCGATGAGAACTTCGTTCGCAACTTGTGGTTCCAGATGGGTGAGCAGGTCAACGTTAAGATGATCCGTGACAAGTTCTCTGGGTGAGTAATGCATCAATGCTTCTGGATTGAAGGCGATCCTAATGTTGGTAGTAGGAGCAACGCTGGATACTGCTTCGTCGATTTCGCCTCCCCCGCTGCTGCTGCCAAGGCTCTGTCCCTCAACGGCACCCCCATGCCCAACACCAACCGCCTGTTCAAGCTTAACTGGGCTACCGGTGGTGGTCTCGCTGATCGCAGGTAAGGGCCTTCAATCTTTCGACACGATATGAACATGCCTGAGTTAACTTTGCCTCTAGCCGTGATGACCGTGGTCCCGAATACTCTATCTTCGTCGGTGACCTTGGCCCCGAGGTCAACGAATACGTGCTCGTCTCTCTCTTCCAGAGCCGCTTCCCGTCTTGCAAGTCGGCTAAGATCATGACCGATCCCATCAGTGGCATGTCCCGTGGTTATGGCTTCGTTCGCTTCTCCGACGAGAACGACCAGCAGCGTGCCCTGAGCGAGATGCAGGGTGTTTACTGTGGTAACCGCCCCATGCGCATCTCCACCGCTACTCCCAAGAACAAGGGACCCGGCGTTGTTCCTGGTGCCATGGGTATGCCCGCCGGGCCGGGCATGTACCCTCCCATGGGTGCTCCCCCTATGGGCTTCTACGGCGCTCCCCAGCCCATGAACCAGTTCACCGACCCTAACAACACCACTGTTTTCGTCGGTGGTCTGTCTGGCTATGTCACTGAGGATGAGCTCCGCTCTTTCTTCCAGGGCTTCGGCGAGATCACCTACGTCAAGATTCCCCCTGGAAAGGGTTGCGGCTTTGTCCAGTTCGTTCAGCGTCACGCCGCCGAGATGGCCATCAACCAGATGCAGGGTTACCCCATTGGTAACTCCCGTGTTCGCTTGAGCTGGGGTCGCTCCCAAAACAACTCTGGCCCTGCTGGCAGCCCCTACCGTCCTGCCCCCCCTCCGCCTCCCATGTACCCTTCGATGGGCATGCCCCCCGCACACCAGTACGGCGGCTTTGCTCCTATGAAGGTCAGTTCCCCCCAGTGAGCGGCCCTGGCATCACTCGGACCTGGGTTTATTGACTCCAATGTCTAGTAAAAGAGCGTTCCTCTTTAGTTTGAAAGAAACAGCAGGAGTTTTGCGTCATTTCACGATGGGTCTCTTTTGTGTGTCATAACCAGTCTGCTATTATTTCTGCGAAAGTTACCCTCTATAGCTCTGGATGAGCATTTTCTCCTGTGCTACGTACTTCATATGCGAGCGCTTTATTTTTCCTTTAGCAGCATTTGAGCTCTGTTTCTATTTCTATCATATCTTATCCTATTTTATCTTGATGTTTCTACTTCTTACCTCCCCCTCCAATTCCCTTCTCATCCAGTCTGTTGTATGCGTTTCGTTCCATTCCAATGCCTCTCAACCCCTATCTTACATTGATTATTATGTCTTATAGGCCTCCACAGGTCTTATCCTTATGTGTACGACAGCAATCGGATTTGTTTCATTTGCGCATTGGTTCCCATATACTCCCTGGGCAGGCTTTTTGCGAAAAGTTCATCTGAGATTCCCCTTTCATGAAGCAATCCAATCAAGTGTCTCGTTCTGAGGATGTCGCGCTGTGCTTTCTGATCGTTTTGTGGGCCTGTATAACATTCACCCGTTGCGGCGTCTTCGCCAGTTATTCCTTCAACTCTGTTCCCTGTGGAACATACCGTTTTCGATACATGCTTCAATGCTTTCTCTCTCTCTCTCTCTCTCTCTCTCTCTCGCGACGGTGTCATAAACGAATACCTCTGATCTATGTCGTCGTCCCCTCTCTTGACTGTACTCGCAAAGCGTCATGACTTGGTATTTGGAGTGATGGGCTTTACTCGCTTTGCCTGCTTCTTGATCTAATCTGTAGTCGTCCTTGAGGTCTCATCGAGGAGGTCTGGCCGATGGGGCTTAGCCTTGAGGGCGCTGGACTTGCTTTGTTGTAATATGGTTTTTCATTTATTTATTTATTTACTTCTCTTTTTTGTTTCTTTGCGGTGCGGACGATTCCCCTTAGCCTGACAGGATTTTGACCCTGTCCTCCTGCTGCTGCTGTCGTTCTTGCCATTATAACTGTTGTTACCTGCCATATCGAAGTGGCGATATATTGGCTCGCGGGGAGCTGAGCTCATTCCGCTATGTAGTATATGGAACTTGGAACCTTGGACACGATATAGATGCCTGTCTACCGATTAGGTATTGATTGAGTTGACCTCCCATAGATTGCAGGAAAGCGTCCGACCAAGGCAGGTGCTGGTCCTGCTCCCTGCTCCTGCTCCTTCTGCTTCTCCTACTTACTTATCATTATTGTCCATTGCCTATTGTCCATATGGACGTCCCATCTACCTCCAGCTTAGGTCTCTAGGTACTAGTATCCATCCACCGACCTTTCCTCCTCCTTCTTCTACTCCTTATCCCGCCTTCCTTCCTTGCTCTGTCTCTTTCTCTTTCTCTGTCTCTTTCTCTTTCTCTGTCTCTTCTCTCTCTCTGTCTCTTTCCCTTTCTCTGTCTCTTTCTCAATTACTCCCCTTCTGTCTGTGCATTTCCACTCTGTCATCTCGTTTTATACTTGCTCTCCATCTCAATCCCAGGCCTGCTCTTGGGTCTTCCTCAATAAAATCGCCGTTTGAGGAGGGTCTTTATACTTGACATATCTTACTATCCGTCGATTCTTCCTTGCTCAGTTTATCCATCGCCTCGCCCTTCGCCCCTCTCCTCAAATAGAGATACCCACGACAAGAAGTTTCAATATGCGCTACGAAAATTGGGATGTGCTTATCTTCCCCGAAACTTCCAAGGTGCCTCTCCAAGAATTCAAGACGCAATGTTTTGTCACCAAGGATAAAGGTTAGTAGTGTTCAAGGAGTTTACGGTCAGATGAATGTGTGCGTTCTCTGCTAACGCTCGTGCAGAATCTCCCTACCTGCACAGCCCAGCCCTTATCAACCCAGCCTCATGCTCCATACCACAGGGCAATCTGGGACAGTTGCCGGTTTTGACTACGTTCATCCCAAGCTTGCGTCAAAATACTCCTTTTCGAGTGTCCATTCATAGCTGGGATAGGCCTGTGCCTAGCCGGTTCATGGAAAGTCTTCTTCAGCCAGATGATTCATTGCTCTTCGAAGTCCGCGTCTTCATCGACGGGCTTTGCGTGTCGTAAGCAACCTTCAGTCGCCTGCAGCCTCCTTCATTCGGAGTCATGCTTGCTAATATCTTGTAGCGGTAGCGTGTTTACTCAGAGATCCTCTTGGCCTCATGTTCTCGGTAAGTCTTGATGCCCTCGAGTCGGACGTGGCATGCAAGCAGAGCTGACTGAGATGACTCTGCCGGCTTAGACCTGAGTTCCTGTGCGTTTCAGAAATCCCTTCCAATCCTCTGCTGTTCGAGTGAGCTTCCTGACTTAGTTTGGCCCAGATGTCGATAAAAGCGGCAACCAAGATCGTCTCCGTTTCCCTACGTTTCACCATGAAATCCTGAAGCAACCGCATTGGGATGCTGGTGAACTCTACGGCAGGATCAGGGTAGTAATTGCTGAAGGGTTTTCGCGACCTCACCGCTCGCCCCCCTTCGAACGTGTGAAAGAAGTCATCGCATTTGCTTTCCAGCATGCTCCTCTCCGTGAGTTGTGCTATGAATCACTTGAGCTTACAAGCCTCACTGACAAGAACTAGAGATTCTTGAGTACTCCGAAATTGCCTGGCCGAATCCCTCTATGTGGACGCGTGAGCCCCGGCTGTTTAAGTACAACTCTAGGTGTGCTATAAGCGACATGAAAGAGCCTGAAGATAGCCACGCGCACTCACCTTCAAGACATGAGGGTCGACAAATCTTGGCCACTAGAAGCCAGACCAGCAACCAATCTGGGTGCAGCTCTTGGACTTACCGCAATTATCAGCGGCAGGTACCCCAATGGCAAGGCCAACCAGGCGAGTCCAGATGGCTGCCTCAAGAACAATTCGTAACAGATCCCTTCATTGACCCCTGCGTGCTCGACCCGGCTGCACGCCACCGAGGAGCTAGAGCGTCCTGGGAAGATGTTCCTATGCCAGACTATACGTCCAACTCCAGTAGTAGTCGCGCCATTTCAAGCATGACGGGCATCAGTTATGAACACAGCAAGCATCCTAGCATTGTTACCCCTATCGATGAGGAGTCGTACACTCAGTTGTTAGAAGCGCTGAGTCCTGCACCCCTCAACTGTGGCACGTATGCGCCCACAAACACACCTTCGACTGCGCTGCCCATGGGGACTAAGCTCTCAGCGGCAGCGAGAGCTCGATCTGCGTCTCATTCGAAGAGCACAGGACGAGCATCTGAACTGAGAGAGACATCGGTGCCCGAGACCAGGGAAATGTCGGCTTCAAGCACGAAGACAACCCCGGCTGCTGAAACTGCAGCAACAGGCAAGGTGCATGCCAGTCCAAGCACGCATGTCAAGAGTCGCAAGGAAGGTCTATCTTACGAGAACAAAGAGAATGAACTTTCGGTAGAGACATCTGGGAAAGACAGTGGCAAGGCTCACCAGACACCGCTGAGGCCTACAGTACGTACCAGCGGAATCATGGGGACGCCAACCGAGCCCAAGGCGGATCTATCATCATCTGCTGGTGGAAGCGAGGACCTTCGCGATACCAAACAGGTACCCATTTTGATGTCTCCCACTAAAGACTTACCTATGGGTGGACACCTGGTTCATCATGCGAACCTTGATGGCTCCCTTGAGACGAGACCCCCGCTTGTTGGCAGCACGGCCGTGGATGTGGCAGAGATCGATTAGTCTTATCGTTACATTACTACTAGGCGCAGTCTCTTTCATATGTTTCACTGTCGGATGATAGTTTCACCTTGAACTCTACCTTCTGTGTTACTCTACATGTGATTCATGCTCTGTTTCCAACAATAGGCGTGCAGGTACAGTACATGGGACTGATGCTGGATTGCTGGGTCGCTGGGTCGCTGGACGCTGGACACTGGACACTGGACATTCATTGATCATACCTATATATCTATCCCTATCGAAAGAGTCTGTCAGTCGTCGAAGGCAAGATTAACATGTTTAGCATGCATGAGAATTGAGAAATTGCATTGCGATGTCAGTTCAATGAAACAAGTTCTCACATGGGTCGGTTTTCTTCCCCAATAGCTCTCTCTAGCCCAAACCCGGAAGGTGTGCCCCTTCACTTGCCCTTTACATTTCTTCTTACTCTGCCTTCTCGATTTCTCTACTCACTTTCCCCTCTTACTTATTTCTTTCTTCGCCTCAAGCTCTCTCTTCCTTGGAAACTGAGCTCCATTCCCTTCGATTGATTGTCATCGTCTCTGTCATAAAATCTCAAATTGTTGCTGATCATGGACAAACACCACGTCCTTCCGCACGAGGCTCTAGCAGCATCCTCCACTTCGAGTACTCCATTCACAGATGTACTTTCACAGTATGAGTACGGCTCGCCTGCGGGGTTCGCACATTGGGCTTATGATCCATCGCCATATTGGAAACTCATTGATCGGGCGTCTACTCCAGCAGAGGGCCAGAACCCGCTTCCACCACCTACATCTCATGTAATCCCAACGCCACGTCTCATACAACCCCAGATTGTGGCTTCATTTGCCCCTGCGAATCTATAACGCGAACCAAGCCCCAATATGTGGAGCAAAGAAGAGCCCCAAGCGCGCAAGCCAACGGTTGTTGTCGTCGAAGCGTGGAACATGAAGGATTCACCCGCGAAGATTTCACGTTTCGCAGATGTAGACTTGGATTACCTGGAAGATGATGTGGTTCTTTTCTGCTTTGGTGTTCTCACGACGCAGGCACTGCTCCTTCCGCGTTTTCAGTTCAATTTCTCGAAAACTCGTCGCTGGGGAGTCAAGCTCACCATGTATGGGCACACTATCATCAAGTCGACCGTTTATGATACTCAAAAAGAGGCCAAATCCGATGCCTGTCGCGCTGCACTGAAGAAGCTGCAACTTGATTTTCCGGATTGGATTTTGCCTGATGATTTTGATAACATTGAATCGTCGGTCGATTGGGATTGGGTTGATCTCCTCCAAGGCAAGAGACTATCATCGCATGTTTTAGGCCCATCTGACCAGCTTCCCGGCAGAATTCTGTACTCACAATGGCTTTGAATTGCCCCGATACACTAGAATCATGCACGGAAACGAGGTTTATCACAAGGTTCAGGTCCACCGTACGACCTACACTGGCAGAACTGGGACCTATGCTGAAGATGAACTCTCACGAAGATCATGCGCCTTGTTGGCTCTGCGGCATCTATACATCGATGGCTCTGAAACAAATAGCAACCTCTCGGGCACGCTGACTCTGGAGGGGATGGATGCTAGGTTGCTCGCCTTGGTTCCAAGAGACCCTGTCCAGGCACGGACCTACATCTGGGGAAGTTCCAACCATGCAAAAGCCTCTCGCAAGAAGACGAAACGTGAACGTATGGTGCAGTTCCATAAGAAGAAACGACCAGTTGAACATGAGCCCTCAGCTGAGTTCCCTAACGAGGTTGATGGCAACAGAAAGCGCCCCAAAAGCGTCCCTCGGAACTCAAACATGTTGCCACTTCAACACTCCAGGTTGGCATCGATTGAAGTACCTGCCGAGAAAGAAGAAAAGAGGTGGGCAGTGACGCCCTGTCAAATCCAGAGGCAGATACATGATCTGGCTTCGTCTACTGAAAGATTGCAAAGTAAATCCCATGTGCTTGCTCTTGTGCTTGTTGGCCAAGCTGCTAACTACATGCTTCTACGTACAGAGGTCTGCGATCTCCTCCGTTTGGAATACCCCGAGATCCGAGTTGACAGACAGGACGGGCGCTTGATCGACACACGCGGAGAATATACTGCAGGGGCTTACTTCAAGACCGATCCATTCCTCCGACGTGCCGGCGCCGTCGGCCCCGTGACCGGTCTGCAGGACAGCAGGTCACTGGCCGAACAAGCCTGTGCCGAAGAGGTTATTAAGTACTTGATACGGATGGTCGAGGAGGACGAAGAGCTTGAGACCAAAATTGCGAAACAGCGTCAGAGTGTCGAACAGTGGAAAGCCAAGAATGAAGATACTATGATGCATGATCACCAGTAGTAGTGCGCGTTGTTGCTGGAAACCAGCTGTCACTTAACCATGACTTAATGCCAGATTCAAGAAGTGCTCACGGAAAGATTTTGTTTCCTGAGCGTAGTCTGTCTATTTTCGAGGGATATTTTAATTCTGGTGTCATCGTGTGTTGTACGTTGGCGGTTTTGTTTTCAGGGATGGAGGGGAAGGACTGGAGTGGAATTGGTTCCTGTGTGTCTGGGTCTTAGTGCAGGACAGTACAAGTGTTCTCTATGTGGATGGCCCCAGCTGCGCTGGTGGAGAATTGACTATCTTGATGAATGTGCGAGTCATAAAAACAGCGGCGACACGACGACATATTGTAACAATGGAATTGCTATGATCACTTTTACCATACCCTGACGAGACTAGAAAGTTCACTGGATAGGCCTGATTTGCAGTAGGCCGGCTGAAGCGCACCAGATCTCTTGTGAAAAAGGCGGGCGGAACAGATATTCCAGCACGACATAGATAGAGAATCGCATATAGGCAGGGAGCAAGCAATGTTGCAACGCAGATCTCGGCTGGAATTGGATACGATGTAAAAATGAAGTGAGGCAGAAAAGAAAAGGCTAAGAGAAGACGTCAATCCTCTTCCTCGATTCATAAAACCATTCCCGTAAGAGTCAAAGTAGCGACTAGGACCTCATTGATAACGCCAAAGTCAAAAACAAGGAAGATAGCAAGTAAATAAGACAAAGGGAAAAAAAGAAAGAGAAGATAAAATGATCGAAACAAGCAGAACCTGTTTGTAGGGAAGAATAGGAAGGAAGGGACTTTGAGAAGGGAGAGAAGAAAAAGGCCAGCCAAGGACGTACATATTGTGATGGGGATCCCGAGTATTAATGTAGGAGTGGATAAGGGGTCTGCATGGCTAACGCTAGAGAAACATCACACCCGAAGGTGGCCTCAAGGGGTGAGAATTGATAAAAGGGACAAAATTAATCAAATAATAATAGTAGAAGAAATAGAAGGAATTTCAAAACAAAGGCCACACAAAAACGCGTAGGGCTTGGAAAGAGCGGCTTGTATACAAGCCATGTCCTCCGGAGCCTCTCGTTGGCAAAGCAAAGGAAGGAATATGCAGAACGGATACGCCAACGCCTTGTCAGTAAAGCACGTATCCAAATCATGTCAACAGTGAAAGACGGTGGGTGACGGCAGCAAGGAAGAAAATAGAGCAGAAGCACAACACATGTCGAAGTTTATGGAAATGTACAAAGCAAGGGTATATGAGTTAAGAACTGAACAACCGTCGGATCACATTCATAGGCCATCCCCGGCACCGGTCTCAACACCGTCGGTAGGATACGATATATTGGGATCGAATCCAAATCCAGCCGTGTCGGCGTCGGTGTTAAGGAATGTGTCGAAGTCAAAGTTCTCAAGAATGTCTGGGTTCTCTAGAGCGCTGAAATCGAGGTTGAACACCTGTGGCTATGGCAGTCAGCATACAGTTTCTCGTTTACAGCAATCCATGTGGGGATCCCAGAATTTTTGATGACATACATCAGGTACACCAAGCTCGCCGAATTGCTGACCCTGATCGGGTGGGGGCTGCACGAGCGGCTGAGGTGCGGGGGCAGACGTAGGCTGCTGAGGAGCACTAGTCGTAACATTGGCACCCGCCTTGTTGAACGAGGCTGGATGCTGAGGGGTGATTGGGGTGGATGGAGTAGGAGTGGGCGGGTGTTCAGCTTCGGAGGATGGTGTGGCAGCCGCGTTTGCTGATGCGGCAGCCGCTGCGGCAGCAGTGGTTGCTTTCTTCGAAGGCCGCTGCGATCTCAATTAGTGACATGGACGAAGCCACGAATGCGCAAGAATGAACCCCATAGATACATACCTTACGAGTGTCCTTAGCCTCTTTCTTTTTAGGGGCAGGCTTGTTCGCCTGCTGCGGCGTCGGTGGGGCGGCAGCGGCCGTCTGGGGGGAGGGTGGCTGAGTGCGACCAGTGTTCGCACCGGCTGCAGGAGGAGCCTGGGGAGGCGGCATCGCGTTCCTCTCCTGTGGAGTCCCGGTCGACTGAGGCTGGGTTGCAGGCGATTGTTGCGGAGCCATGGGTTGCTGGGCACCCTGCTGAGGTTGCCAATTTCCACTGGGTACCCGGTTTCCGGCGCCGGCGGGAATGGGTTGACCCATCTGAGGGGCGCTAAACGCTGGGTTGGAGCTTGGGGGTCGCATACCGTTGGGGCCGGTCATACCATCGGGTATACCCTTCACGAAGAACTGACCGGCCATTTCAGGAGGAATCTGATTACCGAAGTTCATGGAGGCGGGAGAACCACGACCCTGGGCCATCGCGTCGCCGGCACTCGGGGAGCCGGGGAGACCGGTCTGGGGCATTTTCGGCGTGCCCCGTTTCATTTGATCGTTGGGATTTGGCGACGTGCCCGCCCTGCTGCCTTGGGGAGAAGTGCCTGGTTGCAGGCCCGGCTGCCCAGGCAGCGGGGGCTGGCCGTCAGGACGGGCCATGCTATCCTGCTCTTGGCGAGCCATCATCAAACGCCGCTTATTCTGCTGTTCAAGCAGCATAAGTTGCATCTGATAATCTTGAAGAGCGTGGTTTCCGGGCTGACCGCCAGGTGTCTGCATCCCGTTCCGGACCTGGGCCATTTGACCATTCGCGCCATAGTAGTCGCCGTTGATGGGATACACCTGGCCATCTGGCATGGACACCATATCCGTCTGGTTTTGCATGACACCGGGGTTTATCATACCATTCGGCATACCCTGGTTATTCATTGCTGAGCGTGAGTGATGAATGGCCAAGTTCTGAGCATATACCTGGATAGATTTCTGCTGCGCAGCAGGTCCTGACTGCGGGAAAGCCTGGAATTGATTGGGGTTCATCGCCCGGTTGAGTCCATTCTGCATCAAGAGAGCGGCCTGAGGGTTCGGTTGGCCTGGCATGCCCTGGACTTGAGCGCGTCCGTTGGGGGCTAATTGCTGGCCATTCATGAGGCCACCTTCAAGACGGGGCCGCTTCGAAGGAGATGGGGCGTTTTCTGCGGACGAAGGGGATTGTGGTCGGTGGCCATTCATATCGATGTCTGAGTGCTCGCGAGTCATTTGCATCATTTGGAGTTGTTGATGCTGATTTTTTTGAAGCTGCTGCAGTTGCTGTTGGGTCCTATATAACAGATCAGTATATCACCTGCAACCTGCAGGAAATGCAGAAGAATGAGCATACAGGCCTGGAGTATTGTTCTGCAGAGCGGTCTTTTGGAGAGGTTGGGGAACCATGCCGTTGCGTCGAATGTTCATTTGTCCCATCTGGCCAGGCATCAGCGGCTGCTGCCGTAAAAGTTGATTTTGGTGTTGCTCTCTGAGGCGCATAATGTTCTACAAAGCCCCAGTTAGACTCCAAGGTATATTGCGGGCTTGCGAATGATACATACCTGAGTATGATTGAGGTATTGTCGCACATCAGCACTATTTCCCTTCTTGCGCTGGGCCCAAAAGAACTCCCAGAAGAGACTGAACCATTCGAGAAGGAAAGACGACTGTTGACCTTCGCTCGAGATGTGGGGGCGAGGAAGATCATCGGGTATCTTCTTATCCCCATCCTTTGCATCAGTCATCATTGCATCTCCATCGACCCCATTCACATCACCATCGCGACGATGGCCGGGGCTCGTCTTGATGGGGGGCTCGGTATTGAGCTTTACAGATTCATCCTTCACGAGCGCTCTGGCGCACTCATAGTAACCGCGTTTCAGGAAGTAGTCGTAGATAAAAGTGTTGAGGTTGCCGACTGTGCTCTCAGGGATAGTGTGGATGGTTGCATCGTTGCGAGGGGCCGCGGAACCGTTGTTGATCATTGGAACACCTCCCACAGGACCGCCCGCACCGGGGTTCATCCCAGCCACGTTCATTTGGTTCATGGTGGCACACGAAGGGGTAAGCCACCCTCACCGGACGATTGTTAATATCAAATATTTTCAGCGCGCATCCACCGTCTCACGGCGAAATGGTTCACAACAAGCAGAAAGACGAGACGCGCAGATATCCAGGCGATGGGGAAGAGGTTAGGTCACAGCTGCTTCCGACCCGATATCAGACGGTTGAAAGTATTTAAACAAGACGCGAAGTCGCCTAACTGACTCGATGTGGCGCAGAAGGACAACGCAGTCGCGATGATCCCCGAATCAAGACCAGCGTGTCTCACGCGGGAGCGAATGGAACAAGTATGTACGAAAGAATCTGTCGCTAAACCGACACGATGAAAGATGGATGGTCAGAGGGAGCAGTGTTGGGTGAGATGGAAAGGCAACACAGGGACAAGAGTATTATGTTCGTACAAGGACCCAGCCGCTCGAGAATGCGCGGTAGAATCAGCTGAATGAGATATGGGGGCGGCGACAAGCGACACGAGTAGGCAAAGGACGGGAACGGCGTATAGGAGAGAGAAGACGGCCAAGGAGGCGTCTCAAAGTTCAAGAACAAGTATCACCACCTAGGAAATCCAGAAGTGGCGGAGGGAGAGGAGGAGGACTTCAAGAGGGGCTAAGAGTAAATCACCAGAGCCCCTGCAGAAAAAGGGAATGGGGGTGGGTGGGTGTGTGGGAGGGAGAAAGTGGAAAGAGACGGAGAGATCCGGCAGATTCGAGGAAAAGGTGGAGGGACGGAGGGGGGGGGGGAAGGGAGGGAGGAGGAGGAGGGAGGAGAGGCGAAGGTTAGGACAAGGTGTAGCGGTGGATCTGAGGTGTTCTCTGGTGGGTGGGAGGACGTGGATATCAGGCGCGGTGCCTGGAGTTGCTGGGCTGTTCAATCACTGCCGGCTGGGCGTGAATCGCTTGTTCGGAACGGAAGAATTTGATCGGAACGCCGCAGGAGGGCTGGGAGATGCTGCTGGCTGGCGTATATTTCAGCATGCACTTCCACATATGGCGGCAACACAACCACCCCGGGCCCCAAGGAAGAATAGAAGCAAAGGGGAAAAAAAATATTGATGATGATGATGATGCGTATGATGATGTTGATAATGATAATAATGATGACAACAGGAACAAAGAGGCAAAATGTCGAATTATGATAAAATAAACTTACCAGCACTAATACAGAACCAGAAAAAGCAAAAGAAAGACAAAAGAGAGGATTTACTCGTAGTTGGTGAGTGAGTAGTAGTGAGGTGATTGAGTAGGGGAAGAAAGAAGGGAAAGGGACGGAAAGGTGGAGAGCCAAGTCCTTTTCCCAGAGGCAAGACAAGAGGAAGACCGATCGGGTCAAAGTGATGTATCTAGACAGCTGAGGAGAGCTGGTTAGCTTCTGGGAAAGTCAAGTATACACAGAACACAGATTGAGCAGCAAGAGAACCGAAAAAAAAAAGAAAAAGAAAAAATTCAGAAAAATTCGAGCATGCAGTATGATCACTACTCTTCGTTTTGAATCAACAAAGATCACCAGATCAGACAGACGCTGAGTCTAAAAAGGATCGATGGATCGATGGCTGGTCTACGGGAGTAGAGACCGTAGACCGTAGTCACTTAACCAAAATGACGATGGGAAGGGAATTGATCTATCCCGCGCGACACAAATCACCTATCGATGGCGAATATAGTCGGGGGCAAGATTGAGACTGCTGTTGAACGCAACGATATCGGTACATACCTATCAATTGAGCTAACTAACAAGTTCAGCAGATCCAGTTGGACAAATACTCGTAGTCAATACTAACAAGTATGAAACTTTGCAAGCATCTCAAATGTCAAATACTCTAAGCTTCTACATTTTAAGTTGCTCTATCTATCGATAAAGTCGTAGTCCTCCAGGGCGGACTGGGACCCTGCGTAATTCTTAGCACAGTCAAGGGAAGTTGTCCGCTGCCTATTGGGGCTTAGTGCATCACATGGCTCCCGGCCACATCTCCCCATGTCATCGTCCTATCTAATTGCATATCTCAACCTTAACTATGTACATAAAAAGCATAGAGCTCATGGTGTTTGAAGATTGTTATCATTATCATCTTAAGATACTTTATTTTCTCACAGCTATTTCATGGGCGGGGGTGAAGATGATAATTACGAAGATTATGAAGTAATGTGTTAGATGAATTTATGCCGCTGCAAATGTTTGAAGTGTCAGATAACTACTTATACTATTAGGGCAGAGAATCCGATCTAGGATCTGGTGCTGGCCTAGAGTATTCTTTCTATGCAACTGTCTATTGCACCTTCATTTTTAATCACAGGGTCACTTCTTCAAACCTTCGTCAGTGTTTCAACATTTACATCTTGTCCCTTTTCCTTGTGTGGCCCTCACGATAAGAGTATAAATGTACATGTATCGCACGCACATAGAATGTTTACTTTACTTGTAGCTCCATCAATCATAAGGTACAGGTGATCTCGATCAACCATTGCAGCTGCAAATAAGGATACTGAATGTAAAGCCCGCAAACACCGGACGCCTCGACCAATAATACTAAATTCATGCAACACACTTCCCGCTGTGTTTATTCCTCCTCAGGTGGCATCTCATCTTCAATGTACCTCACAAGTGATACGCGCATCTCCGTGGTGTCATCTCCTCGCAGTATATCGCTTACAAAATGCGCCTCGATCTGCATTTGTACCTGTTGACAGAATCAGTAGCCCGCGTGCGAGTATTTTGGCTGGGTTAGAAGATATTACCATCTCTAGAGCCCCCCGCAAAACACCGCACAAAATATTTGAGAACCAAAGCTCATCTTGAGCCCGCCCATCATCCGGTAGTTCAACAAAGTCTGCAAGCGGGTTTTCATCAAACACCAACGAGAATTGATTGTTGTCACTTGTCCAATTCGTTACAGTGGGGGCGATATTGAGGAATATCCGAAATCCGACCTGTCACACATTCCAGGAGTCAGCTCATTGATCCCAAGACGTCCGAGCGAGATCGAAGTAATAAGCTCTACCTTAGAAATCATGTCTGCCGTCTCCCGGAAATTAGCACACCGGCCTACATTCGATTTCGCCAGAAAATCTTCAATAAGGCGCATTCCAATGTTGTAGCCCATCTTTTCCAGCTGCTTGTTGACCTCCTGATAGTTTCCGTCATAGTCCTGACAAAGTTGTGCGACAATCGTTCCATATGTCAACGTGACTAGCTCCGCATTGACTTTGTCGACTCTTGTTCTATCAAAGCCAGGTGGTGAGTCCCCGCGTCCCTTAATCGGAAAACTGCCCTAGGGCACCATGATTCTCGCGCCGCTCACTTACTTCCATAGTCTAGCATAATAGTCGTCATGTTAGCGGATGTGCTAATCATTAGGTGGAACTGCGGCTTCGCTTACTCTTCCCCAATCCTAGATGCTTTGGTATTTGATGACATGATAGGCGCTGAAGTCTGTCTCTGACAGCCAAGGATTGAAGGGGAAAATTCAAGGGAATAGGATATCCAATCTCAGCTGCCTGGGTAGCCGGCCGAGTGTTGACAATGAACTCTCCCTGCTCGATCTCGGGACCGAGGCGGAGCTTCACCGCCTAGTGGACCATCCGCGGGCGTCTATCGCGGCTAATGTCACACAGCATCCATGATTGCGATGCTCGGGAGAAAGACCAGGCACTCACTCAGCGCTCTCCTATCCCCTATAGCCTTTCAATTCTAGCCTAGCACATTTCCGAATCCTATCTCAACATTTCTCGGTATCTTTCCCCGCCTGTCGACCATCACGTGTTTCCTACCCGTTGGCGAGCCAGCCCATTACAAAATGATGTCCGGCGAGAAGCGACCTGCTCAAGAGGCCTTCGGGTCCTCCAACCAGCTAGTCGTCAAGCGAAAGAAGTCCGATGCTGGTATCGATAACAGTGCAGCTGTGGTCAAGGGCTCTTCGCAAAACGGGGCTCTCGTGCAAGCAGTAGGTCACTGAATAGCCCGAAAAAATCTACCGAGTGTCTGTTCTGATCCCGACAACAGGTTCCCCGCACCAGCGGGCTTCAGGCCCCAATCATGGAATTGACAGGTAGGCTTGCGCGGAGGGTAGGCAATTTCCTGTCGGTTAACATATATATATCAGGTCATTCTGGCGAGGTTTTCTCTGTACGATTTGATCCAACGGGTCAGCACATTGCTTCAGGATCGATGGACAGATCAATCTGTGAGCAAACCACTCCGCTTTTTTCAACTTAAATACGAGAAGCTAACATCAGTGGCAATTAGTACTCTGGAATACTTACGGAGAATGTGAGAATTATGGCGCATTGTCGGGTCATCGGGGTGCTATCCGTGATCTTCAATGGTCTCGAGACTCCAAGACGATATTCTCCGCATCGACAGACATGACGCTTGCCAGCTGGGACCTAGAAACAGGTCAAAGGATCCGACGACACGTGGGCCATGAAGATTATATCAATTGTCTTGATATCAGCAAAAGAGGCCAGGAGTTACTGGTTAGCGCTAGCAATGATGGCAGCATAGGTATCTGGGATCCTCGGCAGAAAGACGCTATCGATTGTTTGGAAACCGAACTCCCTATCACTGCGGTGGCCCTCTCCGAGGCTGGGAACGAGATATTCAGTGGTGGTATCGACAACGCCATTCATGCTTGGGATCTTCGAAAGAAAAGTATTGTATATTCCTTAACAGGACACACGCACACCATCACCTCGCTCGAACTATCCCCAGACTCGCAATCGCTTCTCTCCAACTCTTTCGACTCTACTGTACGGACGTGGGACGTTCGGCCATTCGCACCAACCAATCGACACATTCGAACTTTCGATGGCGCTCCAGTTGGTCTGGAAGAGAATTTAATTCGGGCCAGTTGGGACGCGACGGGTGAGAAGATCGCCACCGGAAGCGGTGACCGAAGTGTTGTCGTGTGGAACTCTAAGAGCGGGAAGCTCCTATACAAATTACCAGGACATAAGGGAACTGTTAATGATGTTCGGTTTTCACCGAGCAACGAGCCCATCAGTAAGTCCTCGGCTGTGGAGTCTTTTTCTGTCCTTTGCTTGACTGTTATGTTCTAACTCTTTTGGAATAGTTGTGTCCGGGTCATCTGATCGCACTCTTCTGCTCGGCGAACTTGGCAAGTGAACTTGTCTTCGGGGCTATGTCAGACATCTAGCGATGTAATCAACGTCCCGGTACCGCATAAGAAGCAACTGGAATATACCACGCTCACCATTTCAAGCTAAACTCCCCCGGGGTTCGTGTGGCTCTGGATCATGATGGTCACAGCAGCACGTCCAAGCGAGGTCTGGGCCATCCTAGGCAAGGAGAGTTACTTGAATAATCAAGAACAAGGATTGAAATGCGCATGACAGCAAAAGGCTACCATTAGATCTCCATTGGGCCACCCCCATTTCAATGTAAACATCAACGGGGGACCACACCCACCACACAGCATCTTTGTCCGCTCCTGTAGTTGTTTAGCTCCTCCATTTGGTGTACATTATAAATCTCATGCGGGTGGTGCAGCCAAATTATTCACTATATGGTAGCCAGCATCAACCATGACATCACTGAAGAGTGAGAGTACTACTGTACTACTGCGTTTACCATGTGTTGGTTCGTACTGAAGTGTGGCTGTAGACCCGAGCGGCAAACGTGGGTCATCCAGGGGTAAATGCTTCATGGCAGATTGCCTAAAACAAGATATGAATATAACTTGCAAAGTATGAAGTCCAAGGGATTGATTGAGCAGAGGGTTGTGAATCGATAATACTAATTATAGATAATCGGCACTGATACTGAAATTAAGCTGTAGGTTAACTTATCTATTTGTTAGTTAATTGTCTTTTTTTTTTCACATCGCAAACGCGACCAGCGAATTGAGCTACTCCATCCATGTAATGATGACACTGAGTGGCTCCAAACTTAGTGTTAGTTAGTCCTCTAGTTGCTACTTATGGAAACAACTGGAGACCTCCAACTGCACTAAATTACCGTCTGGCCGCGGCTTGCTGTTCCTTCCCCCTGCTCAACATACGCCGCCGCATTCTCTCTCTCTGTCTCTCCCTACTAAGTCTCTTTGTTTCTGTCTCTCGGTCTTTCGGTCTCTCTCTCTATCCTACGTTCTGCTATCTCTCCTTCTTCCTTCTCTTTAACCCAATTTTCATTTCATATTTATGATGAGACGATCATCTCTCCCTCTCTCCCGACATACCTATCCTGCCCCCCGCTAACTTGCCCAAATTGACTTCTTATCGATCAGACCATCTCCTTTCTCTCTTCAGCCAGCATCCATCATTTCGTTATCCCCTGTGCACATATCACATATCATTGTCGATTACCTTCATATCAGTATCATCGCATCCACTTGCTCACTGCCTTTTTACCGATTAGCTGCAGCTACTATAATATTCATTTTCTTCGCTATTCTTCGCTATCAAGTCCGGTTTTCCATCACCGAGTATAGCCACTGATCTAACCTTCACACAACCTGGACCGCAAGCTTAGCCTACTGCCGCTATTGTCTTACTCCAATTATACTTGCCTGTGTCACTCGACACATTGAATATCGATCCTCTGGTTGCTGGACACCTTGGTTCGCGATCGGGCCTCCCGTATGCTGCTTCCCAGTGCCCCTCAGTCGACTTGGGCTGAATCATCATGAACTTTTAACGCCGAATTCAACCTACTTATCTATTCTCGTCGCTAATCACCGAATTTGCCTGGGATTTCCGGTTTGGCTTCATTGAAGTCGATCTTCGCAGGAGGTTTCCGTCACGGTGTACGCTTTTTCAAAGCTTGTTTGTGTGCTGTTGAACGGATGCGGAAGTGGCCTCGGATTCATACATACTTCCGTCCACAAGGAAACCGCATTGCGACTCGAGGGTCTGTCGCCTGAGTGCTCTCTTTGGGTATTAAATCCAATTCTATCTCGACGTTTACTCTGACTCTTCATCTCTTTCGCTGGGATTAGACCAGATGTCAGTCGTTGATCATTAAAGGTTCTCAACATGGAATCGGTTCGGCTGTCGCATCCAGATTCGACACATTCCAACTTAAACACCGGCATGCTGTCCAACTCAGCATGGTCTGACAACACTCACGGATCGGATCATCTAGCCCACATCACTTCGCCTCTTGGCCAACGCATCGCATTAAGGGCAAATGACCGTCGCCTAGATGATGGGCAACAACTCCTTGGTGATGATCGCACTCCAGACCAGGGACCCCGCCTACGTGAAGGTCCTGTAACGTCATTCAACAGTTCCGGAAATGTCTCTGCATCAGTATATGCGCCACAGCGGACATACTTTCCTATCGAAATGCAGCCATCAACAGAGCGGAATGGCCATGAGCCGCAAGCTGAAATGGGCCTGTGCAGAGAATCACAAGATCTAGCTTTGGCAAGCAACACTAGCAGTCCCAACTGTGGCAGGCGCTCATGTACCTCGATCTTTGCAGAGAGGAAGGTTCGCAGGCGGCTCATCACATTGACTGCGTCTGGAGTGTTCCTCCTTGCAGTTGTCGCAGTATACCTTGCATTCGCTGCTTCGCGCACTACCTTAGGCCGGGAGCTTCAAATTCTTTTGATCTTTATGATACTAATAATTGGCATCGTTTTCTGCCATGCTTTAACTCGTTTTCTCATGGCAATAGTACCAAGACCTGATTCTGAGATGGCCACGAACCGCATACCAAGCAGGGCAGGACCCTCTGGTTATGCACAACCGGCACATCCCATCCACGTCGTTCTGGCGGCGGATGAGGATGCTATGACTGCAAGTCGTGACGCTGCTCGGGAAAAGATAACTGCACCTCCTCCAGCGTATGGTCTTTGGAGAGGCAGCGTGGTAAGTTTACAGATGGGTATGGTCCTTCTTGTTTGCACCGGCTGATCTTCTCATAGCGGCTGAACCCTGACTTGTTGTATTGGCAACGTGTGGATAAAAATTCCTCATTACCAAAGGTCGACGAACGCGGTCCCAGCAATAAGTCTCAACCACCCCGGCCGCCTAGTTATGTCTCCGATAATGGAATCGACTACGTTGTCGAAGCACAGCCACGATCCTTCACGCAATGGCATGCCCCGGAGGAATCAGCCCGCTGGCATTGATGTTCTTTACTCCCTCTTGTTCTGCTCTACGCCCGCTTGGTGCGGCTGTCTTGGATAGAAATCCGCCCCTGCAGGAATTCAGGCCTCCGTGGCCATATTCTTTCCGTTTATCCGACATATACCCCGACATATGCATCACTTCATATTTGTCAACTTTGTCTTGTCTTATCGATCTTTTGGTTGTCTGGGTTCAAGCGGGAGTTATAGTGGCATATCAGCAGCAGCATTGAATAAGCGCCATCATATATTGAATTTAGGTCCTTGACATTGAAGTTTTTCAAAGAATCAGGAGTAAGCCCAGAAATTCATCTTTGTAGTTCGCTATTGGTCTGTCTCCGATATTAGCAAAGACAGGGGTAAAGAACGGGTATAACCAATTGTAAAGGCATATCTGGCCGCTCGCTCGGATGCGTGGTTGCGCCAAATCCCGCGGAGGTTGATGCGATCTCACGTGCTTCTCCCGCGGCGAGGCTGCTGCCCACCACCGCAACATTCCTCCCCCTCCTTTCTTCCATTTCCTCAGAGAAAAAAAAGCATTTCTTCTCTCTATTAGAGACAAAGCTCTCTGGGCCAGAAGGACATTGTTTCGCATATCCTTTCGTGGCCCTAAGCCAGTTCCGTGCTCACATGCTAGTGATATCCGACTCGCCATTGCGGTAATGCGCTAGGGATGTTGGCGCTTTCAAATGTCCAAACTCCGTTCAGAATGGGTGATAACCTGGGTCTTGCTATTGTCGCCATGGCTTGCTATGGCCCAGGGGATGAGGATCGATCGAGTTAGGGAGCTCAGGTGAGGCCTTGCAAAGCGATGACCGTGTTTCAGTAATTCCACTAACCGCACTTCGCGGTGTCTATGACCAGGAAGGAGACCGAGCATATGTTCTATCACGGCTTTGATAATTACATTCAACATGCATTTCCCGAAGATGAGCTTCGCCCCTTGACTTGTCGCCCGTTGGTCCGCGACCGAGATAATCCCGCTCACGCTGAGCTCAATGATGTTCTTGGGAACTATTCCCTGACTCTAATCGACAGTCTATCATCCTTAGCCATCCTTGCATCGAGTCCAGAGGATGGCCAAAAGGCTCTGGGTTACTTTCAAAAGGGAGTGGAGGATTTTGTCACGCTTTATGGAGATGGTTCAGATAGCCCTGCAGGTCAGGGCGAACGGAGCCGAGGATTTGACATGGATAGCAAAGTTCAGGTGTTTGAGACGGTCATCCGAGGGCTAGGTATGCACCAATAGCATCCATACGAGAACCTATGAAGAGACGCCTCCCTGACTGACATTGATTACGGTAGGCGGACTTCTCAGCGCTCATCTGTTTGCTGTAGGTGACCTTCCCATCGTTGGGTACAATCCTCCAGATAGAGAAGCCGCCTTCGCAAAAGCCTGGGATAAGTCCTCTTTCCAAAGCGAAGGGCACGGTATCATGTGGACTTCCGGGTTTGTTTACGATGGTCAACTCTTGCGGCTCGCGGTCGATCTGGGGAACCGTCTACTGCCTGCGTTCTATACAGACACCGGTCTTCCTTACCCGCGGGTCAACCTGCGATATGGAGTCCAACGGCAACCCTTCTACGCGAACTCGCCGCTCAATGCGGATCACCCGTGCAATGGGTCAAACTCCGAACGCTGCCAGAAAAGCCGCTGGTCTTCATTCCCAGAAACTACGGAGACATGCAGCGCTGGCGCCGGCAGTCTTGTCTTGGAATTTACCGTTCTAAGCAGGCTCACAGGCGATGGTCGCTACGAAGAGCTTGCGAAGAGGGCTTTTTGGGCCGTTTGGACGCGTAGAAGTGAGATTGGCTTGATTGGGTCTGGTATTGATGCCGAATCGGGCCGATGGGTACACTCGTACACCGGGGTGAGCACTTTCCGCTGGCTAGACGACAAACCGTGCTTTGCTTACCATATTAACGATAGATTGGTGCGGGGATTGATAGCTTCTTTGAGTACGCATTCAAGTCGTACGTTTTGCTCTCCTCGGGAGAGCGACCCTCCCACAACACAAGCAGTCCATGGCATCATTTGGATGACTACTTCCTGCCCTTGGGTGAGCACGAACACTCTGCGCAGGCCTTTTTGGAAGTATGGCAGGAGTCTCATTCGTCCATCAAGAGGCACTTATATCGGGGGGATGGACATCAACACCCCCATCTTATCCAAGGCGACATCTTTACAGGAGCGACCCGTGCTTTTTGGATAGACAGTCTCAGCGCCTTCTACCCAGGGCTGTTGGCGCTGGCCGGGGAAGTAGATGAGGCAGTTGGAATCCATCTTCTAACCACTGCCATCTGGAACCGTTTCTCTGGCCTGCCTGAAAGATGGAATGTCGCTACGGGAAACATAGAGCAGGGTCTGGCATGGTACGGTGGCCGTCCGGAATTCGTGGAATCTACCTATTACCTGTACCGGGCAACCAAAGATCCATGGTATCTGCATGTAGGTGAGATGGTCCTGAGTGATCTCAAGCGCCGATGCTGGACCAAGTGCGGCTGGGCTGGTATCCAGGATGTCCGTAATGGCGAGCTGAATGATCGAATGGAGAGCTTTTTTCTAGGAGAAACCGCAAAGTACATGTTTCTCCTTTTCGATTTCGAGCACCCGTTGAACAAGCTGGACCAACCGTTTGTGTTTTCTACAGAGGGCCATCCACTCCTGATACCCAAGAGCAGCACGGCACTCCATACACGCCGACAGACACCGGGGCGTGTGAACAGCAAGGAACCCGTTTGCCAATTGGCTCCTCTTCCCCCTACGCTGGTGGGTTCGTCCACGGCAGCACGTCCTGATGTTTTCCATGCCGCGAACTTGGCTCGCCTACATCTCATGCCCAGCAGAGACGTTCCTGAAGGGCCTCTGGTTGAATATGCTGAGGACCATCCGAGTATATCGGTATCAGACCTCTCATCACCCACAAACTATACGTTCTACCCTTGGACGTTGCCACCGGAGTTGATACCCTTCAACGGAACCAGTGCACCCTTGATCTCTCGCCCAACCCTCGATATCTCTTTCCCTGCACTTCCCGGAATGGTTGTAGGCCCCGGATCACTGGAACGGGTCCGGGATGGAATTCTCGTGAAAGCCATTGGGGGTCTGCGGCTGAGCATGGTTCGAGATGTCTCGGTTCCTGGCATGGCGAAGAGCTCGGACAATGACGAATTTCGAGTGCAAGTAATTAACAATGTGCCGCTGGGTAAGGATGAGAAGGTATACCTTTCGCGGGAAATCACATTTGATGTGCTTGACCCCACTGACCCGAACTTCACGCGTGTACGCGACTCCATCATGATTGACATCGTCATTGATGTATTGCCAGAGCTTCTTCGTCGACGAAATGACTCAGATGATGGCCTTGAACCCGCTGCACCACAACAGGCTCGAGGCCCAGTCATCCACGACTCGGCTTTGGTGAATGGCAACAGTGGCGGTGTCGATCCATCGATCTCTGGCATGAAAACTGTACTGTCCTCCTTAATGAGTTCATTGTCCACCCTACTCCGGGACGAAGCGCATGTTGAGACGGGTCTGCCGCCGCAGAAATCGTCAATATTGCGTTTGATGATTCCCGCAGCCATCTCAACTGGCCTCGGGTCGGCCCCATTGCCGGATGTGGACGATGCTTCGACAGTATCGATGACGGGTGACCTGTCCAAACGGCGCCTCACCTGGTCCAGCATCTACTTCGCGGACGAGCTCTGTGATCACCGTCTATCGCGGGAGATTGTCCAGAATCACCAAGTTCTGGTGCTTCGGCGCGGCGGATGCAGCTTCTCCGAGAAATTGCGCAATATTCCTGCGTATCCGCCGTCACGTCAGGCCCTGAAACTTGTGATAGTGGTCTCTCAAACTAGCGAAGAGGAGGAATTGTGGGAGACGGCGGACTCGGGGCCGGCCTCGCCCGGGCTGGCCGCTGTACGCGCCGAGCGACATCTTGTTCGCCCGCATCTCGATGAGAGCCAGTTGACCGCAGGCGGCCTTCCGCGACGTCATCTTCTCAGTATGGTGATGGTGGGTGGCGGCGAGGAGACCTATGCATTGCTTCGACAGGCGACCGGAGTGGGCATCAAGCGACGCTATTCGGTGCGATCCCAGGGAGTCCCGATCCATAACCTACACATTGTGTAGAACGTATGGGTTACCGATTTGAGATATCATCATGGAAGAGTTAGAATTTCTGCTGTCATATGTACTGTACATACCTGCATGCATCATACATACGAGTACTTAGTATTAACAGACATACAGTACAAAGAAAAACGTACGGAGTATATATAATGTACATGCAATGCGATGTATATGCCCAGTATATACAGTACACCAGTACACCAGTATCAATGTTTATACTTAGACAACTACAAGGAGTTCATTTTTCTCAAGACGAAATGAATCGACAGTCGCCTCCGGCAATCGGGCCGAACCCGACACAAACTTGAAGGGTGGGGGGGTTGCCTGAGGATGGATATAGACTGCAGACTGTGTTATCTGACTTTGGGCTGTTATCTGACTGCCTTGCTTGGACTGCGGGCTATAGATACAGTAGTCAGCTAAATTTAGGCTGTTATCTAATTATCTTTCTTAAACTGCAGGCTGTAGATAGTTAGCTGATAGTCTTATACTTGCGCGCTTAATCTGGTGTTTAAAACTGCACAATGCTGATAGTCTCTGCCAAAGCCCCTCCCGGAGTTTAATCATCTACGGCGGTCCCTGTCCCTCCTCCGAGAGAGCCTAGGCTTCTTTTTCCATTTTCATTCCCATTTCCTTTTCCACTTCTCTCTCAACTTCAACATCATTCATTCATTCATTCATTCACACAAAGCCCATAGCAGTGCAGTGTACAGTGCATTCGAACTATATATATATTCAATTCAAAATACTGTACAGTATACACTACATGCAGTACATACCTTGCATCCCACCTCTCACCACCACCTTCTCGTCCATTGTACAGAACAGGTTTCAACAGAACTCAAAGACACCATCTTATATCCCTCACATCACACCCACAGAAAAGCAAAGTAGACCAAAAGAAATGCATCTCCACGACCCCCCGAGTCTCCCCACGGACCCTGCCTCCACACCGATCAACATCAACATCAGCATCAGCAACATCAGCCCGACCGATCCGACGACTTCGCCGCAACAATCCCATCCTCGATCGGAGCGACGACGACACCAACGACCGCTCTACTTCGCCTACGGCTCGAACCTCTCCCCCTCCCAGATGGCCACTCGCTGCGTGCACAGCCCCGCGTCCTCCGTGCCCCTCGCCATCGCGCGTCTGCCGCACTGGCGCTGGCTCATCTGCCAGCCGGGCTATGCGAACGTTCTCCCGCCGCCGGAGATGCGCGTCGGACCGCAGACCGGGGTGCAGGGCGATGAGGTGCCCGTTGCTGGGGCGGAGGATGCGGTCTACGGGGTGCTGTATGCGATGGACGAGAGGGATGAGAGGTTGTTGGATGGGTTCGAGGGGGTGGATTGGGATGCGCCGGCTGCGGTGGCGCCCCCGCCGTCGCTGAGTGTTCGGCCACGGGAGCAGGGGCAGGGAGACTACAATAAGTGGGTGGTGGAGGCGGAGGTGGTGCAGTGGTTGGAAGGTAAGAGTCAGGATGGTGGTAGCGGCGGCGGCGGCAGCGGCAGCAGCAGCACTGTACCAGTGTTGGTGTATGTGGATGAGTTGAGGGTCAAGTTGGGCCCGCCCAAGGAGGAGTACATTCCACGAATGAACCGCGCCATTCGGGAGTCGGTCGCTCTGGGGCTTCCGGAGAAGTGGGCGGAAGAGGTTATGAGGCCGTCTATCCCTCTGAACTAAGAGGGTTCACAAGACATATCACGTTAGGTGATTCAGGCTGTTTGGACACTTGGATGGTTCGTTGGGACTGATGGAGATAAAGTGACCATTTGCCCAAGACATGGGTTGGCTGTCGATCGACCCTTACAATGGATATCGATTCACTCAAAATATTATAAACGATATAGGGAATTCATAGTCTATGCGTATAGAAAGGATGCGCAGCCTTGTCCGATGCCTAAGAGCCACACATGATCACTATTGAGTAATTTCACTTCACAATGCCGAGAGACACCAATCCAAGATTCCGGGTCATTCCCAACGGCGAGCAACTTTTAAGGTCTCAACGTCTCTCCGACGTGGTTTAGCTCCTCAGTCGGGGAAAGGGTAGTCGGCCAAGAGATAGACGATGCAACGAAGCCATATCGGCCATCAACTGATTGCATGACGAAACACGCATCATACCAGCTTTACCGGCCTCTCCGCAATCCGTCCAGGCGGGTCATTTTCGGCGGAATGAACTCTTTTTTCTGACTATGCAAATTTCTGTCCAAGGAATCAAGCAGAGGCAATATGATGCATTTGGCTGTTTTGGGGGGTTGAATCAGAGGACCTTCTCTTCCTGGCCAGTGAGAAGGGTGTGGACGGGGGCGGAGAGCTTCTCCCGGCCCTTGAGGAACTCGAGTTCAAGGATGAAAACGAAAGCCATGAGATCACCGCCCATCTTCTTGATCAGTTCTCCAGCGGCATAGGCCGAACCACCTGGGTCCACGTTAGCGTTTGTTCGCTCTGATTGTCAGACCCTTGATGAGAGAACATCCATACCGGTAGCAATTATGTCATCCACCACGACGACCTTCTGGCCAGGCTTGATGGCGTCAGACTGCATCTGGAAGAAATCCTCGCCGTACTCCTTCTGGTAGCCCTGGGTCTCGCAGGGACCGGGGAGCTTGCCCTGCTTGCGGACGGGGACGAAGCCAGCGCCCATTCTCAGAGCCAGGCTGGGGCCGAACAAGAAGCCACGGGCTTCCAAGCCAACGATGACATCCGGCTTCTGGTTGCCGGTGCTCTCGAGAATGTGGAGCTCGAGGCAGCGCACGAGAGCCTCGTGGGTGGTGGGGTTGGCAAAGATCGGAAGGATGTCTTCGAAGAGGATTCCGGGCAGCGGGAAGTTAGGGAACTGACGCAGAGCACCGCGCAAGCTTACTTTAAGATCGGCGAGTTCGGTGGTGCGGGTGGCATTGGGGGCGGACTGTCCGGCGACTTGGGCGGCGGTGGTGGCATGAGGATCCTGGGTGGAAATTGATTGAGACATGGTGAAGGAGAAGGAGGAAGAAGAGGAGAGAAAAGGGAGGGGAAGAAGGAAGAAGAAGAAGAAGAAGAATAAGACTAGAAAGATAAGGAGGAAAGAACAAGGAAGAGGGGTTATGTTAGAAAGGGAGTGTTCCGTAAGTAATGGCTTTTAGTGAGGGGTGATGGGAAGATCAAAAAAAGGTAAAAATAGAGAAATTTTGATGTGATAAGGACGAAGGAGGGGGAAATTTAATCGGAAAAAAAAATAAAAATCATAAGTGTAATTTATTGAGTAGGAGACGTGATGACCCGGTATCAGTCTACACTATACCGCCTACAGCACTCCTTCATGCATATAGACATGGTTGTATGATTGATGTAACAGTCTGTATCTCGTATTATTCCTTAAATCCATTTATTTATCCTCCCCTCTTCCCTCCTCAGCCAGGAACATCTCTATCTGGGAAAACAAACCAATCTTCCAGTCTTCGACTGTGTACTACTTACTGATGCAACAACCTATTGTGAGGGACAGAGAGAATAGCGCATACCTCTCCTGCCAGCGATCAAGCCGATTTCTTGCATGATCTTGCTCCAGTGCATTTGTTTGGTGCGGGTTCTTTTGCCCCTCCTGCCGATGGTGCCATAGCAAGAAAGGCTGTTGCATGTACTTCATGTATTTTCATTCTGTAGAGACATGTATATACGTACTGTAAAGTTTTTCAATATGAATTAGGATCGAAGGAGCTTGACCTTACCCGAAGTAGAACAGGCCCTTTTGCTCATTCCAGTACTGCATGCCCCGGGGTCGATTGTTTTCCCCACCTCTTCTATCCTATCAGTTGGCTAGAGATGTTCTGACAGGTGATGGTCATTAATGTACTGTATAGATGATGGCCGGTGTAACACATCACCATGGTCACAATCATCATGGCGCTTGCAATCACCCCGGTTGATGGATACCAAGAAGCGTTTCTGATGGATCATCGACACCATCGTCACCTCCTCCGCTTATTAGTTATGCTGTGCTGTACTCGGATCTTTTTACATCTTTCATGGACTGCTAACAAGAATTTACCCCGGTTACTTCATATGTACACCACAATTTCTTTGTTCCAACTATCATAGCTGTGGTCTTGCAACAACTGCACCAGAAAGAAAAGGAAACAGACTAAGTTGAGGTTATACCAGGTTCTCGCCAATCGGAGCAACACGTGTGGATGTTGGACGATCACAATGGATCGCAATGGACCCCAATGAAGCTCGAGAAAGGCAATCAGAGGACCGGTTTCCATCTACACCGCCGCCTTTCCTCCGACTTCGCCGTCTAACCCGACTTGGCCGGGGATCCAGAATCCAGATGATGTGGCAGGCTGGCAACTCAATCAAGGCCATGCATAGCATATTCACTACTGCAGACTCGAAAGACCTGAGATCCTGCTACTACTTCGGGTAATTTACCGCCGCCCCCGGTCGGTTACTCCAAGTGGCTGTCGGACCTGCAGCTGAAGCGCAACGTTGCCTAGCTGTGCACTGGTCGTCTAGCCTGTTTCCCTGCATACTAGGCTATCATCCCTCAAATTGCTTGGAAAAATCGCCGCTGGGGAAGCACCCTCATTTCTTGTCGTGCTTGGTCTACAATACTAGCGGAACTACATGATCTATAGTTACTGACCAGTGCTTGGAAATCTACTAATGCGGAGCGAATATCTAGACCATCTGCATAATGCAGGAAATCAAACGCAAGCCACCGTAGCCCTGCAATCTGACTGGTCTCAGGATCGTCAAACCCTCTGACATTGTCTTGCTCTGATACCAAATTCCCCCCTTCGTATCCACAATGCAGCGGGCATGCAGCGGCACTGCCTGGCTTGGTAGGTGGGATTATATAAATATCCCCAAAGATGCTGATCACCCCGATGTGCATAAATGGGCTACTTAGGCATATACGTTGACTTGATCAATCATTGGTCGGCTCAAAATCAACCACCGGTACACCATGCGATATAGATACTCGCAATCCTTATCGAAACAAAACCGGACTCGAATATCGCTCCGATGCTGGATCTATTGAACCGTCGTATACCGCGGGTGGTGTATCGAATTGGTCCAGGCTCAGTGATCCTGCAGTTCGTTCCAATTAGGCCGATAGCAATTTCCCATGAAGAATGTATACCACCACCCCTGCCTTCTGTTGTTAGCTGGCGAGGGTAGACGGCATGAACTCTCGCCATGACTGGTGACATTATCCGCATCTCGTTGCTTGACTGCAACTCTTGGCTACCTTATCATCGAGAGGGTGCAGCCACTTCGACGGACGGCAGCATAACGGTTGCGTCTGCATAGTACCAATGCGCGGCACGACCACGCCATGTGCGCACGGATGTCATTGTCGCCTCATCCCTTATAGTCCCATGTTGTTGAACTTACCCCATCGGTACATGTGTGATGGTGTGCTTGAGACAGGTTGGAAGAGGTCTAGAAGGCTAGGCTTTTTGAACCAAGGAAATGAGATGTGAAACCACGCAGAGACGTAAGAATGAAGAAAAAGAGAAGAAAAAAGAAGAAGCCCAACGCGGGGGTTGAACCCGCAACCTTGAGATTAAGAGTCTCACGCTCTGCCGATTGAGCTAGCCGGGCTGTTATGTTAAGCCCGTTTGAATTACTAACTCAAGACCTAAGATAAGGTCGGTTAAAGTTACGCTGGTATGTCATGGAAGACGCTGCCTGACCAGTCATCATGTGACATGCGCACTGACCAACTCGCTTAGCTTCCGTTCATTTAAAGCAGCTCGAGGAACCTCATCGTTGCATTCTTCCGCCCCCTCCAAAATTCACACCCTCGATGATCCCTCTCCGCACTTCTGCTCACGGCAGAAGTGCTTGGCTAGATTATCAGATGTACTGTCTGCTGTGTAATTCCAGACTTGATGCATGAAATGTCACCTGCACCCATCGAACCTCAGCCGCAGCTGGATCTCCAGCTGCAAGCTCTGGCCAGAGCCTTTGAAGCTCTTTTACTGACCACCCAACAACTCAGCTGCAAGGAGAAGACATTGCAGCAAAGGCTGAAATATGCCTCTGTCGAGGTAAATTCCCCCACCGCCCTCTCCGCATCTGCCTTGCATCCCTTCTGTCTCAAAGGACGAGAAAAATCGATTAGCTCTAGATCAGGAGTCGCATCTGCGGCGGTGACGGATATATCATGTATTATCTGATGAGACTTGCACTATCTGCTTATTTTGCTTTGTGTCCATTTACCTTGCTTGGGGATTCACATGCTAATTTCCCTCGTCAGTACTCCAAGTTAGCAGACAAATTCCCTGGCGGTCCTGACGGTCATACCAAAATCGTCGCCGAGAAGATTGCTGGTCGCTTTGCCGAATATCAGTACCAGCCGAAACAACAAGCCAGCCTGTCGGACGTAGTAAATTCGCTTGCCGAGTCCGGCAATGTAGGAGATGTGGCTCTTGCCTCCATTAGGGAGGGATTGACATCCTATCTATCTATCATACCTCCCAACGATGCTAAGCAGCCACTTGACCTTAACTCATGTCTCGTTGCCACGAGAGCGGGGCTTCCTCGCACCCTAGAAAGAGACTTCACTACCAAGGGCACGCAGGGGAGTTTGCGTTGCCCGTTTGCGAAGCCTAACAATAAGCCCTCTGAAAATGGAGGGTCCAACGGAGTCGAGCTGGCCTCCCAAGATAACAACGAGGATACGTGTGGGCATGCCGACCTTGACCCGATCAAAGCCGAGCAAAATGATAGACGTTCAAGTCGCGCGCCCTCGACCCGGTCTTCGAATACCCGTTGTCCCGTTTCGCGATGTCCCATAAGATATCTAGACCAGCATAGTCCGGAGGAGATTGCCGACTATGTCGAAAGACACAAGCATGAAATCCCCAGGAGCCATGCAATCTGCGTGCAGCGGTATCAACGGGACTCGCAGACCATGCGGCACTTAGATGCAAAGTATGGTAATCTGATCAGCATGATCCAAGGCCTGTCCGTCAAACATCGAGCCTTCCTCCCCGGTACCAACCAGAATGGAGCACCGCCATCAAGCTCGTCTGCTGAACGAGTAGAGAAATGGGCCGAAGAGGTGGGCCTGAAATCGGACATGCATCCTCCCATCAAGGAAGAGGAAGCCGAGGAAGACGAGGTTGAGCAAGAAGACGAGGAGCGAAAGGGGCATTTTGATCGTCCTCTGCGTGAGGTTCGCGTGGGAGAATCTCCAAGCAGGCCTTGGGGTATCCCTGTCCCTGTGACGCCGCTCCCTGTTACCACATCTGCTCCTCAATCTCCAGCAACCCCCGTTGCCACCTCCCTTGATTCAACAGCCCATCCTTCACCTCGAACACCTGCCGTCGATATATCTTCCAACGTGCCCATGGGCGATTCGTCGCCTGAGCCTCACGCCGCGCCCCCGAAAGCCGGACGCTGCCCCTTTGGCCACGGTGCGCCTTCTGGTGACAACCAAAACAAGGCCCCAGCAGTTACCCAAGATGCGAAGACAACTCGAGACCCCGAGGAATCAAATCACACCGAAGACCCTGTGAAGGGAGACCGCGAGAAATCGCAGGATGCGGCCAATCCTTCGCCGCACCCGGCGAAGAACAGCGTGGTGTTCAATGGTCCGGTGTTTTTCGGGTTTTCAGCAGAGCAGACGGCCTTAGTTCTGCAGCAGCTGGGCAAGTTAGGGCACTTCGATTGAATCTTGCGGTCTTGATTTCCCCCTTCTGATCACTTGATATTTTAATGATGCTATGACATATCATTCATGACTCTGTACATAACACATATTTTGTGTATGTTTGACATATCCGGACATATATAATATCCAAGATAGCCTCCTGTAGAGACATTTATTTGTGTTTGGTGACTGTAGTTACTGCCTACTCGCCATACTAGCCAAGCAAGCTGGCGTTATGTAAGTTACCCTATGATTCAAGACCGTCTTTCCCGATGTCGGGCGGATAAGCCAGTTTGCCGCGGGATTCCCCTCATCAGCTAGCTAGTCAAGTCACTCACTCACTCCAATGTTTCCCTTCGGTGCTCGTCTTCTGCTCGCCCATTTCGCTTCCTCCTCAACATCAACTCCATCCGCCCTTCGAACTCTCCGCCGCTCCCTTCCCCTCCTTCCTCGCCCCAGATTCAATCGATCCGTCACCATGTCTACCGGTCTTGACATCGTTCACACTGCTGGTGCTGCCCAGCGTAAGTGCTATTTTACCCCGCCATCCCCAGACAATTAATGCAGAATCGAATGAGCATAAAATGCCCCCCCCCAACAGGGCGTCATCCCTCATATGCAGCCACAATACTATCAATTCACAATAGAAACCTTCGCTAATTAATTCATTCTCTTCCCACAGCTGTCGGCCCCTACGTGAGTCCCCGCTTCTCCTACGTACCCTCCCTTCTCCCCTCGTCCTCAGCATAGGCGGGGGGGGAGGGGGGAGGGATAGTGCAAACAAAGCCATAAACCACCTCCATTTTTACTCACCATAAGCTCCATGGCTGCGAATGAATACAGTCCCAGGCCATCAAGGTCAATGGCCAGATCTTCCTCTCCGGCCAGATCCCCCTGACCAAGGATGGGGTTCTCATCGAGGGTACCATTGGCGAGAAGACCCGGCTCTGCTGCGAGAACATCAAGGCTGTCGTCGAGGCCGCCGGCTCCAGCGTCGAGAAGATCTTCAAGGTTACGGTATGTTCCCCCACCCCCCTTTACTGGCTGTTTGTTGGTGTTGCCATTTTTTTCCCGAAATATAGGTGCGGAGAGGGGCTTATCATGGAGTTCGCCGAGTTTATTTTAGGTCCTCCTTGCCGATATGGCCGACTTCGATGAGATGAACCAGGAGTACGGCAAGTTCTTCGCTCACAAGCCCGCCCGCTCTTGCTTCGCTGTCAAGCAGCTGCCCAAGGGTGTGCCTGTCGAGATTGAGTGCATTGCCTTGGCTTGAGTTTAGTAATGTATCTACCTAGCACTGCGATTTCTGGGTGTACAGTTGGGAATAGATTGGTACAGTTCATGCACACTGGAAACGATAACTTCGTCTCAGAAAATGACCTCTATCAAAGGTAGCTAGCTGGCTGCAGTAATGGAATTATGTTGTTATCTCGAATTGAGTTCGGTCTTCCGCCCGGGGTTGATCGTAGAATCTACCACGGTAGAGCGCACCTTTACGTAGCCATAGCTTCCCTAGGCGGCTGTGATTAAACTATCATTACGCTATGTTAAGACTTGGCTAGTGCTCCAGAGCTCACGCCTGGACCCCAGGTCCCACGTACCCATGAAAAAGGCAATTTAAACAAATCAAATAGACGCACTTAAGATCAACCTGGGGGCGGAACTCATGTCAAAATGTGAAATGCGCGCAGGCAAGAGCGGATATACCAGGCGTCACATCCCCTCAACGACAACGAAAAGGGGACCATCAGTTGAAATGCCCGCGAGTCATCCAGTGGTCGCTTCCAGACACTCATCGACGTCCAAGCACCCCCGTCATCTTCCCCCCAGCTCCGGCCATCAAGCTTTGTTTTACAATGGCATCTGCCGCCGCGGCTGCTGCTAGTCGCTCCTTTTGACGACTGCGATCGCGAAGGTAGCCTGCAGCTTCGGGACGCATACGTAAGATACGCAGGATCATGTCATCGTTGGGTTCTGCTTGGGCTTCGCGCCATTTCTCCTCCTTCAACTTTCGCATCGTACCGAGGTTGCGCGAGAGCATGATACTCTTGGCACGGCGGGCAGCCGGCAGGCCCAGAACACTGCCGGGCCCGGAGGCACCTAGATGAGGCGGCGCTGAAGCGCGGTTCTTGTTGGCCTGTTGGCGCGAGATTGTGGCCGAGGCCATCCGCTCCGAGGTGCGTATCAAACTCTCGGTCGGTTCGAAATAGAAGAAGTTCAGTGTCTGAATCTCATGGTACTTGGGCGACTTGAGGATATCGATGGACACGCCGTGGGCTTCTCCAGTTTCCTCATCTACTGCGTGGAAGAAGTTTAGTAGAAGCACGAGCCAGCGTGCGACAATATCAACTTCTTGCATCGTCAGAGGCTTTTGGTGAGAGGGCTTGTCTGATAGGGGCGGTACTAGCAGACTCTCAATGGTAGCGAGGACCTCTTTCCACAATCGTGCCATCACCATTTTCATAGCCTCAGAGGTAAGAGTCTTGTTCATGATAGCAAAATTATCGTTAAAGTAATCAAAAAGGGGCGTCAACGCATTCTCCACATCCGCACTGGAGGGTGTAGCGGTACTCGATTGAGCGCGGTTCCGATTGAGAAAGTTGGAAACACTTGAAATGCTGAGCCCTCGTGACAGGAGGGATTTGAGGGTCCGGCGCGACAAACAGTGACTGATGTACGCAGATAGCTATGGAGATATTACTGGAGTGTTCTGCGGAGTAGGATGTATCTGTACTTACCTTTTCTGTGATCTTGCGCGTCATGTCTCTCTCCGTCCGCTTCAACGTTCGGAAGGCCTTGCCAAAGTAAAACTGAATGTCATCGCGTTCTCCTTCCATGCTTACACGAAGCAACAGTCTGCCCTGGGTATCTAGATCCAGCCAGTATTCTCTCGGAAGAAAGTCACTGAAATGTACAGGATCAAGCTTGATCGACGTCCGCCCAACATAGTCGTGATCGCCCACTGCATCCCAATCCCAGATAGTGGCAATGATGTTTAGGGGACCCTGTGTGGTGATATCTACCGCATCGTCCCACCGTGGGTTCAGGTTGTTATAGATGATGCGAGTCTTTGCAATGCGCTTTTGATATTCATCGGCCAGAACGACGTAAGGATCACTGCCGCCGTTCATATCGCAGGCTTTCAGATCCTCTGCCTCCACAACCTTGATGGTAAAGACATAAGTCGTCGACTTGCGTATCTTCTGTAACTGAGGTGCCGCATGTCTTGCTATAACTTCTGCGCAACCATCCACGTTGATTTCTTGTTCAAGCTTGTCAAGTTGTGAAAGTGCATATTCGACATTGTTGAGTTTGACCAAGGACTGTAGTGAATGGTTGGATTAGTGATGCCCGAACAAGGAATTTCAAACGAACGCACCTCGGGAAAGAACTGGAAGGGCTCAATCTTCTCTTTACTTGTCCATGCTTCTTTGGCGATTTGCATTAGCTTTTCCTGAGCCGTTTGATTCATAGCAGCCTCCTGATCCGGAGAAAGACGATCCATTTCCTTCGCGAACATCTGCTCCAAGGATTCACAGTATCTCGCGACACCGCTTCCGATAGATTTGGAGAGAGCTGTCATAAATTTAGCATACTGCAAGTCGTCGTCCCACTCCAGCTGTATCATTTGTTCCACCACCTGGTTGAAAGAACGGAAAATGTCAATGACAGACACACTGTGTCTGTAATCTTCAGGTATCTCTTCCGCCGAGCTATCAGCCCGGACGTTGAAGGCATCCTGTTTGACTGCCTGCTCCACCCAATCCATGACCTTTTGGTCCGTCAGGCGAATCCACCGCCAGACAAAGTTTTCCATCAGGCCTTCTACATGGAACGGAAATGATCCGCTGAGTACTGTAATCAGCAACCGGATTTGTGTCAGGTCAAAGGGGTTGTTTGGGGGACGTACTCAGGCACTGCCTCGGTAAAAAGACGACGGACATCTGCAAGTCGACGGTAAAGGTCAAATCCATCTTGTATGTCAGTCTCTTCTCCTCGCACGTTTTCCGACTCTATTATTCGAGCCACCATCTCGTGAACGTCTTCCGCAAATATCGGAAGCACATTGGAGAGTAAAATCAGATAAGGGTTGACCCTAGGATTCGATTAGTGTGAATCAGACACGGCTTGCGTTGGTGATGACATCTCTTACCCCATGATTTCTGGATTGTTGCGATAACGCTTTCGGATCTTCTGCGCAAGCTTCGTGATCGCATCACACAGCTGAATCACATGGTCTACTTCCCACTCTTCTGGTTGCACCGGGATAAGCTGCCCCAAAAGTTCTTGATATTTTTCCGAGGCTTTCTGCGCCAGCCCATCCTGCACGTACGCACGGAAGCGATCGATATCTTCCAGATCTTCGGTATAGCTGGGATCCATCTGAATGTGGGTTTCCAGTATGTACATCACCGGGCCGATCGGACGTGGCTTGGTTTCGTAGCAGTCCATCATCACATCATAAAGTTCTCTTAGAAGCGCCTCGTGAAGGGAGGATAGTATCTGTTGCATTAATAGAAGATCGTGGATGGTCCACTTCTTACGGTCGAACAGAACCGACGCCACGAAGCTACTACGCTTCCTGCCGTCCGAGTTCGGCGCTTCTTTGACAAATGCGAATGCCGAATCGAGGGTGTCAAGATCGATTTCGTTGTCAACGAATTTGGACCGCACAACATCCAGAAAGAGGGTCATTCTTGAGAAGGCAGGAACACGCCAGCGAAGACAGATCTCATTCAAGAGCTCAGTCGACTGCTTCGACAAAAGCTTCATAAGGGGTGCCTCTGATGTAGCCTGAGAGGCTTCAAGTTCACGGTCTTTCAAGTCGTGACCAAGAGTTTGGGCTAGTATAAACCGATACATTGACCGAGGGTCCTGGGGTATGTAGGTGTATGTATCAGATTCGTCCGTCCCGTTCATACCATCGTCAGCCAGGGACAATGAGCTGAGATCCACGGGCTGGTCTATAACGTATGATGACGGTCGCTCGGAATTTGTTCTCGAAAGCTCCCCTGCTGGATCTTGGTCTGCAGCGTTCGGATTGAACTGTGGAAGGGCGCCTCCTGGGGTGCTCTTGGCCAATTCAGGATTAGACTGCACAATCGCAAGCATCATCTGGGAGAGATCTGGTGCCTCGTTCTTCTTCCACAGCTCGTATGCCTCATCATTCTCAAAGTCTTCCCGAGACAGCGTTTTTCTAGTTTTGAGGGTCAGATGAGCTTGATAGGTCTTCAAATCTCGCAGGGCGGCCTGTCCCGTCCAGACGCCTCGATTATTATTGATATCGGCTTGCACCTGGCCCTGGTTCACATCGAAGATTCTGGCAACATGCTGCACGAGGGGCATGTCCTTGATATCGTAGCTTAACGGGGCTATAACTTCTACGCTGGAGGTGCCATTTGTTTGCACAAGATCCTGATCCTGAGACAAAAGTTTGTTCTCTAGAACCGCCAGTCGATTGGCCAGTTCGGGCCGTTCTTTGGCCCAGTCGTGGTCTTTTAGAATAAGTGCAAACAAACGGACAAAAAGAGCCACGTGTCTGTCCACCATGAGTCTCCAGTGATCATCGTCGGGTTCCTTCCCTTTGCTCAATTCCTTAGTCGCGTTCGAATAGAAGATCAGGACGAGGTCTTCGGCCCGCCGATCCTTTTCCATGCGCTTCTTGAACGACTGATCCTTCAGGGTGTTGAGAAAAGCAGCAAAGGTCCTCACGACCAGCGGATCTTGGTATTCTTTCCGCTTCTCTTTCCCAATCAGGACCCCAGTCAGCCTCTTCTCCAGCTCCGATATGAACCCATGGGGAATCCGAGTGCTCTTTGAATCTCGCACGAGCGAAAAATCGCTCATCAAATCGTGAAAAGAGGTTGAAGCTCTCTTGGGCCGTTGCGGAGCTGGAACAGTTTGGACCCGGCGCAGTCGTGGTTGGAGAAGATAGGCCAAGTAAGCGACCCGGAGCGCATAGGTGTAGGCAGTGGAGGAGTTTACGGGACGCCTGCGGGACCCAGACGGAGTGCGCGAATGGCGAGATTCATTTTGAATGCTGTTGATCCGTCGGTTGAGCCCTCGGGACTGGGTAGATGCTGTCGACATCGGAAGAAGAGGCGGTGTCGTTTCTCGCTGTCGGTGGATAACTCCTTTCTATATCCTAAGGGTCCTCAAAATAGATAGTGCAGTATTTGGAAGGGAGAGAGAGATCATGGGATAGACTGGTATAGTGATCAAACCAGCAACAGCATGGCCCTAGGTAGGGGAGGGAGTGCTGATGGAGATAGCTGCCTCGCAAGGGTGACCTTCCGACGAACTCACAGAACCCAGATGCAATTCGACCCGGCAAAGGAATAGTACCTGGGTCGTAAGTAGAGAGCAAGCTGCAGTAAATAAAAGTCGGGCGGCTACAGGAAGTGACGGTAAGAAAGAAGGGGGTGAAAGAAGATGGTGGGGGGAAGGGAGGGGGAAGATGAGAAGTGGTGTGTTATTGTCGCGGTGGTTCAAAGGTGTTGTAGTTAGTGGTGGTTGGTGAAACAAAAACCGCTTGCGCCCGCCCCCCATATTAAGTAACATTTAAGGGACTGACGTAGGTATCAATCGCCCTACACTGTACATACAGTTTCAACAACTGCCCCCCACTGGCTTGAATCCAATCGTAGGGATAATCTGGACATAGACCCTGTTTCTAGAGTACGTTAAATCCTAAATACAGGTAAAAGGACCTGGGCAAACACCAATACAAAAACCCCTCTTCCTTTTAACAGTCCACAGCAATCCAAGAGCAAAGACCTAGGAAGGTGCATATTGCGAGTCATGAGATGATCGCACAGACTGTGATTTTCATCTGGAATTGACTATGCCGATCGGATGGAGCTTCCCAGGAGCCATGCGATTCTCATATAAGTACCCCCCACTTGTCCAGTGGCCGGGATCCCCGTATAGGTCACCATTCTATGCATTCCCTGACTTAACCCGCCCGCATTACGGCCGAGGAATGACAACAGACAGCCATTGCGAACCACCACGCATGAGGCCTGCCTGTGAGTTCAGCAATTGGGGATGGCCCTACCCCACCGTACCAGTGTTCGCTGGAACCACGCACGGAAGGTTGAAGAAAACAGCGAAAATCATATTGTACTTATTTACATCGCATCAGAGAATAATTCGATCACCACGAGCCTTCGTCGGATTTACGGGCCTAGAGAGTAGCAAAGTTACAATAGTCAGTTTCATTTGCGTAAACACATCAGGAGAGAAACGGGGTGCAGTATCGACGTACGGGAACAGCCCTGGGTCCACCCAACTCCTTCTCCAAACCGTCGGGGAAGGTCCTGGGAACGCTGGGCTTATCAGGGTAGAAAAGGCTGACGGTTCCGCACAAGCCGAGGAAGGCCACGATGAAAGCTCCGATCTGAAGGATACCCTTGCCAGGCGTCACATGGGTATATTGCTCGGGACTGAAGACACCTAGAATTTCGTTCTCCTCGTGAACAGGCTCGCCGAAGTTGCGTCGTTCCTGCTTGTCCCACCAGTCGCCATAGGGATCTCTGAAGGCCCGCTTCATACGAGGAGGGTTCTGGTAGTTGCCGTTCTGCAAGCCGTGGAAAGATGGTGTCAATTCCGCTCGGTGGGCCAGCGATTGAGGGGAAGGGTCACAGTTGTCCCATCGGCTCATACCTGAAGAGGGTCATCAAGCTCCGGCGCGGCCAGACTGCGAAGCTGGGAGAAAAAAGCATGGGGGACGGTGAAGCGGGCGGTCACCTGGGGCAGGCGCCGGGCCAAGATCCGTTGAGACAGCATCTGGTGAAATGTATTCGAGGTTAGCGACTAGCCCAGAGAGACAGTTGAGACAATTGAAGGCACAATGGCACAGAGGCACAGGAAGTGAAGGTTCTATGATAGAGATAGAGATGCGAGTGACTCACCGTTGGTGCTGTGATCAGTTATGGAGCGAGTCGGAAAGGTAAAGAGAAGGTGGAGAGCAGCGGAAAGGGACGAGGGAGAGGCTTGAGGCTCGAAGTTGAAACTGAAAGCGACTCTCCAGCCATGGGCGATGACGGGGAATCCAAGGGATATGATTGGCGGAGAGCAAAGGCGGAGACAGTAGTAATGGCCTGAGGCCCCCAGCACCGAGCAAAGCTTACATACTACGTACTCTAACTACTTACTTGAAAACTAACTAATACACGGCGCGCCCCGTCCGCCTCCAAGTCACCGGACGAAAAAACCACCTCTTCAACGCAATCACTCCCTCCGTGTAGGTTTTCGCCTGCCAGTCACGCTACAGGGCCGATAACTATGCCAAATTTCTCGTGGCACTTTGACTCAGTTCTCTCTACACGTTGATGTCATTTTCTCCCATCTCGACCGCGTCCTCGTTGGGAAAACTGGGGTCAGCTGTCCAGAGGGCCCCTGTCTCCGTCATTACAAGAAATGCAAAACGGTAGTCCGAACGGAATTTTACTCCAAGATGAAAGCGTGACCCCCGAAATCGACGCCGTTCCGTCCGATGTCCTTCCCACGGAGCTTCCAACACCTTCTGCCACCCGCGACTTGAATTCTGCTGCTCTCCCAACTGAAGACGACGGGCCTGTCGCCGATCATCCCGACGGACCTCCATCGAAGAGAAGAAAACTCGCGGGGTCTACCCCGTCACGTCGCTCGGCCTCCCGGCCAGCATCACCCCCGTGGAAGAAGGCCGGGCACGATGGGCCGACATCCTTCATTCAGGATGGTAGGCGCAAGTCATCGCGAGTCAACGCGCTTCCCCTCGAGCTGCAGAGTCCATCCGACAAAAGACACACCCGTGCGGCTCAAAATAAGTTTGTGAGTAAGACTGTGTCTGGTAGCTCGAAAGGCGTCGCGTCGTCACCATTTTCCACGCCGACACAACCGGAGCGGAATGGAAGGTCTATAGCTGGCAGCGCCGTAATCAATGGCTCTCCTCGAAGTACCACGACAAGGAGGTCTACAGGAAGACAAAGTCTGGCATCGCAATCGCCGGCACCCAGGCAGCTTCATACGCGCACAAGATCGCACAGCTCCAGCACTTCGCGTCGTGTTTCCCAGGGCGGTGTCAACGGCTCCAGCCGACACAGCCGATCCGCCTTAAATACGAGTACTCCCGCGACCTTGGAGGATGAGCATAATCTAGGCCAAGAATTCGAAGATGGCGGGCTTGATTGCCTTGATGATTCCGATGAGCCAGTTCCGCGTTTACGGATCAAAGTCAAGCGACCGATGATTGAAATTCAGCATCCGTCTCACGTTTTGCCGCCCCGAAAATTCAACTCCTTCAAGGAATGGCTGGATAGCGATGAGGGTAGAATAAAGGACCACACGGTTCTCGCACCGGCCGACGCGCTTGAAGAGGCTCTAAAGAGACGCCGGGTAGCAATAGCGGCAGAGCCAGGGGGTCTTCTGAGCCCAGACGTATGTTCTGCGTTCTTACCAGAGCAGCAGGAGGAACCGCCACAGCAATATTCTCATCAAGATCATCTCGTGGCCCACGTCTCCTACTTCAAAAAGCTTCTCGATCAAGAGCATAGGCGTCATCGCAACACGGCAAGACTATTTGCGCAGTGGTGTGCTGATGCATGGAGGAAGCGCAACAAGGATCCCGAAGATATCCTTCGGGAACAACAGGAGGAGATGCGCGGGAAACGTAAACAGATGGCCAAAGATCTTCAGAAGATGTTTGATCTTGCACGAGCTGAGGTGGATAGGATGCGTTTAGCACGCTGGGAGGAAGAGCGAAAAGCCGAAGACCAACAGGCGTTGGATCGTGCTATAAAGCAGTCAACAATGCTCTTTGAAAAGCGACGCCTGGAAATCCTTGGCGAAGCCGGAAGTGACGCCCTTGATTCAAGCGACGGAGAGCAAGCGGGGTCAGATGACCTCTCAGATGACGGCGACAACGACGAGGACAACATGTCCTCCTCAGACTCTGAGAGTGAGGACGATAACGATGTTGATGATGATGAAGGCTTAACAGCCGAGGAGCTACGGTTGAAATACGCCAACCTTGCAGAAGCTACAGTTGTTTCCGATCACGACTCCGAGGTCGCTGACGACCCAGCTTCTTTCGGCGGCGGCGATATTTCAGATACTGATCGCGTGTTAGACGGGAATGGTGGATCAGTAGACCCGCCCACAGAAGCCCGATCTGATCAGTATATCGAACTCGAGGAAGTTGACCCAGTGCTTATGGATGACAGTGAAGACGAGTCTACTGATATGGATGATGACGACATGAGCAGCAGCGATGATGGGGATGAATCTGACGAGGTGGAGTCCGAAGCGGAGCTTAATAATGGGCCTGGGTTGTTGGGGTTCTTCTCGGCTAATGATATTGCCCTGGAACAAGATAGCGATGGCGACGAAATTACCTCTGATTATGACCTAGAAACCGATGCAAAAATAGCATCTGCTGGTGAGGAGGAAGATGAGGAGTCGGAAGACCCTGACGAAGTCTCTCTCGTACCAAACGGACCTGCAAAAGACTCACTCCCATCACCCGAGCCCCCCCAAACTTCCCCTGCGCCTGGCCTATCCCCCGGGCCTGCTTTTGAACCCATGCTTGGGTCCACTCCTGGTGAGAAGACAACGCCAGACTTCGAGATGACAGATCTTGTTGCCCTCGAAACCCCAGATGAGGTGGTTGAACCTGAATTGCTACCTCGACCTGATGGTGCACAGGGTAATGACCACTCTGAATTGAATGGTTTCCCAAGCAAGGAGCCGTCCAGTGAAGCATCTCCGGGCACGATTGCCACGAAACCCTCAGAACCGGAATCTGTTTCGTCATATGAAACGTCTGAACAGCAGCTACCGGCCAGCGAATCGTCAGCACCTGGTTTGAAGACCCCCGTGCCACATCTGCTTAGAGGGACTCTGCGAGAATATCAACACTTTGGTTTAGACTGGCTGGCTGGCCTCTACACAAACCAAATCAATGGGATTCTTGCTGATGAGATGGGTCTCGGCAAAACCATCCAAACAATAGCTTTGCTGGCACACTTGGCTGTTGAGCATGAAGTCTGGGGTCCTCACTTAGTGGTTGTCCCTACGAGTGTGATCCTCAACTGGGAAATGGAGTTCAAGAAATGGTGCCCTGGATTTAAGATCATGACTTACTATGGCAATCAAGAGGAACGTCGGCAAAAGCGCAAAGGCTGGATGGATGATACCAGTTGGAACGTCCTGATCACCTCGTATCAGCTTGTCTTACAAGACCAGCAAGTGCTAAAGAGGAGAAGCTGGCATTACATGATTCTAGACGAAGCTCATAACATCAAGAACTTCCGATCTCAGAGGTGGCAAGCGCTGCTTACTTTCAGGACTCGGGCTCGCCTCCTCCTCACTGGAACACCACTTCAGAACAATTTGACTGAACTATGGTCCTTGCTTTTCTTCCTGATGCCGTCAGATAGTGATGAGGAGGGCATGGAAGCATTTGCAGATCTGAGGAACTTCTCCGAGTGGTTCCGACGTCCAGTCGAGCAGATCTTGGAACATGGTCGAGAGACAATGGATGACGAAGCAAAACAAGTCGTCACCAAACTTCACACTGTTTTGCGGCCGTACATCTTGCGTCGCCTCAAGGCCGATGTTGAGAAGCAAATGCCAGCAAAATACGAACATGTTGTCTACTGCAGGCTCTCCAAGCGCCAACGTTATTTGTATGATGGATTTATGTCTAGGGCCCAGACAAAGGAAACTCTTGCTTCCGGTAACTACCTTTCGATCATCAATTGCCTGATGCAACTGCGGAAAGTTTGCAATCATCCGGATCTCTTTGAGACACGTCCTATTTCGACCTCGTTTGCAATGCCACGCTCTGTGGCCACTGAATACGAGATCAAGGATCTTCTTGTGCGCCGGCGTTTGTTGTATGAACATCCGCTCACCAAACTTGACCTGGATTTCCTCAACCTGGTTCCCATCTCGCGCGAGGATATTTCTCGCAGGTTAGCGGACGACAGTACAAGGCTCATGGCCTATGGTCCGTTCAACACGCTACGCGAACAGCAGTATCATCGCACCAACTGGCAGATGATCTTCGACGGCTCAAGTGTGCAATCAACCTTAGATGCTTTGGAGAATGAGTCCAGGAAGAGGAGGATGGCGGAACTAGAGCGGTGTCTCTACTTTGAATCCAAACGGCACGGTCGCCGCCCTGTATACGGATCGAGTCTAATCGAGTTCCTCACGGCGGACAGCAAGCAGCGGCCAACCACCAATGGACCGTTGCGGAAACGCTCCCTGGCTGATTGGCTGTCAAGCCGCTCATCCGTTCTCGCATCGATGATCTTGTCCATTGAAGAACGGTCCCAGGTGATGGATGGCTACGTCCAGCGTTTTGCTTGTGTGACCCCTGCAGCAATTGCTTCCGGAGTCACTGCGGCAGCCTTGACCCCCATCGAAACCCGTCACCTTACCAATAAAGAACGCTTCCCACCCTATGACCCGTTTCATGAGGCACAAATGCGGTTATCAATCGCCTTTCCGGACAAGAGACTTCTGCAATACGACTGCGGCAAGCTACAACGACTCGATAAGCTACTCCGAGACCTCAAAGCGGGCGGACACCGGGCCCTGATTTTCACGCAGATGACCAAGATGCTCGATATCCTGGAACAGTTTCTTAACATTCATGGTCACCGCTATTTGAGACTGGACGGCACCACCAAAGTTGAGCAGCGTCAGATTCTCACTGATCGGTTCAACAATGACAACCGCATTCTGGCATTCATCTTATCCAGCCGCTCCGGTGGTTTGGGAATCAACTTGACCGGCGCCGACACCGTGATTTTCTATGACTTGGACTGGAACCCGGCTATGGACAAGCAGTGCCAGGATCGTTGCCATCGTATTGGACAAACTCGCGACGTTCACATCTACCGGTTCGTGTCGGAGTACACGATTGAGTCCAACATTCTTCGCAAAGCCAATCAGAAGCGGATGCTGGACGACGTGGTCATCCAAGAGGGTGAGTTCACCACCGACTACTTTACCAAGCTGGACGTGCGCGACATGATCAGCAGCGAGGACGTGCTCGAGGGTCAGGATGAGGCCAGCGCTGCGATGGATCGGGTGCTCGAGAATCGGGTCTCCGGCAGTGCTCGGGTCTTCGAACAAGCGGAAGACAAAGAAGATATCGACGCGGCTAAGAATGCCCAGAAGGAGTTGGAGCACGCTGACGACGGCGACTTCGATGACCGAACTCCTGGCCAGACGCAGGCCGGGACACCGCTCGCGACTCCGCGGCTTTCCAATGGACCGGACGAAGGTGGTGCAGCCTCAGGTACTCCCGGGCCGCAACTTCTGACCTCGCCTCAGATTCACGCGGTGGACGAATCTGTGGACGTCGAGGCCCAGTTCGGCCATGTCGACGACTACCTGCTTCGGTTTATGGAGTGGAATATGAAAGACGAGCCGCTTGTCCTACCCGCAGACAAGAGCAAATCCAAGTCCAAGAAAGGTAAAGAGCACCGTCTTCGGAAGCGACGTCGTTGAGGCGGAAAGGTTTGAGATTTGGAGATGGGGGGTGGGGGCGCGCGGGAGGGCGCGGGCAGTTTGAAGGCGACTGCGGACACGCAAATGTCCCAAGTGTATGTGTTTGCGTGTTTTGACATCAATGACTTCTACCTTCTATCTACACATGTGTGTTTCAGAACACAGCACCCAGGATTTGCTAGGCTTTTCTCTGTCTAAATTTTCCGTTTCCCCCCTATTTTTTTTTTCTTTTCTTTTTTGTCCCTTTCCCCTTTTCTCCTCTCACAATTCTTGTATACCAGCCAGGCGGTGAAATGAAAGGGCTGGAATCTAGCGGGCGTCTTGTTTGATATATCTAGGAAACAACTGGAAAGGAAAAACAAGGCCGAACCCACACACACCCACACACACATACAAGACAGGGGAATCTTCATGTAGATGTCCGTTGGTTGGGCTTTCTTTCCTTCGTTCGTGTTATATTACAATTGTTCATACGCACCATTCCTATCCTTCATATATGTTTCTTTCTTCCTACCTGCGACGGCTGTGTAAGTAAATTGATTAGACCGTCGCGAGATGGTGTTTTACCATTGAAAGAGAGTCTTCGATCCAGCCTCGGCTCTGAAGATAGAATAGTCAGCCAAACCCGGACGATTTGTTTCGGGGGGTGGGTTGAGCCAAAGGCCAGGGTCGACCTCGTTATCAAATGTGTCTTATTCTCAGTATTCCATGAACTCCCAGACTCCGCCTCCTCCTCCTCCTTATCATCACAAATTACTTTTCACAGACCCTCCTCTAAGCCCGATTTGTCTACTTGACCGACTGGCAGAGGCCCCCTTTGGTAGCGTGCGCATAGCGTCATATCAAGCCAGCACACTACTGGACGTGGAGGAGCTAGACCAGGTGCCATTCTGTTGCCCGATGGACAGATCAGACATCCGTTGGACCCTCCCCCCCCCCCTTCCTCGTGGGTCCCTAGACCCTCTTGTCTACAGCCTCGAGTCAGAGACTTCCGGGTAACCAGCCAGCAAGGGGCAGCAGTCCCTGGGGTATTGTCCTGTTTCAGAAGTATATTGAAAGATTGCCGACAGGATGGATGGATGCAACGGCCTAGCCTAGTATACTTGCGCCTCAGCAAATTTTGAGTTTTTGCCGGCTCCGACTTTTGTCTCGCTAAACTTGATGTGGAGTTGCTAGGTGGTGGTGCACCAGACAAAACAATATCCGAGGAGGAGGGCGAGGGGGAGGGGGGGCCGAGGGGCAGAGACCAGATCGACCTGAGAGGGCTATCGTAGAGTTTTGATCCACCGGCGTGTACAGTACCCCGTACTGAAAGTTTATTTGTGAAACATGTGCAATTCCAGGCCCGCGTGCGTTTGCAGCTACTTGTCACATTAGGCAGGAGAAAAAAGCAGTTACGAGTTGGCACTGTTTGTCTCATTCCGTGTGTGATGGCGATGATGAGGGAATGTAATTCGAGCCCATCGTCAGGAGGAGCCTTGGAAAGTCTCGCGATGTTGCTGATTCTAGATTGTCAATGTCAATGTCAATGTCGATGTCGATGTTTGTGTTTATGGTTATGGTTATAATGACGGAGGATGTCCATTGGGTTAAGGTATCGAACTAGTCTGGGAGATGAGGATGATCGCCCACTCTAGCTCTCTAGCTATATCACTCACTAGACTGAATAGACTCATTAGCCTTGCCCGGGAGGTCAAGTTGAGTGGCGGGTATTACCATGGATTCAGAGGGGAGGGAAGGGACTGAATGGGGAGGAGGGGGGGAAGGGAGAGAGGGAGTGTTCCCGAGATTGAGCCAGGTACCGTACTCTCGGAAGCCCCAGATTACCGATCCCAGAGAAATGATTACAGTACATTGTGCAGAAACTACCAGTAGGTACTACGGAGTACGGAGAACCAAATGGACCAGTGCGAAGTGAGGACCCTGGTGTTGGGTTGGGTTGTATCGTTGCGTGATCGGGACACAATCACAATCAAGGTTAAACCTGTTGGTTGAGCTTCCAAGCCGAAAGCTGGAACCATTTGGAGTCGTACCAGAAAGACTGCCACGCGCTCGGTACAACGGCTGTCTCCAAGCTCATGGTTTTGACTTCGTATCGATAGGGTGGCATGGAGGAAAATTGATCAAGCCTATCACATCCATCCACCACTCCATCTCCGTTCACCTGACTTGTGACCTTGGGGAGTTCCACTGATCAACAGCAGCAATAACAGCAACAACAGCAACAACAACCTGGGGTTTGGTTTTTACCACCGATACCGAGTTATAGATGATTGGCTGAGATGAGTTGGAGCTCTGGGAAACAGCAATAGGTGACTAACGCCTTGTCTGCAGTCGGCAAAGGTCAAGAAACGGAACATGCAGGTGGATGAATCGACATCTACAAACGGGGTACCTACAAGGCACGACTGGGAGGGGGCAGCCATAGTAGCCATCCATAGGTACTAACTAAGCCATCGAATCTTCAGCGTATTCCGAATCAGGAAAAACGCCCGTTAAGGCCAGTCCTCGGTTCAAACTCTATGTAGGAGGATGAGAAGAAGAAGAAGAAGAAGAAGATGATGATGATGATGATGTCGGAAGGAGGAGGTGGCATTGTTACTGTTGTATAAACGCGCCTAACTCCACGCCGATACTGCACTAGTGATCTGCTGTGCAGTAGTGACCAGTGCATATCCAGATAGATCTGTTTGTACGAGTCTGCATGCGATCCCAGAAAAAACAAGCGGCTTTTCCCTCCCTGAGGTTAGGTTCGGGGAACCGGACAAATCTCTGGGGAAGAAGGAGGGTGGGGAGAGTCTACACCGTTAAGCTTGGAAACGGAAAGGGATAGTCGCTCCGAGGTCCTAAAGGTGCTTGCTGGTCTTGAGGGACCTGGGTTGGAATACTACTACCTACAGAATACTCATATGTACTGTATTGTACATCAAATCGGAAGCTTAGCCATTTCGATGCTACAAGACTATAGTCAATTCACGTTCTCAATGGAGTGAGAAGCATGAACTCATCCCAAAGAGGTAATAGAGGGAGGGCAACTTGGTGGAAGTCAAGTACGGGGCGAGAAATGGACTGATCCCTGCGAGGATCTGCAAGGCAGATCTTCCATCTCGGGAATGAGCATGAACTGGGTCAGCTTCTTCAGGTCAGGCAAGGCGGAAAATGACAGTGATGGCTGATGACCTGATGACCGATGATAGTTCACAGAGTGGGCTAAAATTAGGCGGTTTGTAGGCAAAGAATAACTTCTCAGGTAATCTCGTAGCGGATGATCCCTATCTAAACCGTGCGCTTAGCTAGCTAGCTACGTTAGTACTATGTACATAGAGAGAGAGAGAGAGTCCTTCGATCTGTTGAAAGTTGGAACAACCAACCTGCCCCCTCTCCTTTGCCTTGTTTGAGAGATTTGCAATCGTCGGAGTTACTTCGGTTGTCCAGTGACTTCCGAGGTCGGTTGCACTTCCCGCCGGAAAAGCCAGAAAGAGATGTACTGAGTAGGCCACGGCTGATGGTGATCATCAAGGCATGGCTTGAGAACAGTCAGTGAAATCCAGTATATGCACAATCGCCTCAGTCAAATTTCACATCCTATGCTTTGTACAATACATTGATTGCCCTGAGAAGGCCGGCAAGTGCCATCCACCCATCGCATCATCCAATTGCCCACGTGCGCGTAACTGAGACCATGGGACGTCCTCAACGGCCACTGAATGAGGCCTTTCAGCTTCTCCGCGGACAAATGCAATGCTGAAACGGTTCTAACAATGGGTCGCGGAGGATGTGCTGCGAGCAATCAGTCGGCGTCGTTGGCTTCTGACTCCAACGTTTGCACGTTGCAGCTCATAGCTTGTTATTCAGCATACCGGTCATGGTCTACCAAAGGAAAAGCAAAGGCGACTTGATGGGCTCTTCGGTGCGGTTCGGTATCTCGGATATCGGACGCTCGGATGACGGACTCTCGGAAGTCGCTACGGATGGCACGGATGATCAAAAACTGGTCGTTGACGCCACCACCCAAGGAGAGTTATCTGAGTCACTGTGCGGAGAGGCGGGTGCATACACTCAGAAGAAAAGCAGGGGAGGAGGGATATGCTGAAAGGCAGTGTAAGCAAGATCGAGTCTACCCGCTAACTGGGCATCAAGATGGTTAAGGACAGTAGATAATGACCAACTCAACTTTCTTACATGTTAATTTGGATAATCGAGAACTATCAGTCACAGCGGATTGTCAGGACTTCCACAGCTGCGATCTTGTTTCTCTGGATTTTCGATCCATATGTACACTAATCGTATTGAACATCAAGTGACTTAATTAACCACACCTATCTAAACCATCTATTCTGTGAGACTGCGATTATATGTAACCATCAGCTTCTCTGCTGTGAAGCATCAGTGACAACGACCTGTCAACTTTTGCTTGATTGACCAACATATTTGACATGCAGGACCAGTGCTCCTAATTACTGTAATGTAATGTGATGTGACTGGTTGACGCACAGGGATGCCTGCAATTCTGGCTGTCTCATCAGCTGCTGCAAGTCGGAGAGTCGTCCTAGGCTAGGGAAGTGTTTGTAAGTACAATCTTCTGTCACGTTAACTGCTCCGTACGTACTTTAGTATACATCCCCGGCCTCCACCCATAGTGATGGGCGGGTGAAAATCATCGGCGTAACGAGCATAGCATACTTGCCCACCCACAGGTATCTTTGTACTGTACTTCGTTCAAGAGCTACCTAGTAGTTACGACACTACTACGTATGGAGTAGGCTAGACCTGTTCATGTAAAAGGAAGGGATAGTAAGCACAAAGGTGGTTGCATCTGATTTAGAAACACTCAATCTGCGACCAAGAGGAGTATTCCGCTGCGTGGATTCTTCGGTTATCAGCGCTTTCATACGCTGTAGTTATTTACGCGCTCCTAAATTAGACACCTGCAGCAAAGCAGAGTGGAGAGAACCCCGAAGAGAAAACAGAATCCCCGTGTGGAATTGGCTGCAGGCACGAGGGGACGAATGTGATCGGTCGCTTGTCGGGGGTAAATTAAAGGCTGAAGCCAGAAGGTATCGTCCAATCCCACTTGAAACCGCCTCGGTCGACCATGCCATCCGGGGTTTGCAGTAAACAGCCAGATTTTAGCATGACGTATCCGAAAGCAGTAACTAAAATTGATCGACGTCAATCTACTCACACCAGAGAGAGAGAGGGCTGAATGCCAGACCGCGGACCGCGGACCGCCGCACTGTAAGTTATAGTTAGATCGAGTCCAGGAAAGTCAAGTTCCGAGCCACTTACTCACAATAAAGCTTTCCAAGAGATGGACTGCCCCTTTCAGGAATTGTGTTGGTAGAGAGCGAAGAATAAAAACTGAACGCCATTGCTATGCATTGGCACGCTTGACAGACCGACGGTGTCTCCTACGGACTTGAATAGACGTAGACTGGGGGAATCCCGGAAGACGAGACTATCGAGGTTTCCTCGGCGAAGATCAGCGGGAGATCCACCAGCACGACACTGATTTGCTCTTGCCCACTGCCTCTCCAGATCGATCAGTAGCGGTCCGAGTATGAGTAATTTGGATAGATCTCCACCAGAAGAATAATGTAGCGGAGCTGATTCCGGTAGGCGCAAGTGGAGAAGAATAAGTCCAGTCTGTAGTCTGGTTCGTAGTTGTGGCTTCGGGGCTGAAGGGCTCTAGTCCGGCGCACCACTACCTTTTCGTCGCCTGGCAGGCACAGACAGTAAGGTACGGAGTACTGGTCAGTCAGCGGAATCGATAGTCTAGTGTGAACCACATAACCTACCTTCTCCTTTGCCCCTCCCCAAATTATCCCCTTCTCCCCCCCGGGAGTGGATTAGAAGGTTGGCCTGGTCGATGCTTTCCTCCGGGGCGTTTGCCCTTCAGGTGTTAGCCAAAGTCACTTGCAATCGTCCTTTCATCCGAGTCAGTTCCAAATGGGCCGAAAATCGGCATAGACTCTCTTTCGAAGCCGATCGAACCCTAACAGGGTTTCAACGGCCAGAGTCTGTTTGAATTGTGGTTCCCAAGGAGCGCCATCAATTCCTTGGTTCTGCTCATCTCTGTGCTAAATAGATTAAATTGATAAATCTCAAGGAATAGTGATGAGGAGATGATGATGATGATGATGATGAAAATAGCCACAGGATGATGCTTTATTACTGCATGTACATAGAAAGACTACGCACACTAGCCGAGTCCATCGACATGACATACATGCATGCGTGATTTGACCCTAGCTGAGACCTAGCTATAGCAGGATTTTATTCTCTCACATCAGGCAATAGGCAAATGAAAGCCTGGAGAGCCTGTCAACGTATCCGTGACTTCATTCGCTTCAATGAATTATTACCTACACTGCACTCCATGATTTTTGTTTCGACCGACCTTCTCGAGCTTGCCCCGAATTGGAAAGAACAGGGTTGCTGTTTTTGTCAAGCAACCAGAGTTCTAGACTTCCACAGGAACTCTGGGTAGGTCGTCGTGGATCCCATCGCCAGCGTGCTTTTGTACTGTACTGTACATGGTGCTGGCTGTGCAGAATAAGGCAGCATAGTACAGGACCTACACGTATCCTATCAGAATTCATGGTAATTATCCACATAAGTAGTCAATTAGAGGTCATGGAAAACATGGGTCAGATTGCAGTGTCAATCTCTGTATTCTCGAGTTTCATCCTTCACTCGGGAATCGGAGATCAGACCGTCAAACTCGTGCTACACCAGAGTCAAGGTCTCCATTGTCGTGTCAACCGTGCATGGCATTAAGAGTAAGCTCATGATATCCTCCCATCTGTCGTCCCCACCCACGCTCCCCCAAGGCGCATCTCAGACTAGTGAAGATCTCCAATCGGTCCTCGGTGCAGTGTCTACACTCTATACAGGCGGTCGGAGAGACAGAAATGCCTCTTTGCATTTCTCATATACCTGCCTTATCCCAATCGGGCAGTTCGACAGATGCGCCAAGGTCTCGCAGTGGTTTAGTTCTCCTGATGCTTGGGGAGGGATGGATCCTTCCCTACTTCTTAGGGTCAGAGGGACAAGATCCAAGGCCCCGACCCCGCTAAGCGGCCTAGAGGGATCGCCCTTGATGGCGAACAAAGTGCCTGCTAGTGCCATGGTCTGGTTCACATTGAATGTGCACACGCGATTGTTTCATGGCTCACTCAATCCCTGTTAACTGGACAGCTACCCTTGCCCTACTTCCTCAATTTTGTTTTCTACCTATTCTTATCTCATCGAGATCGATCTCTGGCCTGGGATTAAATCTCTCATAGTGCTTGTCGAGGATTAATCTCTCACTCGATCTGGATTTTTGTAACCAAGTAACCAATAAACTATCAGGAGGGGAAAAATTCTTGTATGCGCTAGATAAATCAAGCCAACAGGAGCGAAAAGGCGAGCATGACTATGAAGAGCTGACAGAGAGATCCGCCAGTTTGACGTGGAACAATGGTGGTGCTATTCCACTAAGTGCCGAATGAAGTGACAACTCAAAGGCTGCTGGATTTATTCATCCGTCCCACTGGTTTGTAGAGGGGGAGGCAACGGGTACTCAAATGACACATCTCAAGGACTATCAAGCAAACTATGAAGCAAACCAGCAGGCACAGAGATCAGGTGTGCGAGAGAGATGCGATAAGCGCATCGGGTGATTTGTCGATTCAACAATCTCACTACTGCATAATCAGAGGACACCCGACCTGGCAGAAATGCAACTACTGTACTTTTTCCTATCCTTATATTGTACGGTTCACAGAACGAATGGCATGTAGCAGTAAGTCATCCACTGCGATAAGCAGGCAGCGATTGTTGCTCCATGTCTTTTCGCTGTCTCTTGGTCCGCCTTCGTCCTAGATCGGCCCCGACATCTTCAATTCAGCATCGTCCTCGTCCTCAGCTTCGGCTGTTGCTCGTACAGTCCGTTACCGGGGGGTCAGTCAGAACCGGGGATCGACCCAGAAAGCTTACTTGCAGGGCCCAATGCTCCTGCGCATTGAGGGAGTGACAGGACCCGAGACAATGGACGTACCATCCGTGAATCTCCATGACCATCACCGCCATCCCTCGAACAATCTTTTTTTTTGAAAAAAAAAAAAAAGAAAAAGAAAAAGAAAAAGGGAGATGAAAGAAAAAGAAAAAAAGGCAAAAGTAAAAAAACAGGGGGGGGAAAAAAACCCTTTTAGAAGAAAGAAGTCCGGCCGAGAGGGAGATCTCCACCCGCCTTGGCTCCCAATCACCATCTGAGGTTTGATGCCCGTTCCTTGGGCAGCGTCGATCTCCCATGCGTTCGTTTGTCCAGATGGGCACGAGCTTTCCTCCGTCAGCTCCAATTCCCTTCCATTCCTCCCCGGTCCCTTTGCTATCCTTCCGCCACCAATATCGCCTTGGACTCCATACTAGGGCCTTCTTCCACTTTGCTCTTGTTGCTCTGTTCTGTTCTTCATCATGTGGGCTTTCAGTCAATCCTTCCCTACTCCACCATGGCATCTTTTTCTCCAGCGTGGACTCCACCTCGTCCCCCTCCCCCGTTTACTTTTAGACTTTTAGTACCTTTCCTGACTTCAGGATTTTGATACACCTGTGGTTCACGGTCTCTTCCATCCTAGGACCTTTGCTCCGTACCTTAAACCATGCTCTGGTACGGCTGTCTCCAACCACTAAGCCTATCTTGCAAATCAGTTACCTCCGTCCTAACCATCCCCACCCACTTGCCCCCTCCCCCCTCTGAATACTAGGTAGTTAGTCTAATATTCATGTACTTATAACTATCAGACCACTGCCCTGTCCAAATCCACTCTGTTCCCGCATCCGCTCCTGGCATTCGTTCTTTCTCCGCTATACCGAGACCTGACACTTTCTTTTCACTAATCCCATCTCATCGATCTCTCGTTGGCTGCTGCTCAAGTTCCTTGACTTACTCGACCTTCCTTCAGGTGTATCTCGCTTCACACAAACTTCCACTTATCGGGCTGCTCCCATAGCCCGTTTCAAGAGAAGAGCTTCACCTTTTCTTGAACTTGGCTCAGTTTTCCCAATCAACCTCCAGAAGAGTGCCTCGCCAGAAGAGCAGAAATGAAGAACTCGATTCCATCTGATGTGTGGGAGAGGAAGAAGGCCCTTATCGCTCAGCTGTACAAGGATGAGGAGTGGCCGTTGAAGCAGGTGATTAAGAAGATCCGTTCCGACGACTTCAATCCAAGGTGAGCTTTGTTCTTTACAGTACCCATGAAATTACAATGCATTAATACCGTCATTCATTTTCAGTGAAACCCAGTTGCGGAGCAGATTGAAGAAATGGCGGGTCACCAAGCCTTCCCGCCAAACCCGCAAGAAGTCGAACGATAGTCAACAAGAGGGGTCCGGCGAGGACAGTGGCCGTGAGGGCGGCTCTCCCAAGCATCAAGCTGCCATTGTCTCTCCCAAGTCTCATGCGACTGCAACGGATATTTCTGTGTCCGAATCAGATTGGTTCATGAATGGGTCTTTTGCACCACCAGGAGAGCTGCCGGTCACAGTTCCCCTCGATCACGCCTGGGCCCCTGTACTGGCGCAACGATCACCATTGAACCAGCCTAACAAGCACAGGGATCCTTCTCATGCTTCGACGACTTCGCCCTTGCTCGAAGATGTGATGGTCAATCCGACTGCGAGTTTGGCACCCACCTTCCAGGAACATGCTTATGGCTTCACCACCGAGTCTTGCATGCAAACACCCGTGTCATCGTCGGCCCCAGCTGCTCCAATTCAATGGTCAATCCCTCAATGGTATTCGATGCCTATGGCGCCTGGCGCCCAATCCCCCCCGATGCCTTTCTATAGCTCAGCACCGTTGAGTCCTCCGATCGACCCTGCTATGCACCTGATGTCTCCTCCCGGGCCACAGCGGGTATTCACACCACAAACGCCACCGACAGCCAATATCTCAAGACAGCAGTTGTCTGACTTACACGACGATGGCGCGCAATTATGGAAGCGTACCATGTCTGCTCCTTATGTCCAGGATACCGCTGGCGGTCATCCGAGACTGGAACAGAAGGGCATGCAGTCGACAGCGTTGGATAGAAAGGCATCACTCCCTTCCAAGGCCACAAGTCAGCATAACATGGGCTTAATGACCCCTCCGCCCTCGTTCTTCCCTCACGGGCAGCATTCCGCGATGTGTGCACCTATCTATACCTATCCGGGGACTGAGACTCTTGTTCATCGACCACCCAGTATCGACTTCTAAGATATCCGGGCTGTGGTCAAGGTCTCATCTCATCCGAGTTCCGAATGACTTTTGGTGATCTTTCCTATTCCGTGCGGCTTCGCGCATTGGAGTCGCACGTTGTGTCTTCATGGTTACGTCACTTTCTTCTGTTTTGCTGCCCTAATTTTCTGCCTTGCTTTCTTATTCTGTATTCATTTCCCTTTTTCTCCTTTGTCTATGTGGTATAGATGAGGGATTGGGCAGTTGGATCGGTATCACGTCTACAAGGGAATCCGATACCTGGCGTATCGGCTGGTAGTACCGATGCATGGGGTGAGGTGTACTGGTTCAAATGATATCCACTACGGGTCGAAGGAGTTCGGGGGCGCACGTATCGAGGGGTTTCTCGACAATGGAACTCTGGGATGGAAGTCTCTTATTTCGCATTAAATGGGTCATATATACTAGGCCTGCTGGTGTACCTTGTTTTTTTTTTTCTTTGGGAGGAGGAGGGAGGAGATCTGCAGCCTTGACGGCCAGACAAACGCCACTATGAATGTTTCATTATGGGATGTATGTATGTACTGTACGCAATCTACTTAGTTCTTAATCTAGCGAGCTCAAACTTCCGAGAACTCCAGCTCTATATAATCTTTCTTCTCCTAGAATGTTGCCCTGTTAAACCAATCGGCAATTTGTCCTCGAGAATACTCGCCAAGATGCTGGTACGGTATGGAAGAGTGCAAGATGCCGCCGAGCAGGCCTGTGCTGGAACAATATCCGAAGACGGACCTCGGCACATCCAGGGAGAGCCCGAGCTGAGCTGTCTCTCACCTTCCTCCTCCTCCTTCCGCGCCCTTCTCCCGTCTGCAACTCACCTTGCCTGGACTCAAGTTTCCATTTGCCAACAGAAGAGTATAGCATACGAATTAGCGTTATTTTGGCGATTGAGATTGCTTCCAGGTCCCGGTTACTGGTTTTTACCGAACACACCCCTTGTCACCCAAATAGTACTAGTGACGCATCAAGAATTTAGCCATTCGACTACCATCATGAGGGCCATTCAGGTCACCGACTATGTGAAGGTATATGAGCCCAGTCTCTCGTCAAGCGCTCGTATAACTTTACTGACTGCCAACAACCAAGGGACCTCTGGAACTCGGAGTTGTTACACTTCCTACCCCTTCCCCGTCTCCGACGGACTACCTGATTGAGATACACTCGGCGGGTACCAACTTCTTCGACATCCTACAAATTCAAGGCAAATACCAACATCAGCCTCCCCTACCCTGGGTCGGAGGTTCGGAGTTTGCGGGTACAGTGCTGGCCGTGCCCACCTCTCCTACAACGCCGCCACGGTTCGCTGTTGGCGATCGAGTCTTCGGCGCAACGCAGGGTGCCTACGCCACTCACGTCCTCGCTCCCGAACCATCCTTGCTACCTATCCCTAGCGGTTGGACTTTTGAGGATGCTGCTGGTCTCTTTGTTACGGCCCCGACATCCTACGGGGCCCTCGTTCACCGGGCAAACGTCCAGGCTGGTGAGTGGGTGCTGGTGCATGCGGCCGCCGGCGGCGTTGGTCTGGCCGCCGTGCAGATCGCCAAAGCCAAGGGGGCGACGGTGATCGCGACGGCCAGCACCGAGCGGAAGCGGCAGATCGCGCGACAGTTCGGCGCGGACCACGTCGTCGATTACCGCGACAAGAGCTGGCCGGACCACGTCAAAAAACTGTGCGCGCAACACCGTACGGGAAACGGCAAGGTGGGCGTCGACATTGTCTATGACCCTGTAGGACTGATTGAGGCCAGCCTCAAGTGTGTCGCGTGGAACGCGCGCTTGCTGGTGATCGGATTCGCGGCGGGCAAGATCGAGAAGGTCGCGTTGAACCGGGTGCTGCTCAAGAATGTCAGTTTGGTCGGATTGCACTGGGGCCAGTACGCCCAGTTCGAGAAGGAGACGGTTCAGTCCGTTTGGGCCGGCATCTTCGACCTCGTCGCGCAAAGGAAGTTCAGGGGCACTGCCTTCAAGGACGAGACCTTCGTGGGCCTAGAGAGTGTTCCCCGCGCATTGCAGGCGCTGGGTGGAAGAGAAACCTGGGGAAAGGTGGTGGTGAAGGTCATTGATGATGAGGCCGAAGCGGGCAAGAGTAAGCTCTGAGTGCAGAGGACCACCAGCCGAAGTCCAGTCGTCTCTACCTTACATTAAAACTTAACCAGAGGTGAGTAGGAGGTATATCTTGGGAGCAATATGAGAAAGGCTATGTAAATTCTTGATAATAACTATCGGAAGACGGCTGTGTGATAATGTAGGTGCGCAAGGAGTCATGCTCTCGTAGGAAGTGAAACACGCAAGCAACATGAACTATGAAGGCCCTGGGGACTTTCTCTAGCAACAATTCATCTGATATTTCAGATGAGGGAGCAGGAGTCCCAACAATCCAGCTCCAGTCGGCCACAGCCACAGGACGTGACATGCGATGACTGTTCTTCAAGAGAGTCCGTAGGAGATGCTCAAACGCTCTGTTTCAGCCCGGAGGCGTGAAATACAACGATCGATGCGAGACAGCTGGATTGCAAAGTTGCAGATATAGTACAAGTTAGAATTCCCCTTGCTCAATCGGCGACCAAACACCATCAGGCGTTCAGTTTCGAAGCTGGGGGTTTGTGACGCCGCACGTTGCGACAACGATGAGCCGAACTTGTCTAATAACTGCACATTAACAGTCTTTTTGAGATAGTCAGTAGGCAGATATTATGGATTGATGTAGTATAGACGTATGGCACGTCGCATGGCACCACCAATGGTCGAATGGTGGAATGGCGGAGAGGGCATGAAGGCGAGAAGACGCGATGCTCGTGCGAGTGATTGGGTCTTTATTTTTGTTGTTGGTTGGTTTGAAGGGAGGGAGGAGACGGAAGAGGGGAAAAGGCTCGCTTAAAGAGGTGAGTCAGCAGGCGACCGGGCCGTCTATCCGATCAGAGATAAGGTATGGAAAACATCCTGACATCAGCAATCATCATTTCCCCTCTGAACCAAGATTTGATCACAGTCCCGGTTCCACCGATGTGGAAAGCACGGGAAATAAATAGGCAAGTAAAGGGGTTAACCACCTTTAGTACCCGTACTATGTACTACTACGTAAGTAAGCCCTCTTGGAGGCAGGGTGATACCTTATTGCTATTAGGCTCAAAGATCAACCTGGCGTCTAAACCAAGGTACCTTAGTCAGTACTATGTAATTTCCTATGCACCTGTCCAAATGCTTAATTCTACACAACTAGCAGGGTCTTCCTAATATGGTTCATACATGGATGATCCCTTCCATGATTCTCGACAAGCATTTCTTAGTACAGGCGATTATCCACTAATAAATGTGGAATAGGGCTGTAGTCATGTTGACTTTACTGTGAATCAATCCTCGCCCGAGAGACATTGACTACGTCATTATCATCATCATGGTGATAGCAAATGTTTCGCATCCCCCACTCCTCACCAAAAAGAAAAAAAAAAAACACCCCGGTGTGCAAATGTAATGTAGCCATGTCGGCCTGTTCTGTACAGACATACATACATACAAGCTTGAGTATTATTAGCGCTCGGCTAGCCGGTTTCTAACGGTCAGTCTCGGCGTCTTGCATCATATGCCCAGCTATATTAAGCTTCCCTTATCACCCAGGGTCAATCACAATCGTAATTACTCCTAAGCTGATCTCCAACTCTTGAGTCCCCCTCAATGGCCAGGAGACCTTCGATCTTAAAAACCTCACGACTGTCATTTCCCCTGTCACCACAGTGTCGCCGTCTATTCTCCCAGCATACACCTAAGATGTCTGCATCAAACAAGCATTCCAAGTTCAGCCATCTGCCCCGCGCTGCCGAGGGCCCCTTGGTGTGTCCTCATGAGGTATTGCACGCTCTTGGCTTATAATAACATCGCGCGCTACGCATCTAGTAAGTTGAGGATGCTGACTCTGCTGGGTAGGGTAGAGACCTCCTAGAGTCCTGTCAGTTCAACAAAGGATCTTCCTTCCCGGAGGACGAACGTCGGGCATTCAAACTACTAGGCCTGCTCCCCCCCAACGTTCAGACGTTGGAGGAGCAGGTCCAGCGAGCCTATGAGCAATACAGCAGCCGGGAAAGTGATATCGCGAAGAACACCTTCATGGCTAGTATGAAGCAGCAGAATGAGGTTCTGTACTACAAGGTAGGGTCCCAAAAATTCAACCCCATTCTCGTGTATCGATATATCTCAATCCACGTGAGCAACATCATTGGCTAATGCTCAAAAAGTTATTGGAGACTCATCTCAAAGAAATGCTCAGTATCATATACACGCCAACTGAAGGCGACGCGATACAGAACTATTCGCGTCTGTTCAGGAAGCCCGAAGGGTGCTTCCTGAATGTCAAAGAGCAGGAGAAGATTGAGGAGTGTCTTTCCAATTTCGAAGGCAGTGAGGAGATTGACTATATCGTCGTCAGTGACGGGGAGGAGGTAAGTAGATAAATAGCTGCTAAAGGTGGCCAGAACGCGCAACTGACATCTATTTCAGATTCTGGGCATTGGAGACCAAGGTGTAGGTGCCATTTTGATCTCAGTCGCCAAGTTGGCATTGACAACGATCTGTGCGGGAATCCACCCTTCGCGGCAGCTTCCAGTCGTCTTAGACTGCGGGACCGATGTAAGTCGATTCCATCATCGCCCAACAATATACTTATGTCGGCGCCAGAATGAATCCTTGCTCAAGGACGATTTATACCTGGGACTTCGACAGCCGCGCGTCAGGGGAGAAGAGTATGACCGGTTTGTGGAAAATTTCGTGACAGTCGCAAAGAAGAAGTTTCCAAAGGCATATATTCATTTGTAGGTCGCCATCGTCTGCAGAACTTGGGCTAGGCTGACCGTCTCTTCAGTGAGGACTTCGGCCTCCATAACGCCAAGCGCATCCTTGACAAGTTCCGCTCGGAGATCCCATGCTTCAACGATGATATTCAAGGGACGGGGTGTGTGACCTTGGCTGCCTTGATGGCTGCATTGCATGTTAGCAAGGTTAAGATGGAGGTTGTGCGGATCGTGGTTTATGGGTCCGGGTCTGCTGGCACAGGCATTGCCGCGCAAATCGCTGACACGATCGAAAATGAGGCGGGCAAGCCAAAGGAAGAAGCTAGAAAGCAGATATGGTAAGCACTGTCCGGCCGACCACGCCGTCTTGTGTTATTATCGCGATGTACTGAATCATGAGCCATATGCAGGTGCCTTGATAAGCCCGGGCTTCTTCTCAAGTCTTTGGGAGATCAACTGACACCAGCCCAAGTGCCATTTGCACGGGACGACGACGAATGGTCTGAAGAAAAGTCCCGAGACTTGCTGGCCGTGGTGAAAAAGGTGCAACCGCACGTTTTGATTGGGACTTCTACCCAGCCTAAAGCTTTCACGGAAGAGATCATTCGCGAGATGGCCAAGCACGTCGAGACCCCGATCGTGTTCCCTCTCAGCAACCCCACACGCCTGCACGAAGCGTGTCCCGAGGACATCAATCGTTGGACAGATGGCAAGGCCTTAATGGCTACCGGCAGTCCATTCCCACCTGTTGAACGGGACGGAGGGAAGTACGAGATTGGTAAGGAGACAGCCCAGTATTGACGGATACGATATCCCAAGCTAATGAGTTTGACTTTTGACGTGATGCAGCCGAATGCAACAATTCTACTTGCTTCCCTGGCATCGGACTGGGAGCGGTTCTCTCGCGGACCCGCGTTGTGTCAGACAAGATGCTTGTCGCAGCAGTCAAAGCATTGGCTATGCGGTCGCCGGCGCTGCAAGATCCCAAGGAGCCACTTCTCCCCGACGTTCAGGATGTGCGAGAGATTAGCATCGATATTGCCAAGGCGATAATCAAGACCGCAGTGGAGGAAGGGCACGCTGAGGAGACGGGAATTCCTACGGACGATCAGGAATTGGATGAATGGGTTCGGATTCAAATGTGGGAGCCGAAGTACAGACCGCTGGTGCGACCGCACCAACAAGAGTGAATTGATGGGTCTGAATGGGGGATCTGGGGTTCGGGGAGGAGAGAAAGTTGAAATTTTTCTTAATACATATACACTACTTGGTGCATAGTAGTACTAAATGATGACTTTCAGACCACTATCTATGTGACACTACCTTATGCGTAGGTAGGTATAATTATTTATTCGGATCGGATGCCACGGCATAGACATATAGGTAGACATAGACCATTCCATCCATCCTTATTGGTTTTCAAAGTTGCGGTACACAAGTCCGCCATCATTGTGGATGACCTCATTTGCACATTGACACCTCAATTTCTTTGTCTATGCCTTTGTGTGTGTGTGTGTGTGTGTGTGTGTGTGTTTTTCTCGCTCTTCCTTTTTCTTAATCCTGCTCAGTATAATAGAATCAGGAACAGCAACCCTCAAATCTAACAAAGAACTCTTCGAGGTCATCAACATAGAGAGAACAAAGCTCTTTGGGTTGGAGACAAGGGAAGTCAGGCTCAACTTCCTTCCTTCCATTAGACTTTCCTGTGCCGAAAATGCCAAGTGAGACATTCAACATCTGTAATCTCTTCGTCATCGGGGATCTTACTCTCTACAGCATTCTCTTTTCAGGTTTCTCATTAGATTCACACCGAACAACATCTTGATCACCTTGCAGAACACAGAACTTGGTATCGCATTTTCACCATTATGAAATTTATCTGGTTGACTACCCTGGTGGTTCTTCTCCAGGCCTCAGCCACCATATCACTGGCTCTCCCGTCCTCCGCTCCTGGGTCAAGAGATCAGTCTGGCTATACCTCAGAAATTGCAAAGCGTCGCGGTGGGGGAGGAGGGGGAGGTCGTGCAGGGGGCAGCAGTAGTGGGGGAGGCAGTGGTGGCCGCACCGGTAGCAGCGGAGGGAGCAGCAGTGGAAGCAGTGGAGGTAGTGGAAGTGGTTCGAGGACTGGGTGAGTGTTTAATGATGTGAAGACCCTTTCCGTGTGCAGACAAAGCTGACTGACTCTGTTTTCTGTTCTGTCAGTTCCTCGACTAACGTTGGAGGCTCAACTCGCAGCGGTTCAGGGAGACAACCAGCCTACGGGGGCGGCAAATATTATGCTGGCGGCGCGACCGCTCCCTATACTTCGGGTTCTCGATCGCGAACGGGCATCACGCCCTATCTGTTGCCTGCGACTGGTCTGGCATTCTTCGGGTTCTGGGCATACAACGTATACGCCTATCCATACCCCCATCATTACTATTATGTGAACCAGTCCTCGCACCGCAATGAGTCCATGCCCGTGGTCTGTCTATGCCAACAGTACCTGGAATGTGGCTGTGATGACAACTCCAATTCCACCTACTATGAGTCGCTGTTTAACAGCAGCCAACCAACGAACACAAGCATCACGCGGGTTGCCAATGTGAATGGCACCGACTCGATCTATATCAATGGTACCTTACCCAATGGGACTACCGTCGCCGATTCCTCTGCCTCATCCGCCGCCGCAGCTGGACCAACAAGCCAAGTGAGCCTTGCCATCGGGTACTGGACCATCGTTGCGTTGGTGGTGGGCCAGGTGTGGGCTTTGTGATGAGGGGTTTTGCTTCTCTTTATCCAGTTTCTTGTTATAGATCTACTCCGTAGAATACCCCTTCTCTTGTTACTACTAAGTACTTTTCTGGGTACGTACAGTTCTTTTTTTTCTTTTTTTTTTTCCTTATTATCCCCCCCCCTTTTTCTTTTTTTGTCACTTGATCCGGTCTTCGAGCCTAGACTTCACCGCCCGAGTGCTTGCTGCAGGGCTTGACCGACTCCACTGCGGCCAGACCAAATTAAGGCCCATGGCAAACTTCACTTGATCAATCTCATTCGCTATTCTCCAACCAATGTTTCATCACTCTCGGCCGTCATTGTCTCAGGTTGAGGGTCTACAGACACCAATCTTCTCAACACAGGAAAAGAAAGCCCTTCAGCCTCTCCAGACCTACATGTTTCTTGCTAGTCGACCACTGCTCGCTGCTATCCCCCATCCCCCATCTGATAATGCCGGGCTTTGGAACCTCTACTACATACTTACGGTAGCGTGGACGGCATCGTAGATGGCAGTTGTTGTAATGTGGATACAACTTGGGGTCGAAATCCTGAATTGATCGATGCTGGGGCCTAATCAGTTGTCTAGGATCCTTCCTGTCAGCCCCCAGCCCTAGAAATATGCATACTATTGCGTGGACTCTTACAATATGACTGAACAAATCCGGACCCAGACGGCATTTGATGAAAGAAAGCCAAGCAGTGAGTGGGCACGTCAGCCATCCCATCTTCTCCCCCCCCCCCTTTCCCTCTTATTCTGACACTCCTGCCCTGTTTCTTCTTTATTGTTTGTTTTCTTCTGCAGCTTTTATGGATCGCGATAGTTACAGCAGTGCTGTCATTCATTCCCTGCGTTGATTGATTTTAGAATTCCTTCATTTTGTCTCCGTACACAAGAGCAGTCCCTCGTTTGCAGCTCCATCCATTCTTTTCGCCGTGTCTCTATTTCTTCCGCTTGAATTGTGATACTATTGCACAAACTATACGGATATACATTCCAGAGTGCCTTCAAAGCACACTGCATTGGCTCGTCAAGATATTCTACTGTTCCAGACTTCACCCCATTGGGAAACTGTTGGCTTCTATCAGCCGGTCTCATTCCCCAGTCACTTTCAGTCTCTCAGGATAAGTTGAGCGCAAGAGAGAAACACACCTCGATCGAATATGTATATCTCGAACGCTCTGCTGATTGCCTGCGCGGCCTACGCACCATTTGCTACCGCAGCGGTGCAGGCCATACCTGCCGCCGCTGCCATCACAACGAGCGCTGCCTATCCCGAAGTTTCCTCTACGACGCCCACACTGGCTTCCACCTCGACTACTTCGTCCCCACTTATTTTAAGAAGCAGCAACATCGACGCGACTGCCACTACCGCCAGCTCGGAGGTTCACTCCGCAAGTTTGTCGAATCTCTCCAGCCACACGCCAACTTTTAGCCGTCACTTCGCCAGCTCTGCTATCGCCAGCTCCGTGCGTGCTAGCTCTTCTGTGGCCGCCAGCCCTTCCTTCACTAGGTCCTATATCACCAAGACCACCACCCTTCCCACTCAAGGTGCTTCCGCCGACACAAAATCTGAATCCGGATCCTCTACTTCCGCCGACGCAGCCGAGGCGACTGAGACCAGCGCTGCGGTCCCATCCACCAAATTATCGAGCGGCCTTGCCGCTGGTGTCTTGGCTGCCGTTGGTCTGATCATGCTTTGAGCTCGTTTGGCGCAACTGTCTTCCTTGGATGTTCGAGCTCAGTGTCTCGTCCTCTGCTTGAACACAAATGGCCTCTCATTCCCTCTGACAGGGGGTACTAGCTACGGTGGCGATGACAGGAGGCCGTACGGCTGTTCTGTCTACCAGTTCAGATTTCCACCGCGCTATTGTAGAGCTCATACTTGTGATGGAAAGCAACAAGCAATTCAATATTCGAGGTTTGATGTATCAGCCCAGTGTTGGCAGAAACTTTACTGTAATATTCCCGAGCAAGAGCTTAGCCTTGACCAGCTTTTTACCTAGCTTTTCACTTCTTCTTGCGGTTTTAGTGATGCGGTCCAGGTTGCATCAAGTAAGTTGCCACGACGGGAAAGAATATATGTACTGTTGACCAGATATAATGAAAGCTAAGATTAGGCTCGTCGAGCTTTCATGGAAATATGCACGAAGGCATAGACGGCATTAACATAGTGTACAGTTGCAGTAATGTTGTTGCGAACAAGTGTATCAGGCACGGGGAGAACAGCTTCTAGTTGCGGAATGTTGCCTCGTATCTTTAAGATTTAGTTAGCACAGAAAGACAGAAGGGAAGTGAATGCACTGCGTACCTCTTTCCTCTGAAAGCCCAGACACCCCAGTTGCCACACGAAACATCATGAGGGTCCAAGTCATTGAGATCCCAGCGTAAGCTGCGGAAAATATTCTCACCCGGCTCAAGCAGAATATCGAATTCGCCGGCGCATTTCTCATGCACCCACTTGATATCCCGTTCCATATCCCACTGCGTGTAGCCTGTGCTGATGATCGGCACCTTGGTCTCCAGTAGTTGCGGGAGGGTTTCTTCCCACTCGTGAGAGCTTGCCGGGTGTCCGAGTCCGGGATGAAACAGCATGATGCAGTCTAAGTATGGATCGAAAGGTTGGAAGTAGTTGGCTTTGTACATTGTGTGGAAGTAGTCAACGTAGGTCGTGATTTTGAATTGACCTCCAAGTCGGTCTTCGACGACACCCCCGAATGGGTTGCCAGGTGTCCGCTCTGGCAGCGGGAACTCGGCGTCGCGGTTCGTCATACTCTCCGGTCCGATGAAAATGAGATGAATGAGAGAGCGTGGGAAGATGTAGCTGAGCTGCAACCAAACCTCTCGCGGCAAGGAAGACTCAGCCCGGGCCCCTAGGATGAAAATGCGGACCGGAGGTGCCTTCAGGCGTAATCCTCGAATATCGACACCCTCTCCTGTCTTTGGAGGGTGTAAAGTGTATCGCAACGCTGCGACTCCCAGTTAGGCAAACATCTCATAGAGCATGTGAGGGAAAGAGACGAGATGAAGAAATCGCCGTGATGACTTACCACTAACACTTTTAAGCCCCTCCACCGTAAGCCTCCCTCCCTTTCGGACATTGTAGGGACTCAGTTCATGCAAAACACTCGCAAGTGTAAGCGGATAGGTTAGCATCCGGGTCACTTGCCGCATGCTCCGGTCATCGTTGATCGCCTCAAACTCTCGTGTATAAAGAAAAGTGTCCCAGTTCGTCATGTTGATGACGAAATTATCATCTTGAAGGCCTGGGTAGGTGAACTCCGGGAAAACCCGCCCAGAATGCAAGTCATGATCGTCCTCATTGATCTGTCGGATGGTCTCGCAGACCTCCAAGTGTGCTTCAAAGTCATCCATCCAATGTCCCTCCGAGCAATAGATCGGCACGCCGCAGTCTGGACATTCAAAGTGAGAGTGCGCCGGCGGCAGATTCGAGCTCTGTGGGCTCTTGCGCGTCTCTGGGTCGTGGGGAGAGACAGGCAGTCGGGTCTGCTGGTGGCTTGGATGTGGGCAGAAGGCGTTTTGTTTGATGAAAGCCGCACGCTGTCGAATGGCCGCTGCTGGTGACTGAGAGAACGAATGGAAGAGGTTGTTCGGTTTCAACAAGACACGCGAATCTGGAAAAGTGTTTGAGGTGGAAGACGAAGCCTTGTGCACGACCGATCCGAGACTTCGGGACGCAGTCGGGGGAGTGAATGCTGTTTGCTTCGAGGCTGTTTGAGGCGGGCTATCCGAGAAAAGGAGGCCTTTGCTACAGCTACTCAAACTCCGCACCAAGGCAGGTTTGAACAGCCCATATCCTCTACTAGGCAGTGCATAGTGTGGCAGGCGTACCACAGCCCGTTGGCGGAGTGCATGTAGGCAGCGACCACAGGTGTACTCACCAGTCATTGCTGGTTGGTACAGAGCTAACATGAGCCAGGAAGAAAAGGAAAGAAGAAAGAAAACAAAAGACGAATGAAATATAAGAAGTGGTTGAGTGTCGAGACTATCCGGCAGTGACGCGAGAAGCAGTTGCAGGACGGAGCTTACTGAACGGTTGCCAAGCATTCACACGTGACATCTGCGGCCCAGCAAAGTGGTGTTGAATAAGTTTTATGCTACAGTCAAGATGCATAGCATCTTCAATCACTCAGCCATTGAGGCATGTATCCTTCCAGTGTGAAATCATAGTTACAGTGGGAATGACCACGCATCAAACACACGCATTATTCACCCTCAGAAAATATCCTCACAGCCACTCCAATCGTGGGATTCTCGGCACTTCCAATAATTACCGTTGTGTGCCCAGTACTCCTCTCCGGTGATTGGGCACTGGGCTCGCGTGAACCACTTGGGCTGGTATTCTTCCCCGTTGGTCTCGCGCTCTCTGCGCTTGGCTCGTTGCTTTTCTTCCACCCGATGCTTCTCACTGGCCGCCAAATCATATTCACCTTCTTCCATCGCACGCTGGTCAGGTCGAAGCCGTGTGTCCGTAGGAGGAAGGTGCTCCTTGAGACCATTCGGCAGAGCGTTGAGGGTGATAACGAACGGAGTCAGGTTGAACGGAATTCCTCTTGGGCGCGCATGACACTGCCAGACCAAAAGCGTCTTGTTTGATTCGGGATCCTGGCCAGACACCGGCGCCTCAAACCCGGGAGTATGACGCGCATATATTTTGTCATTCCACCGGCCGCCAATACTCCATCTCGGGGTTCCATCTCGATCTACTACTTTCCCGGACACCTGATAGGCAGAGGATGCCTTCCATCCCCTGGGTTTAAAATCCAGGTAGCAGATCTCGCCGGTTGTCCAATTTTTGATCTCCATTAACCCGTAGTTGTCGACCGTTGGATTACCAGTAATGATGCCGATAACGGATGACGTGACTTTCTTCCAAGTGTATAATTCCTCTCCTCCGGATGCCGGCCGCAATCGAAGGAACCATGTCCCTAAGAGATTGATGTCGAAAGATTTCCCGTAGAACTTCGATTTGAGAGCAGACTCGCCCTATTTTTTATGGACCAGTCAGCAAATTGACGACAGTCACTACATTAGAATATTCTAAGAATAAGTACTCACATAGTAATCCCATTTGGTTGACTCAGCCCAGGCAGCGCCTATCGGTGGGTGGTGGCTGACCTGCTCAATAAAGAACCGATAACCTTTGTCAGGCCGGACATATTCGAATGTTTCACCAAGGAGGGGGTTGAAAGGCTTTGCCACACGGCCAATGGTCGATGCATATTCGCTTGCAGCATACGCAGCGACGTATAACAACCGCTCCATGGAGTCGGGTCTATCAGCGGCAATGTCCAGGAGGTCCGCATATTCCAGGTCTTCAGCCACTCGCTGAAGCAACGACGTTGGCTCGTTGAAAGAGACTGGAAGGGTCATCTTCGTCATGTCCTTACCAATCATAGACTTTAGAATACCCTATAATTATTGTGAGCGTTCACAAATGTCAGGTTCCTTATGCAGTGGGTTGTCGAGCAGTTACTTACCCAGAGCGAGATTTTCGGCCTGTTGTCATAGTCCATTCTCAGCCGTTCCCTGACGGACTCATCGTACCCTGTGAATGAGGGGATAATTTCCTTCCGCTTGATGGCTCGAAGCTCGCTACCCTCATCTGGAGACTCCCTCCCGTCATCATCTGAAGGTACAGATGACAATTTCTCCACCTCAATCTCCCCTGAATCAATTGCATCAAAAAACTCGTCGTCGTCGTCATCGTCGGACCCTGAGTCACAAAGGTTGTTGATCTGAGAGAGAGTTGACTGTTTGTGATTGAGCGACTGCCCTGGCTCTTTCTCCGTTAGCCGTGGGCACTTGTCAACCACATCGGATGCATGAGCCTCGACTTTTGCAACATCGGGGTCATCTTTGATGGTTTGTGCATGAGAAGGAGCCCTGCCATCAACATGGCCAGTAGTAGCTGACTCTAATGCTTCCCTGAGCGCCCGTTTGGTGCGCCGTCGTTTCTCCTCCGACTCACCCATTCGCGACTGCAGTTCTTCATGTTCATGCGCTATCTTAGCCATACTATCTTCCCACATCTTACGTAAATAGGCCTCACGGTTGAGCCTATATTGCCAATAAGCATCGCGGTCCCTGGAAATTCTCAAAAGATTTTGCACCAAGCCTTGTAAGCTACTCACGGCTGCTCCGTAAGCTACCAGAGCTTGCTCGACGGCCGGATCTGACAGAGTTGTACTCGGGCTTCTCGATTGTTCCACCTGCATTGAAGCCGCAATGTTGGCAAGGATATCAAGCTGGAGTTTGGTCGACTGTGCGGTGATATTCAGAGCATCTTTATCAGTTGGCGGTATATCGTGGCTGGATGCATAGTCCCCATCATCGTCATCAATATCATCATCTCCGTCAATGTCGGGCGCAGTAGTTGCATGACTAGCGAGACGGCGGACAGCGTTTGATGGTGCAGCATGATCCAACGAGCCGTACAATGAGCCTTCATCATCTTCAGGAGCACTTTCTAGCGTTGTACGCGATGCATACGTGCTAAGCCGTGTGCCACTACTGCTTGGTACGGCATTGGATGATGGAGCCAGGGTTCTCCCACTCGATTTATTGTAGGTATTGAAGCCCGGCGAGTCTGACATGCTCTCAGGCGACCGACCCTCAGTCTGTTCGATCTTCGCTTGGCGTAGCACTTCGGCATGCCTTGTCTGGCGCTTCTCTTCTTCTTTTGCTTCGTCCTTTGCCCATTGTATGGCATTGTTGAGCGTCCAGAACCAGCGCTTAGCCTCGACGACATGATTCGCCTTGAGATGGTACTTGACCGATGACTTGCCGTGAATTTCAAAACGAGTCTTGTCCTGCGAATCCATGTTAAGCCTGGCAATTTTCATATTGATAGCACCCCGGCAAGCTGAGCCCGCATCATCTGCCAACGCCAAGGAGTAAGCATCAGGTTAGCCGATTTCACATGATTGGAAACGAGTGTGTTTGGCTAAATTCACCTTGATGTTTATAGTAGCTCAAGACCCCATCCTCCAATACAAACCACCGTAGCTTATAACCACTGGTGTAATTTGTCCATTTCTTCAGATATCCTCTCATCTCACGAGCTTCTTTGCCAGCGAAGGGAGCTTCGGCTACGCCCACCCGGCCAGAGACGCTCGGGGCCGTTGCGTTAGTTCCTAAAATGGCTTTCTCCTGTATACCCCGTTGAGCCATGACAGCGGCCGGGGACTTTTTGACGATCGCACGAGTCTTTTCATCTTTGGTGACGTCTTGTGGGAGCTTTCCCTTTTTGTCGCGGCGGAATGGGTCGGCACCATGCATCAAAAGAATCTGTATCAGCTTCGTATCTCTTCTCCTTGCTCCTTCGTGTAGCAACGTTCCCCCAGATTGAATAGTAGCAGGATCAGTGACTAGATTCAGGCTATCGACATCCATCACACCCTCAACCCGAGGCTCTTCCAAAACCTTCTCAAGTTTCGCATATTCACCTTGGGAGACCAATGTTTGAATCTCCTGGGTTTTATGGTCAATGAAGAGTGACCGCGCTAGCTGAAGTTGCTGGAATATCTCGGGAGTCCTGGCAACGTCAAGAGCTGTTTGACCACCGTAGTTGACAACTGAGTCATTCAGCGAAGGCCGACTCAGCAGCTCACGAACTACAGGACCACGTCCTAATTGAGCGGCCAGATGAAGGGGAGTATTGCCATCTCGGTCCTGAGCATTCACATCCAACTCTTCGCCCGTCGATAGTACATACTCCACGACTTGCGGCTCCGCGCACTGAATAGCCAAGTGAAGAACCGTCGTACCTGACAGATTGGTCGCCCCTTGAGGCTCCTTCGTCTCTTTTATGGCTTTAGAGATAGCGATGGTGTCGCCGCTCCGAAGGATCTCGAAAAGGCGGAAAGTTCTCACCGACTGGTCCAGAGACATGCTACTGCCTTCGGCATGGGGCAAAGAGGGAAGCTTCTCGATATTGTCGTCGTCTCGGAGGGAGCTCATCGATTCTCGCGGAGGTTCGCCAGCCATCGAAGGCAACAAGTTCGTCTCTTGATGTGATTTACGGCGGCTGGAGCTTCGCGCGGCTGGTATACCAGGGAAGGAGGACGTGCTGCTGCCGACCGGAGAGGATGTGGAAGGAGGAGGTGACTGGGCGCGATCGCGACTGGCACTGCCCTCACGACCCTCGCGCGACTTGTCTCGGTGCAAGATTGCCAGCGCCAAAGAACTGCGGGAACGTTTATGCCTAAAGGTCGCAAAGGACATCCAGTGTCAGCACGCCCAAATTACGGCGGTCTTTCCGATGGGGATTCCGGGCCCCTGGCCACATAGGCGAGTAAGCCGGCCAACAAGTGTTAAGAGAATGAGGTTTGGCCGCGAACGATTCAGAAATCAATCTCAAGATGCACTCACCCTTCACCCTTATCCGTCATCTCTCTCTTCTGCTCGCCGCGGCCACAATCAGTTCCCACGCCGGTTCCTCTAGATACAGGATGTCAAGTACGGTGTCAAGTACAGCGTCAAATGCAGCGGGAATCGCTGGGAACCCTCAGCTGCGAGGTGGGATGAGGAAAGGAAAAGGAGCCGAGGTAAGCAAGGAAAAGGAGGTTGGTTTGGGGTCGGCAAAAGAGGGATGGAGGGGTCGGATCTGGGGAGGCGGCGCGCGTCACGTCACTTCTTGGAGAATCTCCCGACAATTGAGTATAACTGCTCATCGCTTCGCGCGCTTCGGCAAACGGGCGCACGGTTGAAGGAAAAAGGTAAAATCTATTATACAAGGAGTAAAATACAAACATAAGCCAACAATCTTAAATGATGGCTGTATAGCCCGAGCTTCACCTAGTCTCTCCACTGACTACAACGATAACACTACCTAGCTGTCGACGAAGGTCTTCCTTGTCGACATCATGGGTATCTTCCACCTCGCCCCACATATCCGTCTGCCACTTAACTTCCATACTGGACGCTTCTGCTGCATCTTCAATCCCAAATCTTTTCTGTCCAGGTCGTTGTAAGCCACGGAAGTTCTCGCTCCACTCAGCGACCAGTCGAACAGCGATCAGAAGACTCTTCGCTGCGAGTATACCTCTCTCAAGCGCAGCCAGATCAAAAGCATGCAGATTCATGACCCACTGTCGAATGATATCCTTGGTGACTTGCGGCTGGGATACGGGCAGGATGCTGTCGGCATCTAGAATTGGTCGAATATCAACTCCGGGCCAGACCTTGGTACCCAGGAAGGCAATAGTATCATTGGCGACCCTCATCTGCGCCTCTCGAAGACTTTCGACTTTTTCACCATTTTCGTTGGTTTCTCTAAGACAGTCAGCAGGCTCGGGCACCCAGCATAGTAGTGTGTCGGTGTCCAGATAACGCATCGCGGTCTTCACAATCTGATTCCTTGCGGACGATATGCCTTCCTCATCCTCTCGAGCAATATCCGCCGCACGCGCCGTAAGAGATGTCAGCGGGATAAGATGATTTTTCAGAGCTTGCTGGGCGGTAGTCATCACATCCCACTCCAAAGCAATCGCATGCGCTAGGTAAGGTTTCGTCGAGGGTATGGACAAGGCATCTTTGGACGGCGTTCTTATGGGGCGGGTGTCCAGCAAGACTTCGTAATTGCCTTCTACTATTAGAATCCGGAGCACGTTGGCAATCGAGTCAATCCAAGCCCTAAACGTATATTCGCCACAGTAGCTGTTCGAGATTTACCTGACTTTTTCCGAACACTAACATCCTTCCAGAAGCGCTTCTTGAGTCCTGAAGAGGGCTTTTCTGGACGCGCATTTGCCTCCTTTTCGAGTGAACTTTCGGATCGCAATTCAGAGCATGCATCGAAGAAAGGTGCAGGTGATGGCGCGTTGGGGGGAGGCCCATGGGTAGTAATAGGGTGGGCAACAGCGGCTTTCATGGAGGAGGTTTTGAGGGAACGCGCAATAGCGGCATTATGTCGAGCAGCCAGGGTCGAAACTGCCTGTCGCGACAGAGTTGCGTAAAAATGAGAAAACCGCGGCATTTTCAATCAAGCACAATCTGCAGGAAGGTTTTGATACAATGGAGAGACAGATGAGAATAGAAGCGAGGGAGCATGAACTGCTTCCAAGACAGTGTTGGATCAGGTTTCCCACTCACTGGGCACAGAGCGGAGGTGAAGTCGGGTCGGGACGCCACCGGCGCCGCAGATATGGAATGCGGCCTCCGCAACCTTAGAATCGCCAGGTTTGCACAGTGTTACTCGATCATCTTACTGCATGACGGGAAAAAGCATGTGGCTTTGCCTCTAATTACTGTATGGGCTTGATCATATACTGTCATCGGTAGAAAAGTTCTTCTGTACTCATTCACAATTTTGTCACTTCATCCCTCCCGTCAATATCAAATCCCGCACACTGCATACCTTGGAAAGAAATTGTGTACGTCACATAACCAAAGACTCCTCCCTTCCCTCACTATGCCATCTTGCCATTCAGTCTCGACACCAAGCGAATGTCAGAGGCAGGCGTTTCTTATGCCTTACCCATTTATTGTGACTTATGGTCGAGGTCAAGGCCTGAAAACTAGGTGATCCGCTGCGCAAAATCACAACATGTTTGCCTCCAACAAGAAAACAGACATCTCATTAGCTATTAATGTTAAAGGTATTCAATGATGTACATTACGCGTGAGACAATAGTGCACAACAATTTGAGAACGAAATGGTGTCCTGGCTCGGCGTCTGGTGTTGGACAGTTTGCTGGCAAGCTATGACAAAGACATGAGCGAGTCAGGACATCGAGAAGAAAAGGAAAGCAGAAGAGAAGGACAGCGGCACAAGCACAATATCCAGACCCGCACTTTTGTACTTTACATGAAGAGGATTTCCTTTTGAGGAGGAATCTTTGGAAATGGTGGAAATAACTTGGCTAGATCTGATCGCAATTCAGTATTATTCTGGAATTTCCAAAGCCCCAAATATCCCAATTCGGATCCAATAACAGCAGTGGATTCAGACGGGTTCGATGAGAGTGTCGGGCAGGGTCAAGAAAGGAAGAACGGGGGATTTTGAAAGGACTCTGTCGCGGAATAGGATACAGAGGCTGGGTAAATAGCCCCGCGAGCTGCTAAAAGCTCGACGGGCCTGGTCTGGAAGAAAGTTTCTCAAAATTGGTGTCATAAGGGCGTCTCATCATTAGCACGAGTCATAGCATCCCGTGGGTATAGGACGGTGTCAAGGACGTTGCTGTCCTCCCAACCAGACTAGCGAAATATGGACATAGTGTTTCAATGATCAGACCGGTCCAGCCTTAGTCTCACAAACACGGGCGATGGTAGCATGGGGAGTGGAACGTCTATCGCTTTTGGTGTATGCAGCAGCTGGCATTATTGCGTGATAAATTTTGGGTAATATGGCCGTTTCATGCGATCTATATCTGTTCGCTTCTTCATACGTTCGGCGTCGTAGGCGTCGGCGCCATCTCTGCTACCCCATGCAGTCTGCAGGAGAATTTTAAGTCAGCTGATAAATTCGAGAATGGAAGGATAGGCTCCCGAAAACCCCACGCGCGACATAGACCTAACAAGGCTCTGGAAAGCGAAGGAACAGACGAAGGGAGAGTACTGAACGGCACTTGAAGGGTTGAGTACAGGTGACGATAAACAGGTAAAGTGAAAGAGAGAGGCGAATGCGGATGGAACGGTGGTTAGAAAGAAGATCGCCTCGAAGATCCAGGAGGTCGAGTAGAATAGGCCGGGCGGCAAACAAAACTCATAATCGCCCAGACAGGGCGGGGAAGGCCGTTCAGGATGTACACGAAGACATGAGTATGTACGAGGGAACAGGGGAGACATGCAAGCCGAGAGGGTCTGGGCTGAGGACAACCCGAGCGTGGCTCTCCGTCTCCAATGAATGCCCTGGGCTGGGGTAATAGATACAATTGTAAATCGAGAAAGCAACTTACCACATTAAGAGTGAGCACGGCGTAGATTTTGATTCCCCCATGGAAATAACCAAAGAGTATTGAAATTGGCAGCAGAACGAAGTCCACAGGATACCGAATGTAGTGTCCCAGAAGCTTGATAAACTTGCTCATGAGCATCCAACCTCCAAGTGTTTGCATAGCCATCGTATGAGCATGAATGTCCCAATCTACCGTGGCTTTGTGGCACAACAAGAGGAGAAGCAAGTCACCCAGGAGCGCTGGGGGCGAAAGTGTCGTCAAATGAACAGCATAAGCACTCCAGGGTTGGCAGCTACAAAAGGGATTAGCATACACAACACAAACAAGACCAACAACAGCTTGGTGAGAGCTCAGAATATATCCAAGGTCGCTATCCAACATCTCTGTTTCATTCTGCCTCATTGCGCATCGTGACACAATGATGTACTCTCTCCAAATAGGCTCAGAACTGAATGTCGAGGGCAGACCAACAAGGGTACCCTGAGGGAAAGTTCGAACGAAGTTAAGATGACAAGGTAAACTTACTACCAAACGTGTTTTTCATGGAACATGCTTGTAAGGTTGCTCCGCCAATTGCTTCGAGACCAGCGTGCACATTGTTTCAGGAACTTCGGGTTATTCTCCAGAGTGGTCAGGACCTCGGCCTCAGGGTGGTACTGCATGTAGGTCTCCCAGCCATGAGAGACCATCCAGCGAGTGATGAAGTTGTCGTCGTCTGCGTTCAATTGATATTTGCCAAACCACCATTCCTCGTTTGTGAAAGCGTAAGTAAATCCTTCATCTTGGAGGATCTTGGTCCTATACGCGACTGTACGTCCGGACATGCAGGGCAACCCTCCATCTATGTGGGTGGTGGCTGCGCAATCAAAGTTTCGTCGTTCGAGATACAAGGCCCCAAGATATCCCCAGATGCGCTGGGACATGGTGGGTGCAATAGCACGTCGCAGCCGTTGGCAGGTGACCACACCACCGAACCGCTCATCCCTTTCGAAAGGCGCCAAAATCCAAGGAAGTACTGTGTGTGGCCAACTCACATCGTCATCTGCGAAGACGGTGATTGCCGTGCGTACCTCTGGGATTGCTCGTGTCATCTGGCGGCGTTTGTTCGGATGCGTCACTGTGAACAGACGAATTTTGGACTTCGAAGCAGGCATCAAGCTCAGCATGTGTTCGGCCTTCTTTCTATTCGCCTCGATAGTGACCAACAATAGTTCAAACGGATGATTATCGAGGATCGTTCTTATCGTCTCCACAAGTTCGTCGCCGCACCCTTCCAGCGTAGGAAGTATCACCGTGACATCTTGGGCAGTGAGTTCCGGGTTCTCGGGAAGAGGAATGGGCTTAAAAGTCCAGAAAGAAACCAAATTTACCACCAGACGAAAGTAGCGGTAGATACTATATGCCAGCCAAATCATCAGCACATGCATCCCGTTCGCTCTCTGAGACCCAAGAAATGAATGGGAGGCGGAATTAAGGCGGCAATGTGGTCCCAAGGAGTATTGACGTGGAAGTCACTTACAAAAGAGCAACAAATGCTCGCATATATGGAAATTCCATGCTGACCGCAATCCTGCAAGCACTTCCAGATGTATCACTTGGGTTTGAAGGCCTAAGACCAAGGAAGTTGGATGCGAGAATTGCCTTGATTTTGCAACCGATCCACGCAGGATGAAGGATTGGGCCAACGAGTATGTTGGTGAGCCAATACGGCGTTGAACACTAATCTTGAAAAGAACCAAGCAATGTTGATACGAACGAAAAGTGAGAATCCAACAATGGCCTCCTATCTAGAAGAGAAGAGGCCAGGTTCGGGGGTAAATGTGGTGACAGGTGGTCGTGGGATGTCCGATTAGGGGAGGAAGCCCAAGCAAAGCAACGAATGTCTGAAGTAGAAAAGCTGTCACCCTCCGCGGTCATAAGAGCGCTCTGCGAGAAAAAAAAAATAGATGAGGCGAGACTGCCAGATCAATTGGTTCCTAGAGAGAGTAAGTGCCAACTACTTATGGGCAGGGAAGCAGCATTCGAGACTTTTCATTGTTGCAAATGGAGACGCTGGCGCGGCGGAATGGCAAGGAAGGCACATGGTCAAGACCGACATTCAGACAATAAATTGAACCAATCCGTAAAGAGAAATATAAATAAGTTACTCGTGGGCTCCAGTTCCTTTGTCATTTTGAGTGTCATGCAGGTGTATTTTTGCCTCGTGCGTCAGAGACCCTGGATCTAGATGGACTGATGGAGGATAGTGAGGGTGGAGAAGGGATTGGCGGCGGCCCATGCATGTAGCTACAGACTACTAGAGTGCAACAGTAGTCTAGTGCTAGCGATATAGTCCAGAGAGTGGGGACTAGTATTATTGCTGGTAGTGGTGGTGGTGATGGTGGGTGGTGGGTGGTGGGTGGTGGGTGGTGAATTGACTCTCGCAGTAAGATGACGAGACCAAACTCGAAGCTAGCCACTAGTTCTATTTACTCGACAATTTGTACTTTACCCGGGAGGTGGGGGGGCAAGAAATAGGGGATGAGGATTGGAAAGAGAAGGGGGCACGACGGGAAAACAGAACGGAGGCCATGCTAGTATAATTCATGATCTGGTAAATGCCTCTCAAGTTACTTGGAAATGTTGCTCGAACATCTCAACTTGATCGTCTCTACGACGTGCTAAACAAGCTTGTATCTAGAAACAAGTACACACAGACTAGGTACTAGGTACAGTAGGTAGGCGAGTAAGTTAATAAACGAGCACTGGCCACTGTGTTAGGAAAAGACCATGCAGCGGAGGAGTCATTTTAGCACTGTTCTTACTCTTGCTCTTGCCTCTCGGACATATGGCATTTGTCGTGTTGGAGGTCCAAGCTTACATCCACACATATCTGCCTCTCTCTCCATCCTCTCTCTCTTCTCTTCTTGAATCCCTGCAGCAGTCGAACGTTACACTAAAAAAATATATGGATATCTGCTCCCCCCAATTGTTTACTATATTGTGGTGTTCACCCTTATAGCCCGACTGCGTAATCCGCTCGTAAGCCAATCTGCAATACTGAGGTGGCTTGTCGACCATATTCGACAGGCAAGAGACGCCGATGAGCCGACAGCCTAAAACAACTAGGGAGAACAATACTAAGTAGGTGGAGGCGACCAGAGTTTGTTTGTCGGCTGGGTGATCAGCCAACTGAACAAGGAATCACAAGTGGGTAAAGTATAGAGACTAAACTACTAGCAACAGTAACTTAGAAGGTAGCTACTCCATTGAGCACAGTTCAATAAATTCGATCGCAACCTCGAGATACTACTTACTGATACTTTTCTTAAGGCCGGCCTCGGCTCTTGTCGACTTACAGTGGCAGGTGCGCTAATTCTTCTTCTGTAAAGAAATTCTTCACTGCATACCCATCGATGACCTTGGAACAACCATTGGATACGACCTGCAGCTTTCCTGGTCCAGAAGACAGGAGAGAGAATGCATCGCTACATCATCTCTATAGTCATGCAGTTTGCAAACGGGAGTACAATGACTATGAACAAAGTGAATTAAAAGTCCGCTCACTATGTATATCGGCGGAGAGCAGGAGACCAGAGACCTGATTCAATTCCCCACCATGGGTCAAGGAGGTACGAAAGACACTAACGGCTGACAATGGATTTCTATTCCTATCGAGATGCAGCATGGTGCATTCGATCTAAAGGCATCATTAACTATAGCGTTGATTAGTAGGTACGCAAGTTGGGTGTCTAATTATCGAAATCCAAGTGATTGGTTAGCTACGATCGGGGATTTTACTTAAACGAAATGAGGGATGAGGGATGAGGGATGAAATATGAAGACAGGGATAATAGTCCAAGTGAGCAAGGAGGAAAATGGGAAGACAAAGGCACAGAGAAGGAAAAGAAAAAGAAAAAGAAAAAGAAAAAACAAGAAAAAAAAAACAAAAAAGAGAGTGGGGGAAGAAAGAGAAGTTGTGGGAAAAAAAAAGGGAAAAAAAACAAAAAAAGTTATACCAGCTCGTTCACGTGCTACTCAGACCCTATTCTTATTTAATTAGACATACAGGCCGCATGACACTGCCGGTATTACAGTTACCATCCCGGAGGCGGCATCGGGAGTCCGCTGGTCTTCGGGATTGATTTTCTCAAGCATCATCACTGCCTTAAGCAGTCAATGCTATATATTATCTCTTTGCTCGAGCTTCCCAATGTGCGCACAATACAAGGAACACTTTCTAGACTGCCAGATCTAGTATTACTACCTTGCTTTCTGTCTAAATCACTCTAGAGTGGCGACCGATCGATGTACTGTGTCGCTTTTCTGTACTCTATGATATCCGAAAAGTATAGGACATGTTAAATTCACCACTGCATGGTTGTTCGAATTGAACCAGAATGGAAAGGATTAAATCATGCCTGGAATGTATGCGATTCGACAGTAAACAATAACACCTCTGAAAGGCAAAGGTCAATACTTAAATCAATACAAAATTTACAAAATAAAATTTATGGAAGGCATTGGTTCTACTTCTAGTGCAGCAATCCAATGGGCCTTGAGATCACTAAGACTTTGGAGTGCTTGCTGTCTACGAAGATTTCTGGGAAATTTCCTACTGTGCCCTCTGATCTTGAAGCCAAAGATAATGACCAGACAAATATAATGTGCATTCACTCGAGTATAGGTTGGAATATAGTTTTTGAGCGACAGCTTCTGGGCACCGTGGAATAAAGGCCCACAGCAAGCGACATGTATGATTTCCCTTCAAAGCTCGTTCAACGAGGAGTATATTTCTGACATCTAGCAGTGACGCCTGTGACTATTGCAGATGGTCTGACCGAGACAGCCGGTAATCGAGAACTAGGAGGGAGCACATACAAGCCCGAGGCCCATTCGTGATCGTATCGCATCAACGATGTAGCTTACTTGACCGGCGACTGAGTCGGGAGGGTATAGCATCTGGTGCAGTGTTGTCCCGGTCAGTGTGGCCTGGAACATTGGCCCGGAGAGAAAACGAGCCTACAGCTACAATGTCTGTAGAATGATTGAAGTTGTGGTAAACTACTTACATAGATCTGCCTTACTGACTGACTGATTGAACTACAGCTGACATAACCATGCAAAACCTCAAAGCTGTAACTGTGCAAGCCAATTGGTGATCTTAGTGGCGATCTCTCGAAACCGTCTGACGAGCCCACCGGCCGCGTTCATATGCCCTATGATAGCCCTCACAGAAGCAGGTCGTGGAGCTTGAGTGGAGAAGTGAGCAACATTAGCATATGTTGATAATACCTCACGTCGTAGTACTCATAGCATTAGTACAAGATCGTGATATGTCGTTGATGCTCATGCTACACTCACCACATTCAACAAATTACGGCTGGGCGCGACTTCCAGTCCTCGGTGGAACATAAGAAAAATTGCTACAGTAAAGCCTTGATTCTAGAAGGGAGCTTGCCTGCATCACAAGATTGATACTCATGGGCGGCACATTTATCCACAATGATCACTGGCTTCATGGATTCGCATCCAGAGGTTTGACAGATGGCTCGTGCGTGCATCTAGTGGCAAAACTTAGTAGCCCTTGTCCTCCAGTGAAATTACAATTACGTATACTCCGCAGATGTAATGGTATTCTTGCCCCAGATAGGTAGTTTCAATAGCGGCACAGAAATGGAAATAATAAAAAATAAAAACCCTACCTAGGAGGTAGGTAGTAGCACACTAGTAAGGCATTCGCCTTGGCTGGGAGCAATTCTAGAACTGCTAGGGACATTGAATTGATGTCGCCCCTCGCCAGATAGATCAGTTTTCTACTACTATCAAGCGGGACTTGCAAAAAACTTGGGGTCTTAACCCACTTGTTACACCCTTGGCTTGTCAATTCTCGGAAGCCTTCTATGGTGTAGATTACACATAGGAACTACTTCTCTTGTTGCTGGGAGTCTTGGCCTCGATACTCTTATGGAGTTCCGCTGGAGGTCAACACAACTAATTGAGTTGTTACCAAGTAAGACGGCGTTTGATTCATCTCTCAATAGTATAATCAGGACCGCTGTTCACCCTTTAGCTCCAAATTATAGAGCGACTAGTATTGTGCTGTACAGACACACACGGAAGCATAGAGATGCTTCACGGATCCACCCATTTTCCTTGCTCTCATTGAACCGCTTCTGCTTCTGCTTATCATACATATAACAATGAACGTGCGGCCCGAGCTCCACCTCTTGTCTAAGGATAGACTCGCATTATCCCAACAATTTTGTCTTGGCACACAACAACTCTGTGGGCTTTCCGTGATCGTGCAATCGTACATATATATCTGTTATCTAGGGGCGCCTTCTTTCCGCAGACTACTCCCGGAATGGCAGTTGCATGGACAATGGATCCTACCTTTCCTTGCAAGTGTGCTAGGTGAATTGTAGCCCGCCAGCCTTACTAGTGGCTGCAGATGGAAGTGGATGCTCCTGCAAGTCACCTTAAACGGTTATGTGCTTCAGAACTCGGCGGGGCTGTTGCAGTCTTGCAGATAGTGTCACATACTCAACAAAAAAGCTTCCAATCTAACCTGGTATTCTACTAAGGATAAGTAAAAAAGCACAGTGTTCCATGATTGAGCAGTTGGATCCAGTTGCGAAAAAAATGGTTGTATTTGCCGTGATGGGAGATTTACGGACTCCGAGGACTGCCCGACTGACGGGTATATCTAGAAGTGAATGTTCTCACAAAATGACAGCCCAATAAATTCTTGTATATTACTGTGTATGAACTTCGTACATAACTCGGCAGTAAGTACGGTTCGGAGGATTACACGAACCTCCGGAAGTTGTAGCCAGACGACGTCCGTGCGGGTCAAGTCTGCCGATTTGCTGCTCGATCCTTTTCGAGTGCTGTGCATGTACAGGTGTGTACTCCGTACTTAGCCCGCTTGTTTTGTTCCTCTTGGCTCTTGGTAGTCGGAAAATCCGTTCATTCAACTAAGATTAAGAGCTTAGTGATCTAATAAGTAATTGCGAATTTCAATTAATGGATCCTGTTTTGATTCATCCTTGGTCAGCTACCAAAACTTTCACAGCAGGGGCGTAGAGCTGATCTGCCTAACATGACTTTCCCAACGGTGTGGCTTGGACGTGTAGGCGAGTAAAACAGACGCGTACAGGACATATCTCGGCTGCTGCACGGACATATTCAGTATTACTAGACTCCATCTCTCTCCACCTTTACCCGGGAATGACCGAGGAAGTATCCATTCCGGCGCCAATTCGCTACTCATATGTTGTGAGCTTGTGCCGGGCACCTCAAGTACGGACAGAAAGAAGTCGCAGATCGGGTCACATTAGTCAGCTGTCATTATTGTTACAGAGCACGCAGTACTACATGGTATATTTTAAAAGGTGGTGTTCAGTGCTCGTACTAGTAGCCAAGTAAGAAGGTTGAATTGTCATCTAATCACACATCCCTCGATATTGTCCAATTGATTCGAGACCGGGTTCATGATTCAGTATGTGGGTTGGCTACTTATAAGCTAGGTTTTCCACAACATAACACATGATATGCCGTGCTCAGAACGTTAAGCACTCAATCCACCAGATATAAAATAGCTCAATATGTATTGTACTGTGTTAGGTGTGCGCAGACATCTTGACCGTCAAACAAAATAGTTTACATGACAATCCACCGGCGGATGCTTGTTACAGGAGTGAGATGCATGCTTAGCCCATTATCAACGGACGCTTGTTCGCCTACCAAGGCTATGTTTGATGTTCACTGAAGTGCTCAGTGCTCACTGCGACCTGCCTCAGAGGCCCAAACTTATGTGCATGAAGTGCCGCTTACACTGGCATTATCTTCTACCCGCATACCAAGGTCGCGCTTATCAGGAAACTGTAACAGATTCCATTCCCCATCGATCAACAAGGGAGATGACATGCAGCCTATGCGGTCGATCAGCACGCCAGCCATGTTTATAGACACCACTCAATTCAGCTATCCGGAACTGTACTTATCTAGTCTAGACTAGACAGAGGTGAAGATACGCGCAAATTGATATCACGCAACTTTGCTCGAGTATGAGAAAGGGGCCTATGATTCACTCGGCTGTGGCTTTGTGAAACCAACCGCGGGGAATAGCTTTCCAAGTCAGGCCCTCGTCTTACAAAACGCTGCATTTGGTAAACCTACAGTCTTCAAGCTGACTCCGTTTGAGTGATATTTCTCTTGTGGTGAAGGCGGACTGTGCACATTTTAGCGCAGGCTAACTAGTACTTACTGGTGGGATCCTCTTCTAGGTAAGTTACAGTACGGAGTACATACCCATACAAGAATACTCGTATGTAGGAGTAAATTGGGGCTGTGGGGCAATTCTTCGCTGCGACCGAACCCGCTTCCACAATAAGCGTTCGATGGTTGGTAGAACACTGCAAAGCCTGCAGCCCGCGGGTTACGAATTCGGCAGCGATGAGCGAGAGGAAATTGACTACTCCTCCGTAGTCGTAGACTAGGTTGGCACTATTCATGTATCTAGGCGCCGTGGACCAGCTATTTAGGAAGCTTGCTGCGTCTAGACAGATACATAGCGCTCCTGGTCTCATGTTCCGAGTTTCGACCAAGCTTGAGTGAAGAGCGATTGATAATGAGATAGCATAGCTACCAAGCAGAAGACGTACAAGGAACGGTCCCGATGGATGCAGATGAAGCTGACTACATAGAGAGTGGCAGGCAGACACGGCTAACTTAGACTACTCGTACATACAGCATCGTAACGTAGACTCCCAATGCCGGCAAGCCAGACCACTATGAGCACGGGCATTCATACTCTGTTGCTCTTTTCTATAGGGCTTTTGGACTTCCGTTGATGAAATTTCCACTCCAAATGTGAACTGCCAGCCTGATCCTCCAAGGGCTTAATGCTGTGTCCTGCCCTATCCTCAAAGAGGTGAGCATAGAGTACTAGGATTGGAGACAGGCGATTTGTGGCACTGTATGTACAGCTACGGATATCATAGGCTGGGATTGAGCAAGGCGTTGGGCAACCCGCTTCAGTCTGCTCTCTCTAGCTAAGTACTGTACTATATGCAGTATCTGCTGTGGGGGCGGGTGTGCTGGGTCACTGAAGCTTGGCCAGGCTATTTGTGGTTTCTCAGTTCCCACACAAAGACGCGTTCTAAGTTCAACCTCGCAGCAGTGCAACAGGATACCCCTGTTGTCATTCCTGTCAATACTCGCTGCTTTTGCTATCTGTCGCATGTGGACTCCACTACGAAGAACGGAGGACCTACTCCACGGACTGGGCACTCATATCATGACTTTGTCTCTCTAGCGTCCCTTTCCTGTTAACCTCCATTTTGCCAAAGCTGCGAAAACTCCTTGGGGCAGAATTACCGGATGGTGTTCTCACCGAAGCACCAAGCTACCTCTTACAGTACTGTACAACAACCGAATCAGAGTAGCAGTCCGCAGCGATCCTGTCAACCTCTTTCGGCCACAAATCACAATCGATTGACATATGCTTTGGGACTGAAGAGTCGTGCGTGTGCAAACTTACAAGTGGACTTCAACACTGAACAGCAAGCTGGATGGCTAGTTTCATACCGTATTGTACGCACTGTACTGTACATACATTCCCATGGAGATACCGGCTTCTTCCAGTCTCATCTCTCCATCATACTCGTACTTATCTTCCAAGGCGGAGATATGACTATCTGATAGTTACTTTTAATACTATGCTACAGAGCCCAATTCCACTTATATCCAAGCAGCGCCATAAGGATCTTCCGAAAAATTCTTCCATCTCGAGAATGGGTGCTCATCTGTTCCCATTGGCGATGGTTATACAGAAGTATAGGAGATGCATGATCCGTGTGTATAATTCTGAATTGTGACGTCAGTTCTCGCATATCGGCTTGAGAACATGTCACCTCCATCCCCCCGGTAAATGGTTCCCGTCGTCCGTTGACAGCATCGGCGGAATGCGGTTGAACTCCCCCCCGTACACTAATGTAGTGAGTATGTGCTTCAGTAGAGAAATCCCCAGCCAATCCTGCAGGTCTCTTTCTAGAAGATCTCATCGTTTAGCGTTGTAGGTGTCGAGTACCAGTTGCCTATTCTGTTCATCTTTGCCCCCACCTCCGCTGTCAGGTTATTCTGCCGGCTTGGCTTTTCACAGCTTGCTAATCTTCATACTGGTTCATCAATGGCAGGTCCAATTCTGCCTGCATGTGCACACATTCAGAAGTGTGCAGCAATGCGGCAGATGCATCTGTTCCTGCCTATACTGCAGGATTTTTCGAATCTTTCCCACACGAGCATAAGAGTTTATTACCAAGGTGTACCCCAAAGCTTTACTCCGACTCCGAGGTCCAGTTGAGCCAGAGTCGTGGTGCAAACAGACAGATTGCAATGTACATACGTCAGTATCGAGGCTAACTGAGGCTAACTAAAGTATGTGCAAATCAAACAACACATGATGGAGTCCATAACCAAGCTGTGGGATTAAATTCCACAACAAACTCCACCACTCCAAAAAGCCCTATAGCCCCATACAGGTCAAAATCTCCTTCTAACCCCTGTATTCCGCCGGAGTCCTCATCTCTTTCCTCGGCAAGATCCCAAGCCCCCACCTGTTGTCCATCACGGGTAAAGCAAACGGTTACATCAACTCTGGTTTTATCGCATGACTGTCGAAACACCATTCCTAGGCCAACTGTTTCTCCTTCGCGGAATTTACTTGTAAAAGGCTTCCCGCCCCAGGAGTCATTCACGAAGCGACAGCCATCATCAGAGAAGACGCCGAGACTCCCTCGCTCCCAGCCGGGAGACCTCCATGATGGGTATGGCTTTGCCACATATCCAATGGCGAACCCGCTAGATTCGGCAAACCTGCTGCTGGACCTTTCGCCCAGGCCTAGTAATTTGACTTCGAAGTAGATTAACTTGGCCATATTTGTGCGAAGAGGGGAGTCGATCAAAGAGAAGTAAAGAGGTAAGTTGGTTGTCAGTATAGAGTCACTGTTTCCGTGGCCCGTGGAGCCCGTCCAACGACCCTGACGAGCAACCTGCACATTGCCATGAAACTCCAACGGCCGTACTGGGGTAAAATCATAATGCTCCACAGATCTGTAAGCGGCAACAGATGGCTCCGCTGGGGGGCGTAGTGGGTGTGCATCACAAAACTCGTGCGCACGCAAAGCGTCATGGGAGGAGGCATTGCCAGTAGACGAGTAAAGGAAGCCCGCTGCTGGTGGAGGAGGCAAGCTATCTTCTTCAGAAGACTCTTGCCAGTTGTGATATGGAGGAGGCAGAGGCTGTGAGAATGTGCTCGCCGACGAAGAAGCGACAACATATGCGTAATCGGGTGGGGACTCCTGGCATATGTTCTTGGGTTGTTGATCCATTTGATTACTAGAATCGAACTTCCACTTATAAGTGACGTTTTATACTTCGTGCGTCGCCCCCCCCCCGTCACCTTGCTGTCCGTTTTCTTCTTGAAAATGTGTCACGAAATGATCGGAAGGTTGAGCCAATATTCAACCATCCACATATCTTAGTTGCCACAGCGCTATGGTTAGGTGTTCATACCACAGTCGTAGAGTAGTACTCAGTAGATGGAGGTTTGGGCTTGCTCCGTGGGTGGTAGATAGATTTGTGGGGGCTCTTTACTACATACTGTATTTGAATGATTCTTCAAGCCCCACCGTAGGGGTCAGCTGAGGGATCGAGCGTAAGTCGCATGCATCCATACAGTACAGTACAGTACAGTACAGTACAGTACATTGTCTTGAACAAGCTCAGAATGCGGATAGATTTGTTGTTAATCACCCCGAATGTCGATCTACACACATATTTTGAAGACCAATTCCAACATCGTCTGGCTTTGCCGCTTATATCTCATGCATATGATGGAATAGAAAAGACTTGCTCCTTGATTGCCGTCTCCTCTTACGCGCTCATCTCACCCGGTTGCACTATCCGGTCCCTTGCATAAATCTTTGAAAAATACTACTTATACTATATATGTACCGTACTATCTGACTACTAGGTCAGAGCGTGCATGCATCAATGCCCAATGAGCCCGGCAGAGTCTTCCTGCTTTGCGAAATCTAGGCCTGAGAACCTCGCCCCCTGATTATCATGCCATTCTGATGCTCCTGAGAATTTGGCGGGGCCAAGTATACAGAGGAGTTGGAAGAAGCAAATGAAACAAAACAGTTAAAAGGGCTCATTCATGGATGAAGCATCGATTCGGACATCGACCGGCGTGACATTAGACCCTTGCAGCTGACCCGCCTTCTTCTTACCAATGTTTGTGGGATCCGAGCTCCGCATGCTGCTGGCCTGCAGCTGGTGAGGCGGCTGAAACCGCTGTTGCAGTTTGTTCAGCCCCCGACCTCCCTGCTATGTACTTTATGGTGTACTAATCGCCCTTCAGAACCCGTCTTACGCCCCTAGCAGGTCCCTCACCAGTACGAGGACTTCTATTTGGCCCAGCCCGTCAACTAGGCGCGATCGGTATGTTCATGACTAGGCTCGGTTCAGGTTGCCTCTCCGCCAGTGAACGCCTTGTGCTATGATCCCCCCAGCCAGTCACCCTTGGCTGCTACACCTATGTCGCAAAGATGAAGCAGGATCAGAATAGCCACTTGAGCAGAAGGCCACGCAGACCGTCAATCACTCAGCAAATTCAGCGGGCACTCGGCTTTGACAAGCAAACACATGTGAGTATCGTGGCCTCCTACATATAGCTCATGTCTATCATACCGACAAAGTACTTTGGGATGCTGATTTCCTCGAAAGCGGCTCCAGGACAAGCAAGGCCAAAGTCCGAAGGCTACTTCCCAGGCAACAAGGCCCGGGCTAGAAAAAGCAGCCACCCAGCGACCAAATTCGAGTTCTCCAAGCAGCAGTGCGCATTCCCAAATAAGCACAGAGGAGGGTCAACATGGAGATCCGAGGCAGTCAATCGGAGACGTTGGGGTTAAGAGACTATCAGCATCGCTGCTCAACGGGTATCTATCGAAGAGGACGGGAGCCTCTTTGGAAGGCGATGTTGCGGTAACATCTAATAACAAGCCCCCAGCGAAAAGACAAAATGTCGCCCCCAGGAACAAAGAGACCCGGGCTACGAAGCGCTTGGAAGCAGATCGGGCAGAGCTCGAGAAACAGCTCCTCAGGATCGAACAGGCCGGAGAATCCAGAACAACCCGGCTGTTGAAAAGGGAAACCCGCCGTCTTTCCAAAAAACAACCTTTGGACAGGCGGAGCAGGGCGTCCAGTGCGAGTGCAGATGATTTCCGGTCCTCGACTAGGCTTTCTTCCATGTTCTCCATCTCAAGGCGCTCATCGCGGTCTCGACCGAGCTCAGCGCACGAAGCCGACCAAAGACTATGTCAACAGTCATATAGCACCGCAAAGTCAAGGCAGAATGCTGACTTGCATCCAGGGGATCGGACGGTATTGAAAGCACCCGAGCGATTCAGCATTGCGCTATCGAAAGAGTTCACTGCGGCAAATGCACTACTTTCATATCACAAGGACGGTCCTCCGGGGAAGCCTACCGAATCGACCGCAGACTCTTATGTGAACGAGACCAGCAAATCGCGGCTGTCACACGAGTGTCTGGTCCAGGAGACAAGTCAAGGACCGGTCGCATATAGAAATGAGAGTTATACTTCCTCATCAGCAAAACCCGAGCTAGGAGCCCCAAAAGTGTCGCAAAAGACAAGAGACTTGGACCGTACCTCTTTTTCAGCGGTCCTGAATACAGAGACAAGGATCTCTGAGGTTGTTCAAACCTCTGGGCGCCCAATGCCCATTATCAACCCCGGTGTTAAAGACACCCAAGACACTCGCGCAGATTGTTTGGTTTTTAACCCCGGTGAAGTGGAGCAGTCCGCTGCAAGGCCTCATCCTCAGCACCCCAATGACTTCACCATTTCACAACAAGAACCCTGGAAAGCTAGTTCGGCAAGGATTCCAAATTACAGACAGTTCCATGGGCAATATAGAAAATATCAGTCATCGCCGCTGGCGGTGAGCTCGGTGGGTGACCTGGCGAGCGGACCAGCTTCAACCAATCCAACCTCATTTGAACCGTCCACCCAATTCGCAGTTGAGAAATCGAAACAAGTCTACTCAAAGGTTTTGGAAAATGGAATAATTGTCAGATCAAGCCCAGTTCGACCGCTACCGATCAATCATCATGGCCTTGGCGCATCATCTGAAAGAGCAAATACTCACAGACCTGCATATAAGGATTGCGACGGCGACCGGCCAATATTCTCAAACAAACGCCCTCAGCATACCTCCAACGATAGTACGTACAGAGTTCAAGATGAAAAAATAGATTCGTCGGCGTCAATTATGGCTGAATTCAGGCATTCGCATGATGCCAGAGCAAACCTGCACTCTCAGGCTTCAGTCGGCTACAACGCTGGCGTCGGGCAGAGCCAGACCAAGGCCTTGTGCGAGCTAAAATCCTACCTCGATCATGAGCCATGTCCCACAAAGTCCAAATGGACTTCAGAGGTCCAGAATCCACAAGTCACCCACGCATATCCTGCCGATCAACCACAGCTGTATGGCAACTCTCTGTCTTCATTGGACAATTCATCTCGCGAGATGTCGGCAGATGATTACAACACGGCGGATGAGGGCATTTCCGTCGCTTCACGATCAAGAGATGAGAATGACTTTCCCGCGATGTGTTCAAGACATCCTGGAATTGAAAATCCTAGGCATGACTCTAGTGCTTGTCTTTCACCAGCACGGAAGCAATCACCAGCCGCGATATCTGGTACTTTGCTGATGCAAACTAAGAACTCCGGCGACCAGCCGAAATACTGCCCAGGTCGGCATGTTTCTAAGATATTTCTTATCTGTTGCGTTTGTGGGCAATGGCATGATAATCCTTCGCAAATGTATTCAGAGTACCTCTGCAGCAAGAATCTTCCAACTCCAACAACTTCCGAATGGTTTACAGAGGAAAGAGAAGCAGCTGTCACCGACAAGAAGAATGATCTTGCTATGTCCAGAAGCGGGCGATCGAGGCAATCTACCAGCCAACTATGTACCCGTAGCGCATCCGACAGACCAAGTTTAACAGCTCAATCGCTTCATAGCTGCTGGTGCGGACACAAGATGAACCAGGCATGCTGCGAAGGATGGAGTACTGTTGTCCATTTACGCAAGAAATGTCACTAAATCACGAACCTTATCGGCAAATTCAAATTGATGCCTTTTTTCTGCATTCTCGCGCCACGGATAGCATTGGTTTTTGTTTGCGATCAGCGAGCCTTTGTGGCGTACTCTTATAAATTGTCTTTAGCTCTCGTATCAAATTTGAATGATAGTCGGAAAACCTTGTCTGTTCCTTCAAGAACATACAATGTAGCGAACCTTGACCTAAGATCCCACAACTCATTTGCCTGTGACAAGACTTGTGTACGGAGTAGCAATGAACTGGAAGGCAGATTTGCGAATTGATGTGTGGGCTCGCATTGTGGCGGGCAATCAATAGCTGCTTCAGTGTGGAGCCTGCATGTGTCACGCAGGGGTACTGTACAGTCTACTCCGTACAATACGCAGTACTGTACGGTCTACACCAGTAACTTTGATCTCGTCACCTCTCTTCTTTCCCTTCACCTTCACAACATCCCCAAGTCTCTCCTTTGGATGGCTCTTGTTTGGCGCCATGGTGCGTCAAAGGAGCTTCTCGAATGCTTCCTCAGCTCCATCTTTCCAGGCTGAGAGGAACCAGGTATGCGATCTTCTCATTACACCCCTTAAGTTACATACACATGACCCTCCTCACCCTCAACTGGAATCGATGCAGCCGTTGTACCAGGAGCTGCTCATTTTGCATCAAGGCTGACCGGTCGCTTTGTCTTTTTCCCATTTCTTTCCCAGGAACTGGAGAGTATGTACGATTATCTGGCTAAGGTAATCCTTCTTGGGCCAAGCGGGGCTGGAAAGTAAGATCTTATGGAATTCACTGGACGCCAAAAAAGCTCAACACTCGCTCACTTGTCCGTGACAACCAAGGTCCTGTGTGTTACATCGTTTTGTGAAGAATGAATGTAGGGTTTCAACCCCTGACCTAGCCTATGTATACATTCATTCCGAGCTGGTAGCCTGGCTTGCTAACAAATTGTGTACGTGTAGGGAGAGTGCTGTCTTCGCAAACGATCGGGGTGGAATTCTCCTCCCGGATAGTCAAATTAGGCACCGGCTCCCGGCGAACAAGAATCAAATTTCAGCTATGGGATACGGCTGGAACGGAGAGGTTTCGATCTGTCTCCAGATCCTACTACCGAGGGGCTGCGGGGGCCATCCTCATTTATGATGTATCCTCTCAGGCTTCATTCACGGCCCTTCCGACATTTCTAATGGATGCGCGTACTCTTGCTTCGCCCAATCTCACAGTCCTGCTCGCGGGGAACAAAGCGGACCTTACCTCAGATGCCATGCAGCATAACGATAGCTTCGACGATAGCTCCCGGCCGCCTCCCACACCGTCTAGCACGTCCAGCAAGCATTCTTCCCTCCTCCCTGACTCTACCGGCGGGTCTGTTCGTTCTACAGTGTTTTATGAAGCAGGAACGAGGTTAACAGCGACAAACACTTTGCATGGTCGCGAAGTCAGCACTGAAAACGTGTCACACTGGGCAGCCAAATCCGGTATCCCGGTAGCCGTCGAAATTTCAGCCCTTACCGGCGAGGGGGTGGAAGAGTTGTTCAACCGGCTGGCCCGGATAATTCTCACAAAGATTGAATTAGGGGAAATCGATCCTGACGATCCACAAAGTGGAATTCAATACGGAGATGGTGGCTATGGTCCCAGCGCCAGTGATGGATCTAGTATTCGAAGTCGCACAACGCTCGATGATGGTTCTGTTCAGATGCGTCGTCGGTACAACAGAATCGAAGCTGAAAACAGCCGAAGAGGTGGTTTGAGAGAGTGGGAAGATGTGTTTAGGTTGAGCGACTCTCATCGAAGGAAAGACGGTAGATGTTGCTGACCTGCTGCCTGTTAACATCGCGGCTGCGCAGCTCGGAGCTCGAATACAGTCTTCCTCATTTGATATCCCTATAACGGAGAACGGGCCGACCACCGATCATAAACCTCGGTCACCGTCCATTTTGTGAAATCTCTGACAATAACAATTGACTAGCTTGTGTCTCTGCTTCATTCAGGAGATAGTCTGGTCTCGCTTGGAACTTCTCTTTCTCAATGCAATCAGCATGATACCCTAACTGCAACTCTGGCTGTCCTTCACGGATTCATCGACTCTGTGATTAAGTGTCCTGTACTAAGTTATCTTCCTGCCGTCCTTTGGCTTCCAGCATCTCAATCTTTAATCATTTTCTACATTACAAATAACATTCTGGTGGCCCACACCCGTTGACACTTACCTCAAAAGTCACTGAATTTGAATCATATGACGACGCTTATATCATCACTACAAGTCCAAGGACAATTAGACCTCATCCTACTGGAAGCGGGAGATTTTCAACGGACCCGGTCGAACCTTGGTATTCCTGACTTTACCCAGTTCATGTCTAGGACTCTATGCCAGCGATAAGTGTCTTAATACCCTTTCCAGCCTTGACCTCTTCGAATGCCCGTTCGGCATCTTCGAACTTGACAGTACCAGTGATCAGATCTTTGACATTCACTTTGCCCGAGGCAACAAGCGATACTGCAAGCTTATAATCACCACTACCATAACGGAAACTGCCCTTCACATTCAATTCCTTGGTGCATGCAGCCATGATCGGAAAGGTGATCTCACTCCTTCCCATGCCGCCTTGTACGTACGTTCCGCCAGCGCGGACGACGTGTATTCCAGTGTGCACAGATGGCTCTGCTCCGGATGCATCGATTGCTACATCTGCACCCGAGCCTAGGTCATTTTCCTCGATGATTCTCTTCGCATTGTCCGAGGGGCTGGCTTTGAAAGGCTCATATGTTGAAGTTGCTGCGTAGCTTGCGGCAAATTTGAGTCTCGGCTTTTGGATATCCACGGCAATAACCTTGGACGCACCGTACGCCTTCGCTACAGCGCAGCAAAGGAGTCCCACTGGCCCAGCGCCAAATACAACCACCGATTGGCCAGGTTTAACATCTGCCTGCTTGACGATGTGTACTGCGACACCAAGGGGCTCCATGAGTGCAGCCTCTTGTAGGGTAATACTGTCGGGGACCTTGTAGCAGAAGTCCTCGGGCAGAATGTAGTAACTGGCGAGAGTGCCGTCGTATGGGGGGGTAGCGGCAAATGCCATTTTCTCACACAGGTTATATTTCCCAGACTTGCACGGTTCACAGCGACGGCAAGGGACGCCGGGTTCGAGTGCCACTCGATCTCCCACCATCAACCCCGTGACCGACGAACCGACCCTGCTAACAATGCCTGATGATTCATGGCCCAGTACCATAGGGTCCTTGACGACGAATTGGCCAATGGAACCATGCTCCCAGTAGTGAACCTAGCAATTGTCCCGAAGTCAGTTTGAAGCTCGACTCATCTTCCCCAGCGCTATCGATAGAACGTACATCGCTCCCGCATATACCCGTGAACTTGACATTCACAAGGACATCGTGGGGTCCTTTCAATTCCGGGACCGGACGATCTTCAAATTTGACCCGATGAATGCCTTCCAATACGAATGAGAGGTTCTATATATGTTGGATTCCCTACATTAGCAATTGCCAGCTCCCGACCTGCTATACAGGTGTATGCTTTTCAACGAAAGTGTCTTCTTGCTTACCTGGGCAGTGGCACTCTGGGCAGACATCTTCGGTAAATTTCCACCCGATTTGATTTCAAGGAGCCAAGGGATAAGATAGTGATAATAGTTGCTTCTTGATTAGTGAGATAGAAGAAGCTGGGCTCTGAAGCAGGGGGTGAGGTGGTAAAATGGAACACGTCCAAGACACACTCTGATGCTCTCAGTGGGCTAACGGAAACAAAGTGGGGGAGATAATGTTTGCAGTGGCAGAGATTTGAGAACGAAAAGAAGAAAAAGAGCAGGAGAAACTTAAATACAGAAATGGTAGGCTTTCAACCGACAAAGGATAATCAAGATAGCTACGTATTGTGGTGGGGGGCCCGGGGGAGGGGGGGGAATTGGAAGGAGAAAGATTGTTGAACAGGTGATGAACCAATCGTCTCCATTGATCCTAATTTCTCTCCGAGCAACCTGCATGGGTCTAGCCAAGCAATAGAGGTGATAATTTGTTCCTTCTTCACAAGGCATTATGATGGAGCTATATCAACACTAGCACGAGAATTAGGGAGCTCAGGTGAGCTCCAGGTGAGACGGCAGGATAATATGGCGGGGTAAGTATGACCGCAGATGGGGGGGCAAGGGAGTCGGCATGAAGCCCGGCTGATTACCTATTGGTGGATTGTGTGCAATTTAACCGGAATTCGAGACGCCTTGACTGCGGACTCGGGACAGTTCTAGTACCTACAGGCAGGTTTTTAGCCGGTGCATTATCACATGATCAGTCGGAAATAGTGGATATGTACCGGTATTCAGTACTGTTAGATACTATACATACGGATAGTCGGTGTAACATGTACTGTACTAGATCGTACACTGGGCAGTTTAGCTGAGTTTCTCAGCTTGGATTAGTCATGGATAATGTAGCTAACTAACTAACTAGCGCACTAAGCGCAACAAGCTCAACTTCTTACATGCTTTAAGATACCGACCCGATTATTTACAAACGGTCTCCAGCAGTAGGATGCCAACGTCCTGAAGAACAGAATTGCTCTCATTATTTTCATGCTGACCCCGACTCACAAGATGATTAGGTCCTACCCCTTCCGTGCCTCGTTGGGGACAAGGTACACTCTACAGCCGAGAGCGGGCGCTCGCTACACCAAACTTGCACCAGTAGAACTTCAGCGGAGGGTGTTTTGCAAATCCACCCGTTATGCCTCGGAGGAAAAGTCTCAGTCTTTCAAACATCAGCTATATGAGAGCACACAACAGCGCCTCAAGAGGGAGCGTGCCGAGCAGGAGCGTTACTCAGAGTATCAGACCCAATCCCAGGGTGGTCGCTATGCAGCTATGATGTTCGGTATGCGAATTATTCACCTCTACAACGAGACGTTTCCTTTGGGTTCTATTGTATGACGAGTGTATCTGATGCCGCATGTTTAGCATTGACCTTCTTCTCCACCGGGGCTTACTTCTTAGGGTCCCTCAAACCCGCGAGCTTGCCTACGTCATCAACCACTCCTATATATGAAGCAGAGCCACCAAGACACAACGTCTCGCCGTCAAACCTACAGGCTGCATGGGCAGACTTTGTTGATATCTTAGGGAAAGAGAATGTCTCTACGGAACACAATGACTTGGAGGTCCACTCGGGGTCTGACTGGTCTTCATATGCGCCGAAGACTGATGAAAAACCCTTCCTGGTTCTCTATCCCTCAACCACGGCAGAAGTTTCTCGCATCATGAAGGTGTGCCATAAGCGGATAATCCCTATCACGCCGTACTCTGGGGGGACAAGCTTGGAAGGGCATTTTGCACCCACAAGAGGCGGTGTTTGCATCGACTTTCGTCGCATGGATCGTATCTTAGAGGTTCACAAGGGGGACTTGGACGTTGTGGTTCAACCTGCCGTTGGCTGGGAGGAGCTTAACGAGAAGCTGTCCGAGGATGGCTTGTTTTTCCCACCAGACCCCGGTCCTGGCGCTATGATCGGCGGCATGGTGGGTACAGGCTGTTCCGGAACGAATGCCTATAGGTATGGAACCATGCGCGAGTGGGTGCTTTCCCTAACGGTCGTCCTTGCCGATGGGACAGTCATCAAGACAAGGCAACGTCCGCGGAAGTCGAGTGCTGGGTATGATCTCACTAGGCTATTCATTGGCAGCGAAGGTACACTTGGGCTAGTGACAGAAGCAACGCTAAAATTGACTGTTAAGCCCAAAAGTCAAAATGTTGCCGTTGCAAGCTTCCAGACGATACAGGATGCGGCGGAATGTGTCACACGTGTAGTAGAGGAAGGCATTCCCGTTGCCGGACTGGAGATCCTGGATGACGTCCAGATGAAGTGTATCAATGCCAGTCAGACGACCAGCCGACAATGGAAGGAGACACCTACACTCTTTTTCAAATTCACAGGGACTCCCTTGGGCGTCAAAGAACAGATAAACCTTGTGCAGAAGATTGTTTCTTCCTCGGCAGGGAAGTCCTTTGAGTTTGCACGCGGTGATGCGGAAATGCAGGAACTGTGGAGTGCCCGCAAACAGGCTTTGTGGAGTGTAATGGCTATGCGAAGAGGCCCTGAAGACCATGTTTGGACAACGGATGTGGCAGTACCTATGAGCAAACTGCCCCAGATAATTGAAACCACAAAACAAGATATGACTGAAAGTGGTCTTTTGGCAGGTATCTGTGGCCACGTCGGAGATGGTAATTTCCATGGTAAGTCACTTCTGCCTGGGTATACTAGAGGCCTGTTTTTGACACTTGCAGCCATCATACTCTTTAATGAGAGCGAGAAAAGGGCTGCAGAGGCTGTGGTTCACCGGATGGTGAAGCGAGCCATTCAGCTGGAAGGCACAGTGACGGGAGAACATGGCGTCGGTCTGGTCAAACGAGATTATTTGGAGCATGAATTGGGCGAACGCACCGTGGACGCCATGCGTCGGGTATGTGGTCCTTGTGGAATGTGTGACGATGTTTCATTGACTAAGAACTTCTAGCTCAAACTTGCTTTCGACCCTCTCTGCCTCCTCAACCCCGACAAAGTTGTCCGTGTGGAGCCGCCAACGGCTGGTGAGATCAAAAAATGGTGATGGCAAGAAATCTTTCCACGAAGACGTGAGAATGATTCCGATATTACATACAGTTATATGTGGAGAACCAAGATTGGGCTATGGGCTGAACTTGGACGGTATCGCCTCCAACCGAAACCTCCTAAACTCCCGCGGCAACCCGAACATGCGGCTGCACTCATGCTTCTTCTCGCTTCGATGAGTTTTCGATCACGTCTGGCCAGAGCCATGCCGTTCCTGCCTTTCTCTCTGTGGTCCATTGCGAAGTAGCAGCGCTTGCTTGATGCGGCAATGCCTTCTCCTGCATCTTCAGACATGCTCCCAACATTGGTCTCAGTCTTATTATGACTCGTTTCTCCGTGGGTCTTCTTTTTCGAGTCGCTGCTCAATGACCTGAAATTATACCATTCAATCCAGACTAGATATGTCTTTGCATCTGCTCGGAAGGTCTATTCAACTGGTGGTGACATGGCGCTTGGCTATTGAAACGTGGATCCTGTCAGCTCATTTCAGGGGAGGTGCTCGTAGGCTTAACAATATACTCTGTGCGAGAGGTCTAATAGCCACTAGTTTTTCCCATGCACTTTTGGTACTGATACGGTGGTTTTGATGCGTGACAGAAGTATTTTCTGTACAGAGGCTTTTATCTCAATGGTGTTCTTAATATCAGAAAAATCATAAGATATAGGAGTACATCATATGCGCAGACCGTTATCTAACGCAGGTACAGGAACATATAGTAGTTACCGTACAGTTACAACAGTCGGTAGGTTGTTCTAGGAACCTGAAATAAGTGCCAAGCCCTGTATTTCTTTGGTCATTCACTAGTTAACTAACATAATCGACTTTGGTAATCAAGCAGGTGTCCGCCAATATAATACGCATTTACTGTACTGTATTGCACACACATACAGACATACACTCCGCATCCGTTGCTCCGCCGCCCTTACACCGCCGTCTTCCGGGCTTCCCCAGTCCTTCCATGCTCCTCCTCGCGGTCCCCCCTCCACCCCCCGCCCCCCTTCTCACCCTCACTCCCACTCTCTCTTGTCTTTCTCTTCACTCTCTGATTATTTCCCCAGTGCATTCATCCTCCATTATCACCACCCATCTTCGCCTGTCTTGGTCTCTGCGGAGTTCGTTTCATTCCTTTCCACCTGGATGGGACGATCATCATCATAGCCAACTGCCCATAGTATTGTCACGCTGCATCGTGTGCACTCGAAAGTATCCATCTGCGCCTATTTATCGCTTCGTCACCGCCACCGGCTTTTTCGGCTAAAAGCTGTTGGAATACTCTTCCTTCTTGAGAATATTGCTTTTCCCATTTCCCCTCTAATAATTTGACCATTACCACGTCAAATCCTACCTGTCCATCACCGTTTTTTGTGAGAAAAACGCTGTGATCAAAGGCTCGACTTGCCCGTCTCTGTCTTCTGAACTCATATTTTTCGACAACCATGTCTTTGGTCAGGTCCAACTGAACCCTTTCACAGTAGTGTCAGTGGTTCGGAGAGACTAGGTGGGTATAAGAGGCGTGTTGACTTGAATGGAACCACCGCATATCTCGCTTTTATGGAAGTCAAGTGATCTGGTACAAATTAATACATTTCAAGTCATACACAGGAGGGTGGAACTTGCGGATAGCGTCCAATCGGCTTGGCTGCAGAATCCGAATGTGAGCAGGATATCGCACCGCAATGATAGCCAGGCAACATCAATAATCCTCAGCGTCTCTTGCCAAAATTGATTGCATCGAATTGTCTGCCGAGAGGGGTCGTTTACGACTTCAGTACAAGCAGATCCAGAACAGTCAGATAGGCTTGATTTGCCTGGACGACCCGTTCCTGGTCTGAGTGTGGCTCGAGATCTAATTATCTAAGCTCTACTGGGTCGTGCAAACGAAGCGGAGATGCGCAGAATGCCGCTTATGATGAAGGCGCCTCGGAACAGCTCCCCGACAGCCTCCGATGTGTCCCACGCGAATATGGAGCATCCGGACATCGGAATCCTTGCTAGCGGGAGTTCCAGAAGTATACTCGCCCGCCCTAAGTACTCTACGCATGTCTCCTCTCGCGCACAAGTGGCTGCTGTCGCAGGCGCAAGTGGGCCGAGGTCAATACCCTCTAATACTGTGCCCCTTGTTTCTCATGTCCACACACCTTCACAGATCCAATCTTTCCAAATGTCCATGCTTGGGAGCAGTGCCTCTCTAGGCGAAGAATCGACTGACAGCGATTCTCTGACACAGCATGTGCCTGGAATCTCTCATTCGTCAATGCATACCTCGTCCAAGCAAGCATTACGATTATCACTACATATTCAAGACGGTTCAATGCCAAGATCACCCGCAATCTCTCAGACTAATATTACCGGACGTACATCATTTGGCTACTCGAGAGAGAATGGTAGCACTTTGGATACGACGTCACCAGTCTCAAGATCATCCTTAGATTTTGTTTTTCGATCTAAAACCCGGAGTAGCATGGACCCCCTCGCTCGAGCAGCTACAGTACAGGCAGCACGTCAGGCTTTTGAAGAAAAAGAGGCGGCGAAGACCTGGAGAATCGAGGCTCAACAAATGAAAGCCGAGAAAAAACAGACTCGGCACAAGGAACGACACAGGCAAACTGGAATTGATCAGGTTGATGTTGAAAGCACGAATAATGAGAAGCCTGCGCCTGAGACACTGCAGCCTTCAGATTCACCAGGATCACACCCAACTGGCTGGAAATCCCAATCGAAGAACACATGGGTGCTTTTTTTGACATGGTTACGCACCAGGGTTTTCAAGCTGCGGAGGAGAATCAAGAGAATAATGTAACGATAGAGAATCCGTAAACTTGCCCTGTCATTTTGTCTTCCCTGCATGTATTCGGGCGTCATAATCAGGGGTATTTGTGTCAATTCTGGTGCCATTAAATACGTGGATTCCGCTTGAGTTATGCAAGGAACGGCTACTGACCGAGACAGAAAGATTCTACATTAAACTGGAACATGGTGAAACATGGTCAAACATGGTCGAACATGGTGGAACGACGACCTTAAACCGCAATAAAAGTCAATATATACCTACAGAATATCTCCTGGTCAAAATGAGTCTTTTAAGGTACATTGCCGTCTCGCCGAATGCAACCTGATCAATATGATCAACATGAAAGCACCCCCCTAGAACATAGGAATGAAGCCACCCATAATTCGGCAGTGACATTATATGTGAGCCTCATATGAGACTATCCGTGTGGTAAAAAGTGTTATCACTAGGTACATTGCTAACATGAGAGAGCCTGGACCACATCGCGAAAGAGGAGATTGGCTGGAGGCAAAACGTACGGTGGTACATCGCCAAAAACATTAGCCAGCTGTGTTTGCAAAGAACCATTTAGACCACTAGACGCTGTTGCTAATTGATGTCTATCGGTTGACTTGCCCTGGTCTTGCTGACCAAACAAGCTTGCCAGGCCCGATTTCTCAAACAAGTCACTTGGTGCATGCGCATATGTAGTTTGGGGTGCTAAACCCAGGCAGCTGAGTCTCTGCACCTTGGCTTCAGCATCGATAATGACGAAATCGCCAGAGTGTTTATCAGATAGTAAAGCGACGGGAGAGCTATCAAGCATGGTTTCAGACAGTAAGGCGAGGGTTTCGCTGTCGTAAATCTGTACATGAGGTTCGGGTCGTCGGCGTTTCTTTGACGCAGGGTTCTTGGAATGAACTTGCGCGGCAATAGCGAAAGTTTTAGTTTCAGTGCTAACCGCCGACAGGCATGGTGAACAGGGTTGTCCGTTTTCAGCTGCATCAGGGAAGCCGAGAGTCCTGACAAGGTCATGCACAGTATCCCAAATGAACACGGACCGTGTTGAGGTGATCAGGAGCTGAGAGCCCAGAAATGCCAACGCACAAGGATCCCCTGCATATAGCCCGACCCTACTATAGCGGATGCTACATGTTTGAGCATCAATCAATAATGTAACACCGGGATCCGCAGATGATGCCGAATTCAAGCAAACGGCGAGAACCGATCCATCCTGCGAATAATCCATGTAGGCTGCATTCAATCTTGTAGAGTGATATGTGTCACTATAGCTCTTCAGATCAATAGCATTACGACATTTCCAGGTCTCCGACAGCTGTTCGGTACCTGTTGTCTTGAGACCACTTCGTTGCCTGGCGCTTGGGCACCATATGCGAAGCACTCCATCAGCGCCGACAGTTGCGAATTCATGGGCATAATTGCGGGAAGCAAGATCCAAGATCCGTGCAGGACCCGTGCCAGAAAAATGAGGAGTGTCAATTCTGGTCACCAAATCCCACATCATGGACAAGATATTCCATCTCCAGAATTTCAGGAAAGTTTCTTGATTTTGAGTATAGCTGCGACCGCCATGATCATCGGCAGGATAGAGAGCTTGCATGTCTCTTGTGTAAGGGCTCCAGCTGTCGATGGTAGCCATCCACTTCCCGTCTTTCGAGAGCGACAAGTGACTGACATCTGGTGCAGCGATGTATGAGCCATCTGGACTAATCTTTAAAGTTGTTGTGTTGGTACGCGCAAGCGCTTGCCGTGAGACATGGCTGTTGGAGCGTATGTCGTAGGTTTGGAGTGTGCAAGCGTTCGCCACAGTATGACCTTCCGGTGTAAGCTGACGAGAAGCTGGAACAGTCAAAAGAAGTTGATCCGGGAGCTTCGGATGTAAAGCGGCGGCTATAGTTCCGACTGACAGAGGCCTCTTGGTCGAGGACCGAGTGTGAGACTTCGTCGGTGGGCACAGCTGCAAGCCGTTTATGGTGGCAAATGGCTGGAGTTCTCGCGCTGACAGCACAGTGGTGGAGTTGTCTGTTAGTTTGACAGCATAGAGGGTCCCACTGGTGGAAAGAGTTATGTTGCAAATAGGGGACGAGAGATGGGGTAAGAATTGCTTTCGGCCCGTATCCAGCTGCCACAGAACCATCACCGATTCGTTGCCGCCTGAGATGACATAGTTACCTGAAAGAGAGATGCATCAGTCATTTGGAGCCCAGCTTTGTCTTATGAACATGGCTTACCGTCCTTAGACCAACGCACCACATTAACACAACTCCTATGCCAGTGCAGCCGCCTAGGGGTAAGAGCCTTGCTGTTGCCGATATTATTCTGTAGGGAAGTGAGGATATCATTATAAATCATGATTGAGCCCCCGGATTCTCCCAGCGCAAGGTCAACACTTCCAAGGCTTGCCCGGTCTCTGGGACCCGGGATCCCCGCTCGTTGTGGGGCTGTTTGATATCGAATATCAGCGGATGTGATACTCGTGGGCAAAGTCAACTCGCTCCAGGTATAAGGGACAGGACTTGAGTCTGAAAGATGCGCTTGACAACCGAGGAGAACATTTTGGCCTCCAAAAGCGACTAAAACTCTACCCTGGTATGCAACTCTGAGATGAGTGATCTGAGTGTTGGTGGTCAACAAGGGAACAGAGCAAGGTTCTTCATCACTTAAGCGTTGAAAAACGATATCCTTCTTCGAATCTGCGCGATCATGAACGGAGAACAGGGCGTCATTTCCAGAAGCATCGGAACAAAGGTCGATGCAGGTTGTTGGCCTGTATGCATCTCGGTAATAAAGCCGTTGACCAGAAAACCATTCCCATTTGCTCACAGAGCCAGTAGAGCTGAACACGTATAGATGATCCGAATTTTGTGGAGAGAGCTTGTATTCGATTACATTGTCGGTAGACTTCAACTTCAGCACTCGAAAAAGCCGCGAACTCGTCACCGAGTAGATGTGAACCGCTGTTTTAAGACCAAGAAAAAGGTACCTATGATGAATTCTGTAAGAAATTGTTTCAGAAGATAATCAATGATACGACTCACTCATCATCTGAAGTGAACAAGGGGTCAGAGTTGCTAAATCGTCCAGCAGCAATTCCAGACAAGAACCAGGCATCCCGTGCAGTTTCCTTCGGTTCTCTCTCGCTAGGCTCAGGAATATCCTCCGGAACAGTAACAGCATCAGGTGCCACGGCCGCTGTCCTTCCGACCATCCTAGGCCGCAAAGAATCGTCTTTCTGAGCCCCATCGTCGGTTGGTGATGTACGACGGCGCTTGATGCGAACATCATCGGTTGAGACCATCTTCCCTTGGGCCATCTCGCTGGCGCGCGATCTTTTGGAAAGTTGCCTATGCTCCGAATCTGACATTGGTTCACCAGGCAATGAGAAGAGAATTAAACTCAGCCTTCTAGTTTGAGTGTTGTTGTAGATGATGTACTCTATGGATGAGACAGACTAGCATCATTGATGTTGCGTAGCCTGTAGGTGTTGAAGACAAGCTAGGATGATGACCACCTGCTTGTAGTAGGTTCCTTTTTTTTTTTTTTTGCTTCTCTTTTGCCTTACTGCCATAGTCAAACACCATCCATTCACTGGTCCGGCTCTATTCCTAGTACGTACTAGCGCTTTGATCATGTGTGCTCTAGCACTTAAAGACTAACAGGCTTTCGGTTAGGCGCAAATCTTCAAATGGAAAAAGGTGGGGTCTGTGTCGAATCAAGTAACCAATAGTACAGATTTGATCAATCCTCAACGTGAGTAAATTATTCCTCACTTTCAAAGACTGCGGTTTACAGACTCCAACGGCCTTATTCTTACCATCCGGTAGCTGCACATCACAACAGAAGACATTCCCTATTTACTGGTACTCTCGCCTTCCTGAGTATCAGAACTACCTTTGGTGCAGATTTATTTCACTTATATTATCTCTTCTCATTCCCGAGACACACTTTGGCCCAATGATCATTCCCGTCAGGTGCTTCTCTTGTGGCAAGGTAGGTAGCAATACACTTATTCCAGCTTCCCTACACGGCTTCTAACCATCGTGGAGTAACAGGTTGTTGGAGATCTATGGGAGCGCTACCTACAGCTTCTAGATGAAGGCATACCAGACGGGTAGGTCATTATTCAGTGGATTGCTTTGACAAGAACACCATGCCTGACGAAAATACTTTATAGTGATGCTATGGATCAGTTGGGCTGTAGAAGATATTGTTGTCGCCGGATGATCATGACTCATGTCGATTTGATTGAGAAACTTCTCAGGTATGAGCGAATGACTCGAACCAACATCGAATTATAGTGTTGACATTGTCCGCAAGGTATAATCCCACCGAAAGGGACCGGGCGAAGTCTCAAATATGAAGCGGTTATCGATTACATTCCACAGCTTTCTAAAAATGCCTGTTGCCTTGACTCTTCCCCGATGACCTCCATACAATCCTTTCCGGACGTGCGGCCTTGCTGCTCCCTTATTTCGGTGACTACCAAAGGAAAAACGGCTTTGCAAAAGGTTTTATCTGTGGTAATGTCAATAGCGATTGACTTCAATCACTCCAGGTCCCTTCATCTGTGGTTTCCCAATGGTTTCCTAGTGGTTTTCAGCGGTTCTCTTGATTCTTGCACGAGCTGTTTCGGTCATGTCGGCAGTCTTACATGTGTAGTTCATTATTTCATTGGGTTCTTTTGTCTGTTTCTGTTTTTGAGATTCATACAATTATGCAGTGGCAAGAAACGCCTTCACAAGCGGTTCATTTCACTAATGTAATCAAGACTGGTTAAGTTGACTGACAAGGCACATAGTACCTTGCTCCGAACTCTAAAAGTTTCCTGGCAGTTGTTTCTGTAGACATCTTGCCTACGAACAATGTCAAGTGGTCGATTTTGACCATAGACACCCGTATATAATATGAGAGGGTTCGCGGAGGTTTGCACTATTCCTCCGTGCCACTGAGGGCCAGCATTTGACATGGTTCTTTTTGAGCTCGTTTGAACAGTTCGAATGTACATGGCAGCGGACACTACCTAGTCGTCAATGTCAGAAAACGGTTACTTACCCTTCATACCACCATAATACACGTTCTTTTTTCAAGTACTGTACGAAGCAACATCTAGATCCATATAACCATTTACCGAAGCAAAACTCTATCTACCTACGTAGAGATAAGAAACACGGCCAACCGTTGATCTGATATTTACAATACAGTATCTCCTCATCATCACACCATTTTTGCTGGATACATGTCACGATTACTCGGACAACTGTACGGCTAGTATAAGTTAGTATGTACAGTACAGTACAGTAAGTTACAACAGCTTATCATATAACGTATTTGGTAAGCGAGTCAGCCATATAAGCCATTCGGCCACCTATATATTATATATAAAATAGCTGATTTTTAAATTATATTATCTTCACAAATTTCTATTAAATCTTTTTAAAACTAAATATTCAAAGTTATATATATATAATCTTTTTACTTACAGAATAAAAAATTTTAATTATTTTTATAAGCTTTTGTATATACTATTTATATATCTTATAAAAATAATATTCTATTAGAGAATTACTACTGGTAAAGAATAGATTTTAGAAGAAAATAAACTGATTTACTATATAAAGTAAGTTCTTAAATTAAATATTATAGATTTTCTAAAGTATATATTCTAAGATTATTGAACTATTTAAAGATTAAAATCAGCTTTGTATATATAATATATAGGTGGCCAACTGGCTTATATAGCCGACTCGCTTACCGATTACGTTACTACCGTTAGTGCCAGTCGTGCTCGGCGCGAAGCGTCTCACGACGGCAAGGCACATGATGCGTGATGAGACCTCCATTGAGTGCTAGAACTGCTGATAGGCCTTTTCAAGTGATTTTTGAGCCAACTTCTCCAAGGTTGTTGTCTTGCTATCAACTTGCATCTATCTGTATGTTTTTCATGCGATACTGCTTTTTATTTACACCACATTAGGATCCGTCAAGGATCCAGAGTACCATTTCCACCGCCTTTTCCTGTCTTATGAGATCTCCAGACCATTAGCTTCCTAGCGCCTCTAGATACACCATGTATGAAAATGTAATTTCCGCGATGACTCAATATAGAATGCTAAATCGCATAGGCTTGACCAAAACCACATCGTTACATCTGATACAACATCGGGACACGATGTAGTGTCGTCCCTCGTTTCAGACCAAGATGCGGGCGGCCACGATGGCTCTCCGGAGCGCGATTCCGAGTGTGGATGTAATTCCACGCCGCTTGGTTCAAGACCACCATTCGCAGGAATATCTCGAGAGGGACTCAAAGTATGGGTGGTAACCGGCAGGATTTGACTATCAGACCCAATCGTACTGAGACTGGTGGCAGATACGTACTGCGAACACACAGGTCAACAAAGGTGAGGCGAAATCGGATGAGGACGAGCCACCACAATCAGTGATACATGCTCCTGCAGGTTTTGGTGACTTTGTAAGTGGTTGACATACAAGTCAGCAATCCCATCAGTATACGCAACCAACCCTCTCATTGGTATCTAATAAGGAAAAGGTGAATGGACAAGTGCCACTTGTCAGTACGCTTGCACCATCGAGTGCATTGAAGTCATATACATCACATCAAACAGCACAGTCATCCTCGGGTCATGATTTTACGGCGCTCGCAGTAGTATTTCACTATCCTCCGCCTTGGCTGGAAGCTGACTGACAAGCGCTAGGTTGGGCCTGAAAGCCCTATATCACCACCTCCATCAAGTACTTCAGTTGAACATTCGGAGGGCTGGCCCGAGCGGCCAACACCTCGAGCGCAAACAAGACAAGATTTCGCAGATCCTCGCATGATTTCATGTACCAGTACTGTTGATAGTAGGGCAGATGCTGTCTCTGGAGAAGGAACGCCCTGGCCTTCGATATCCCGTGTTGAGGGTAAGTCAATCCTTTCCGGTACTGATCTCAGGAAATCACCCAACCACGATGACTTGAATGGCCTGGGTCTACGGTTTGTATACCATTCTGACAGCAAGCAGAAATTGACGCTTTGACAGCAGCCCTAGCGGAGTGTTGGGCTCTATGCAATTCATTGGCCGTTCTCGGCACTTTACATGGAGAAAGGCATGGATCCTACGTCAATACTCAAGATAAGACCTGGAAACTATGCTGGCGTCTATGTCAGGAACTCTACGTCAGTCAGAACGACTACCATTCCTCAAAAGTCAACCCTACTCTTGATATTTGTCATGCTTTTTGTCAATCTTTGTTCGAAGCTCGTGAGAAAGAAAACGAGGTCACAGATTCGATTCTCCGTGTCAGTTTTGAGCTCAATAACCATCTCTATAATACGCACGATCGAAACCTGCCGGAGGCTTTCCGTGAGAGGACTCTAGACTTCTACATCACATTGTGTCATCGTCTGATGAAGCAGAGGAGCCTAGTGTCTGAGACAGAATCCCCTTTGGGCGCGTGCTGGTCGTTTGCAGAGATCCTCTTCACCATACGTCAGAATAAAAAGGAAAACAAGAAGCCAGACGAAGATTTGCTGGGATCGGCAATTCAAGCTTGTTGGGAACTTTGCGATGTTTTCAGGGAGGGTTGGGCACAGCGAAGCCATCGAAGTTCTGACCGTGGAACACCACGGCCAAGTCAAGCAACTTTCCAGCAGGTCATCGAGCAGGTCAAGGTCTCTCAATTCATTGCTTGTGACGAGGTTTTGGGACAATCTAAAAATCCTGAGACCCCGACTACCGTTTTTGATGATAGTGCAGCCATCTCACCAGATGAGGCACCCCTCCAGAACATTTTTGTCTTGGGCCAAGGCTCAATTCAAGCATCGCAAACTGCCTGTTCTCCAAATTCATCAGCCGCATCAGGACAATCACAATCATCGGAGCAAACCTCATCGACCAAAACAATAACCACCATGTCGGGAGGGTTGAACCTGGCAGCTATCAAATTATTGGTTACAAAGGCTGCAATCAACAGCGGTTATCAGCGTTCTGGGACACAAACTTTCTCGTCATTCGTCAAATCGCTGTCTTCCGACGCATTCGGCTCTACCCCTTGGCAAATATCTCTATTGAAGAACTATAAAAGGCTGGTAGCGTTTGACCCAATTTTCAAAGGTGCTAGTTTCCAGGCACGAGCAAGTGCCATTGATGTAGCGCAAGCCGTTCGGCTTGTCGCGCAGGGCGGACAATACCCATGGTTGCTAGATCTTTACCGCTTGGTCTTTGGGTTCCATACAGACGAGGCTATCAACCGGAAGGAGATCGTACTTCAAGTATGATCCTATCGATTCATTAGCGTCTTCCCCGCAAATTCTTCGATGCTGACCGCTAGGGGCATGGGTTGCACTCGTGGTTCTACTAGATATCACACCAACTGTAAGTTGGGCTCTTGTTCACTCTCATCTGTGTACGAGCAAGCAAGGCCCCACTAGCCCTGCCGTCGGAATCTTAACCTGACGGTATGTCACGCGCAACTCTCAAGTCACACTGCGTGCTTAATTCCTGCCTCGATAGATGGATGGAAGAAAAGCTTTCTCTAGATTCAGACTGCACTATGCCGTGTGCAAGTAAATATAAATAGTAGAGGTCGTTGGTTCATTCGACGCCGTGCACATCGTTCTGGTTCCGTATGGAATATTCTACATTGGCATGCTTCCTATATCGATAAGTAGTGAAGCTTGATGACAATAACCCCAAGCATGTTTAGGTCCGTATGGCTACAGTTAAAGATGGTCCTAGTGATAAACTATATGAGCTCTTGCACGGTGGAAGGATCAAAGAGGTAAATGGTATGTATATGCTATTCCGCGCCTTATGCGCACTAACGCCAGTGGTAGCATGTCCTCAAAACATTGATTCTGAATAAGTTCAGAGAATTGAATATATCCGATACATCTGTTTGGCCTCTCGCAGGGAAGTGATAGATTATAACGAGAAAACATCCACGAGTGCTTGCCTTTCATTATAGAAGCTAGGGCTGATCTTGACTTCCTGATGACTGTTCCCTCCTACACAGCATTTGCGATAGCATAAAGTGGCTCACATCCTCATCTGTCCAGTAGCTCAGGTGGCTGGCAATACTTGCAATCATAGATATATCGAATGCACCCCTAGACGGTTAGCGCTTGGCATTATTGAAAGACCATAATCGACTTGGGACGCCGAACTTACTCCTGTATGCTATAGTCAACACGCCCGTTGGCATTCAGGGCCCTTACCTTGGCATCCTCTAGCAGAATCCTTTTCGAGCCACTGTCTGCCCCAGGGGCTCCGCTAGCATGTTCTCTGGCTTGTAAATTCTGCTTCGCTGAGATCCTGTCCCGATGGATTTTTCCGTAGAGCGTTTCCAAATCAGAGTGAAGCAGTGTGGGTCGTCGACTTTTGTCTTCACTCAGCGCAGAGGCACCCGTGACCGATGGTAGATTCTGGGGGTCTTGAGTATTCGCATTGGACGATGAGCGGATTGAGGCATCCTCGGGACTCAGACCGAGGCTACGGTTAAGAAGACTGCTGGCGACACCTGACGTGAAATTCGTCCAGAGAGATCCCACACTTTGGCCGACACGATTACCGATCATGGAAAGACTCTGACCGGATGTTGCCCAAAGACTTTTCTTTACCGACGGCAAAGGCTGCGGCTTGAGCGATGACAGTGCTGGTGAGATCAAAGGCTCTAAACGATAACTCACGGGGTCAGAGGGATGGAAAATATTGTACAGCTGCCCACATTTAGGTGAAGAAACAGATAACTCATTCTGAGCGAGCACGGTGCTAGTCTGGTGTGAAGCAAAAGACTTTGTGTGGGGAGTAGGCTGCAATGGTGTTTCCAATGCGCATTTCTCTGAGAAGGACGATACTTCTGCTAGTCCCTCGTCTCGAGCCAGCCGCGCAGCAATAGTCTTCCCTTTGAGCATCTGAAATAATGCGACAGGGGAGCCTAGACAGAAGAATTCCTGGCATTGAAATTCCAAAGAATCTCGACAACATTCTGGCTGTCTGGCATTGACCGAGGGGGTTGCATGACGGCTATCATGGGGTTCATGACGGCTATCATGGGGTTCATGGCAGAGTATATCAAAGAGGATTGCACTACCAAGAGAATGGCCGCAAAGACTCACTGAGCCTTTGAAGGAAGGATTTCGCTCCTTGAAAAGCCTCAGGATTCTATTGCACTCCCCTTTCACTATGTGAGATATGTGTTCACAATACGCACTCTGATAAAGCAGAACATCCATAGCCAGGTCGGATATGAGATTCCGAACAGCAGGCACGTTGTCGAGTGTAATATCTGATAGAGTAGGGTATGCTGGTATTGCATCTTCGGGAGCCTCCGCGTCCGCTAAGTCGAGTTCCTTCCGACTTTGCTCCATTCGTTGATAGGGAAAATCGAGCATATGCCTCCAACACCTATGACAAATACTGGATCAGTACGTGGATTTCATATGAACACAAGCCATTGAGAGGCTCGGCCAAGGCTAGATGTGAAGGGTGGTATCGCAATGTAGAGGGGCCAAAAGACTAACACGGGTAGGACCTGGATGCGGCAGTTTTCATGCTTATCAGCGAATTGCGAGTTGAAGGCTTGAAGATCGGGTGATGCTCGATAAACACTTTTCATCGTTTTGCGTAAAACATTGACATCGTGTATGAAATTTACACTTTCTAGGCGCAAGCCCAGGCGCTGGCCAATCCCATGAGTGACTAGGACCAAGTGATCTATCTTCCGATCTCGATCTTCATTGGAGTCTTTTGATGCCTCCATCTCCTTCTGATCTTGAGTACGCACTTGCTCTTCAAGCTCGGCCAATTCCGAGCGACCATCTGCCCCATTACACGGCTCTTTGGTTGCAGACCCTGTTGTTGTATTCGTTAGACTGGGGTTGTCTGGTCCAGTCAATTCGGTCAAACCCAACAACTTGGATTCTACTTCGAGCTGCCCTGGTAGTTTGGTGCGACGCTTGAGCCCATCGTGTGTCTGCTTTGGTGGAGTGCCACATTTTGATGAATCTGTGGGCTTCTTCGCTTCATTGAAGCCACGTATAAGTTTTGTGCCTGCGACAGCACCCAGCTTTTGGTATACAGTAGTGCTGACCCTGGACATGAAGTCATCACTTGTCAGCAGCGCAGTGGAAGCATCTTGATATGTGACTATATTGCTCATATAAGCGCCGAACAATCGATAATCCCTTGGTTCATTACTGGTTCCGGAAGTACCACGGGGGCTAGAATCTGTTTGACAAAATGAGCGATTCAGTCTGTTGACTTGCGCGTTTTTGACTTACCTTGGTGACTAAGTGTTGTCGACGAAGCAGTTGATGGAGAGCGACGGGTGTCCGAGCATCGCCAGGGTTTTAGCTTTAGATATCCCTCCTCAAGCTGTGTTGCTAAGTTCTCTTCGCATGGCTTCATAGTCGATCCTTCCTGAAAGAACCATGTCCCTCGGCGCACTTCATATATGGGGCCTACCCAGTACGTTGGCGCCAGCTCCCTATTTTCCACGTTCACATCGAACAAAAAGTCCTCATTCACGGAAACCTTGGTTGGAACGCGTGAACAGCCAGGGTCTGCTTGTTCGTGGCTAAAGTTCTCATTTTCAACCTCGATGTCCGATATCCTTTGGAAAGCTTCTTCAATGGCATGAGAGTCCCTAATTGAGAATTGCACAAATTTCTTGGGGGGTGGCAGCTTGAGATCTTCTTTATTCCGAGCACTGGTAGACAGCTCCGGCTTCCTTTTCGGAGAGTCCACTGCATAAAACCACTTGACACTCAAGGGCGGGCAGTCTTCAGGGTAACGGTGTAAGCTGAGTCTGTACCTATGCGTGACAGCATGGTCTTGTCCTTGGGATTGCTTCAGGATATTCTGGATATCGTGTTGCTTGTCTGTAGTAGACAAGGGTGTCGAGCTTTGGGGGCTACTCCAAGGCGAAATTGCCCCTAGGAAAGGACCCCGTTGGCTTTCTTTTGGCATGAAGCTCAGGAGAGCTCGTGGTCTCGTGGCAAAAGCCAATGCGCCTACGTCAGATGAACTGATAAAAAGAAAGTATCAGACGAGGCTGTGAGACCTCAGAGGCCTAGGTGCTTGTATTAAATCGCAGAGGGTGCTCGGAATCGCAAATATTCATCCGTGCTTTCTGGCCTTGTTGGCAGTTTAACTAAGGCTTTGTGGATCAGCCGCCCAAAAGCTTCGTAGCTGACCACCTCCTCGTACACAGGGATAAATTATGTCAATTTGCAGGTGCTTACGATTTAGCGGGTGGATGACTAGTCACATATGCCACATAACTTATTTATTGTCTCAATCACTTATCAGTCATCAAGGATGATGGTTTATCTAGTGAACACAAATGGAGTTCAGTCGGTGCCGTAACGCAATTAAGACGGCGACATCATCAGGCATTAGGCAGCAGCAGCCGGCATCCGGCAGCAGCCGCTTACACGTCCTACGTCATTAACCAGATACTCTATGCACAGATTAGTGTTTATGTATGACATACCGTGGTTATATCTATCTTTTTGTGAATAGTAATATATTGGTCAGGTAAATTATTTACAATGACTATTAGGTAGCCGACATGTAGGCCAGTTACACACGCGGTTCCAATCTGACCGATTCTAAGAGTTCTTCTGTGTAATTCCCGGTAACCTAACTTAGTGAGCGATGCCAGTCATCTCATCCTAACCCCACCTTGTCATTGGGTTCCTACACTAGTGCAGTTCTACCTCGAGGACCAGACGGCAACCAACCCCACGGAGTCTCCTTCGTTCATCATACCAGCAGCTCCTACCCCCCAACAAGGTCACTTAAACGTTGAGTGCTCACCTGGTCACCTACTGATACTTACGTTTGGTATCTTCCCCCGCAAGGTGCGATTCTGAATCTTTGAACTTTCAGTTTGCTCAAGAAGCCTATTTCTTCGAGGTCGAGGGAGACCACAAGGAGAAAATGAACGTGCTCAAACTACAGAGGTTCGCATCGATACCACGAGTAGAAGCTGCGGGGTCACTGACCATGGCTCAGGAAATTCCCGCAATTCGACCAGGCAGACATCTTCTCCCTCCAAGATGCGTTTCGGAAGCTGGATGTCGACGACAGGGGCTATCTCGACGAGGCCACTGTGATCAAGGCAACGCAACAAACGGAACGGAAGCCTTATGATGTCGTACGCCAAGCCTTGAAAGAGGTCGAGTTGGACAGTTCCCGCCGCGTCGAACTGGAGGACTACGTGGATGTTAGTATCCTGAAAAGCACTTTCGTCAATAATGCTAACGCAAATCGGCAGCTCATCTCCAAAGTTCGCTTTGCACCAGCGCAAAATCAGGCTGGTGGCCATGGTCCCGCAGCAGTCATACCAGGAAATGTCACTGGGCAGTCCCGCCACGTCTCTAAGGGGAGCATCGGTGGGAAAATCCATGTACAAGGCTCGTCCGCAAATGTGACACACACTATAAACGAAGATGAGAGGACCGAATTCACCAGGCATATCAATGCTGTTCTCGCAGGGGACCCAGACATCGGCCACTCTCTACCTTTTCCTACCGATACCTTTGAGATGTTCGATAAATGCAAGGACGGTTTAGTGCTAGCAAAGCTTATCAACGACAGCGTTCCAGACACGATCGATGAGCGTGTTCTTAACAAGCCTGGGAAGAGAACAAAGGAATTGAACGCTTTCCACATGACCGAGAATAACAACATCGTCATCAACTCCGCCAAGGGAATAGGGTGTTCAGTTGTCAACATAGGGAGCGGCGATATAATCGAAGTTCGTGAGCATCTTATTCTGGGCCTCATTTGGCAAATCATCCGCCGAGGTCTCCTCGGAAAGATTGACATAAAACTTCATCCGGAGCTTTACCGGCTGCTTGAAGAAGACGAAACATTGGAGCAGTTCCTTCGCCTTCCTCCGGAGCAGATATTGCTACGTTGGTTCAACTATCACTTGAAAAATGCAAAGTGGGATAGAAGGTATGACATATCACACCAGAAACCAGGCTGCACAATCTCCGTCCACATCGGTGACTAGGCCGATCGAGGACTAATCTACTAATCCACGGAGATTTGGATGAAATATTCAGCTAACATGACATAGAGTTACAAATTTCTCAACCGATGTGAAAGACGGAGAGAACTACACCATACTACTCAATCAATTGGCGCCTGAGATCTGCTCGAGGGATCCCCTTCGAGTTCAAGATTTGGTTCAACGTGCTGAACATGTTCTGACAAATGCGGAAAAGCTCGAGTGTCGAAAGTTCCTGACCCCTACTTCGTTGGTTGCAGGAAATCCGAAGCTTAATCTTGCATTTGTGGCAAACTTGTTCAACACAATTCCTGGTCTTGACCCGATTACAGAAGAAGAGAAACTCGAGGTTGAGGACTTCGATGCTGAGGGCGAACGAGAGGCCAGAGTTTTCACTCTTTGGCTAAACTCCCTCGACGTACAGCCTTCTGTCAACTCACTGTTCGATGACCTACGCGATGGAACCATCCTGCTACAAGCGTATGATAAGGTAATTTCTGGCAGTGTGAACTGGAAACATGTCAACAAGCCTCCGACGTCTGGCGGAGAAATGATGCGGTTCAAGGCAGTCGAGAACACCAATTATGCAATCGAGCTTGGTAAACACATTGGTTTCTCCCTTGTAGGTGTGCAAGGAGCGGATATTACCGATGGCCAAAGGACTCTTACGTTGGGGCTGGTCTGGCAACTCATGCGAAAAGATATCACTATTACTCTCTCCGGCCTAGCACAACGCATGGGCAAACGCGAAATGACTGATGCAGAGATGATAAAATGGGCAAATGAGATGTCGCGAAGGGGAGGAAGAACTACGACGATTCGCAATTTCAAGGATCCGTCTATTGGATCCGGTATCTTCTTACTTGATGTGCTCAATGGCATGAAGAGCAGTTACGTTGACTATGAGCTCGTGACGCCTGGCCGGAGCGAGGAGGAGGCCTATGCCAACGCTAAGTTGAGTATTAGCATAGCACGAAAGCTCGGGGCGACGATTTGGCTGGTCCCCGAAGATATTTGTCAAGTTCGATCTCGCCTAGTGACCACTTTCATTGGTAAGTTCATTACAATTGATCTATAACGATGCATAGGTAAATTGACCATATACTGCAGGTTCGCTCATGGCTACATACGAGAAAATGCAATAGTTCGTTCGATCCAGGACTCTTACGCAAGGAGGGCTTCGTCTATGTTCTTAGACCTCGTGTTGCAAATCCCAAAGTCCCCGTTTTTAGTCATAGTGCTATCCAAATATAACCTTTAATCAAGGTCCTAACATGTCCTAACATTTCCAAATGATTCATCCTAGCTGCCAGCAACCCTTTCCGAGGGTTCGCCTATGAGTTTGAAACTATAGTGGGCCGTACCTCAATTTCTAAGCCTCACCAGGAAAGGATTATTTTCCAGTCGGCTTTCTTGGTTCTGAGCACTCGGTGACATAATAGCCACTTATAGCTTCACATACAGACCCAAGAAGAAGCAGCAGCGCGTTTTTGTAAATTTATGGATATTCTCATATGATTCCGAGGACAATCATCCGAAAACATGGATTGGTAAGACAAAGGGGATAAAAGAGTTTGATACAATTAGCATCTATCTACGTCTTATTTGGCGAAAGCTAATATGATAGTCTCAAGGACGCTTACCAGGGCTTCTCAAAAGTTTCTGCAAAGTAGAATCAGATGTCTCGAGTACAAGCTACGGCTCCTACGGCAGACCGTTTCGGAAAAAAAAAGGGTTGATCAGGAAATTCGGACGGACGAGTAGGACGAGGGATGAGGGATGAAAGATCGAGTGATATTAATTTGCGACTCGAGGACGAGGAAACTGGCCGCCAGTTATCGTTAGGAGGGTTAAAGGACGACAAAAGCTGGCGTTAAATCAAGATAGGAAAGAGGCTCGCTCGACGTTCGTTCGGCAAAGTTTCGAGCTGCTGACCACGATAAATAACAAATTGACAAACCATCTGGGCCGCGCCGTCCCTCTCCCAACCAGGAGTCTTTGCTTCATCACTACGATGAATAACATCGTTGAATGAAACAAGGCGGGACGGGTCGGTGAATGAAACGATCATAGGTATACCAATAAGCATGTAGCAGCTGTGAGGGGGACAGGGGGAACAGGGGGAACACCAAGGCACAATAAACTAGGGCTTAAAAGATCAAGAAGCACTGGGCAGTTATAGGGGGGAGGTAAGAAAGTCAAAGCTGATTACCGGTAAAATCTCCGAGGGTGTTGGGGGTTTCGCATCTCCCATAGGCAAGGCATTATACCAGGACGGCCTGATATACGACTTTGGGTATCAGCGAGCCAAGCAGGAGAGCAACCTACTCCGCGGTGTCCAGTTCATCATGAGCAGAAGCCAAGGGGTCTAACGTGGCCACTTCAGAGGGATCAGTATCTTGTTAAGGTTGAATGTTAGACGACTAACCTTTTCTTTCCTCGCCATTTGGTCCGTTTTCACGATCATCGTCGTTTCGTTCTCGCTCATCATCGCGGCGTTCCCGACCTTCTTTGACATCACGATCTCTCTCATCAGGGCTACGGGAGCGATCACGAGAACGCTCCCGTTCACGTTCACGTCTGTCATAATCACGGTCCCGACGGTCATAATCACGGTCCCGACGCTCGTAGTCACGATCATGGCGGTCATACTCCCGATCATACCTTTCATCCCTGCGTGGAGAGTAATCGCCACGGCTGCGTCGAGGTGAAGGAGAGCGGCCACGGCGGGGAGGGGTACGGTCACGCCGACGGTCGCGACCAGAGTCAAAACGCCAGGAGGCAGAAGGGGGAGTCCGAGCCCACTTTGACATGTTAATTGAATGTTTTCATGGTGTGGGCAGCCGGATGACAAACCTCTATCTTCAGTAAATCATCGCGGCCAATTCGCTTATTGTGCATCTCATGATAGGCATCATCTGCATCACGGCGACTCTCATACTCCACGAAAGCAAACCTGCCAACGTAAGTCAAGGTGAAGAGTCTGGAATGGCTTGGTTACATACAGTCTGCTCGACGGAGTTCGCGGTGCTGGAATATCACAACGCACAAGTCGGCCATACCTACAAGAAACGTCAGGAACAATCAAAGCCCAAGTACTCATTACAATGTGAATTTGACTCGGGAGAATGATGAACAGGTAGATGGTGGTAGTATTGGGTTTGGCGGAGAATTCCGCTCACAGCACTACCACAAAGCAGCAATGAGAGAGAATCTCTCTGAAACGGGAAAAAGTGAACAGCTTCGCCTGCGATACTGCGAGACTCCGTCGAGTGTTTTCGCGTTTGAGGAGACGAGTTGTTGGATATAGTAGCGAGTAGGCAATCGACGAGCGGCACGTACCGTTCGAATTCGTAGGCAAGATCGCGAGCTCGAGTCCCGTGCCCGAAGCCGGTGACATATAGGGTAGTGCCAGGACGAGACATGCTATGAGCGTGGCTAGATCAGTTTTTGATAGGTAGGAATGTAGAGAGGTGTTGGCTGCTCGAAGGATAATTGAAGTAAGTGAGGTCAGTAAGGGAGCTTTGGGATGCTAGAGTCGATTTAGCACATGTTCTACGGGTGGTCAAACATACCACTAATGATGTGCTTAGTAAGCGGGATGACTAGTCAGGTTGCATATGAGCGGTGAACACAGTTGATCTGAACTATATTTTGAGTACATGTAGAATATTCCTGCAGCACATAATCCCAAGCTCTTTATATAAGTAGAAATATTCCATATGATTTTATAAATCACTGTCTTCTATTATTAAAATTTAATTTTCTTATATATTTCTTTAAGTTTATTATATTTAAGTTTTTAAATATCTATTAAGTACTTATAAAGTATTTCTTAATTTTAGATTTTTATAATATTATTAAATTTATTTCTATAAAGAAGAATAATTTAATTTAAATAATTCTTTCAATAGAAAGACAGTTTTCTCAGATTGTGTTTTTAAAATTTAATAACTTGGTGTTAGCCGCAACCCTGAGCGGGTATTCTACTAATACTAACCGCTTACCCCCGCTGCCTTAAACAATCTTTAATATATTATATATAGTATAGATAAAAAGAAGAAATAAATATCTATAATTTATTATACTCTGATTTTAACTAGCTTTTATAATAATTAACAATAATAGTATATTTATTATTATAATTCTTGGCTTACCTAAGAATTGATTTTACTAAATAAATAATAATTAAAATATTTGTAATTGTGACGGGCAGATTATAGATAACAAACCGGCAGATTGTTACTGTTTACTATACTATTCTTTAAAAAATATATATACAGCAGTATAGTCAATGAATACTATAATAAAAATAATACTTATTAAAATTCTTAACATTATTATAATAATAATATATTTTTTATAAACTAGAAGTCTGCTTTCTAAAGCCGACTAATAGATTTTAATATAATAAGCTTATTAACATATATAATATTAAGCTTATTAATAAATTTTATATCATTACTTCTAGTCTATATTATATTATATTTTTTCTAATTCTAGTATTAATTTTTATTTTATATTATATTTTATTCTCTAATATAGTATTTATTTTATTTATATTAATTTCTTGCTGAACCGCTTATTTCTTTTTTTTCTTTTTTATAAAAACTAAAAAAATATAATCTTATTTATAGTATTTCTAACAAGATCTATTTATATATTTCTTATATTTTCTATTATTTCTACTATACTAAAAAATATAACTGTTGTATTCTAAAAATAGATATTATATTTAATTTTATATTTAATTTATTTACTGCTTTAATTATATATAAACAATTTTACTGCAGTTTTTTTAAGTATACTAATTCTATTAAATTTTGTGATGGCCGATCAAACCAACTGAATTTTATTAATATAATACTATTTGAACAAAATCTTAAGCATCAGAAGAAGAAAAGAAGAAGAAAAATAACTATATTTTCTATAATATTATATTATTTAAATATAGTATAAATAAGATAAATAAATTAAAGAAATTAAACTAGTTTTAATTTATTATTTTATTTAGATATTTTTTATATAATTCTTATATTATCCCCCGGATTAGTTTTAACTATTTTTAAATAAAAGATATTTTTATAATTTTTTTTATTATTATTTTTATAATAGAATCATAGACTGTAAATATTTTATAAAATCTAAAATAAAATTATTATTAAAATAATTAAAATTAAAAACTTTTTTTATAGCTATTTTTAGTCAGATTTTTAAATATTTTAAAAAACTAGAACTTTTTAAATAAGAATTATAAAATTTTTTTAAAAATATAAAAATATTTTTTAGATTTTTTATTAAATATTATAATAAATCTGCTACATCTGATTTTTTTTATCTAATATAATATATTAAATATTTCTAATATATATAAAAATTGAGAATTTTTTTATTTTATATTTTATATTTTTATTTATATTTATTAGCTTTATTTAGTTTTAGATTTAATTTAATAATAATTTATTTATTAATATAAATTAAAGTTTTTTAGAATAAAATACTAGATATATTCTAATATTAACTAATAGTTTTATTTAAAATATATATTTTTTTATTTTAAAATTTTATATAAATTATATTATTTATTTATTAGCTTTTTAAATAGTTATTTTTAGTTTTAATTAAAATAATTAATATAGATTCTACTTCCGGCTTAGATTAAAGTTTTTTTTTAATAATAGTTAGTTTATATAGTTTGTTATTTTTAAAAATTAAGAATATTTATTTTAATAAATTTCTAAATATTTTTAAAATAGATTATAATATTATAAATATAAATAATATTTATATTTTTTATTTAATATCTGCCGGGGGTTTCTAGTTAAAAAATAGTTAAAACTAATATCTATATTTTATTTAAAATAAGAATATTTTAAAAAATATATATAATAAATATATTATAATAAAGTTTATTATTAATAATAATTCTAATTAGTTATTATAAAAATTATTAATAAATAGAATTAATTTTTAAATTATATATTAGTTTATATTTTTAATTTATTTATTAGTTTAGAAATAATATAATATAAAAAGTTTTAACTTAATTTAAAAAATATAATAAAATTTTTATTAAAACTTTAAAATAAACTAAGACTTTTTATTAGAAATAATAATATTTAGAAATTCTATTTAAATATAAATAAATTTAATAAATAATTAGATTATATTTTATATAGTTATATTTTTAAGATATAAAATTAATATTATTTATTTAAAAAATTAATTTATTATTCTATATATAATATTATATTTTTATATATTTTTTAATAATATATAAAAATCTATAAATATATATTATTATAATTTATTAATAATAAAAAAAGATTAAAATAATCTTTATAATAGTTTTTTTAGTAATTCTTATATTTATAGATTATATAATTATTTAAATATTAATAAATATTCTTATTTTAGATATTCTAATAATAATATTATTTAATTAACTTTAAAGTTTTTATTTATTTTAAATATATAGTAGAGAACTGGTAGTATATTTTATTTAATAATTTTATATATAAATTTTTTTTAATAAATATTACTAAATATTTTTTATATAATAGTAATCTATTTTAAAAAAAAATAAAAATTATTTTAATTAATAATATTTTTTTAACTAAGTTTAATCGATTTATAGTTAGTATAAAAAATTTAATTAATTAATAATAATTTTTTATTTAATAAAATTAGAATAAATAATTATAATATTTATAATATCTTCAGATTTATTTATTCTAATTATAATATAATCTAATTATATTTCTAATCTAATAATTTATAAATTCTTTTTATTAAATAAATATATTAACTAAAATATTAGCTTTTTTAAGTCTATATTAGATTCTAAATAATATTTAAATAAAAATTTAGTTTATTTTACTTATTATATATTTAGTTTTTTTAAAATTATAAAGTATTTTAATATTTAATAATTTATAAATATTTTAAAAGATTTTTTTTATTAGAAATCTTTTTGCTTTATTTTTTAAATTTTTATAAATTTTATAATAATTAATATTTTTTTATTTTAAATATTATAGTTTCACTCAGCAGGTATTATAATTTTTAAAATAAATAAAACTAGATATTATTAATTATTAGTATATTAAACTAAGATTTTTATAATAGTTCTATTTATAATATTAGTTTTTAAGCTAATAAAAAAACTAAAATTATAATAGATTAATATAAATATTAAAATAAAAATATTTTTTAAAAATCTAAAGATTATTTAGTATTTTTTATTTTATATAAAAAAAATATTTTTATATATAAGTAATAGTAATAGTCAGACTAGTCTACTATAATTTTTAATAAATTATTAATAAAAAATATAAAATTTTAAAAATAACTATATTTTATAAATTATTTTTAAAATTTTTTTATTTTTTAATAATTATTATTTTCTTCGGATCTATTTATATTTTATTAATAAAAATAATAAAATCTAAAAACTTAGTTTTTATAATATAAAATTTATATTTATAAATAATAGCTTATAAATTAGTTTTATATAATCTTTTAAAAATTAGTTTAATATAAATTTAATATTTAAAAAAATTATTACTATAAATAAGAATATTATTAATATATATAATTATAAATTTATTTAGATATTTATATAAGATTTTATTTATTAATTTTTAAAATATTATTAATTTATTTATTATTCCGAAGAAAAGAACTTTATATTTAAATATATTATATTTTATTTAAAAAATAGTTAGATTTTTTAAATTAGAATTTATATAAATATAATAAAAGTCTTATCTAATATTTAGTTTAATAAATATTTTAGTTTATTTTAATTAATTAATAATTTTATTAATTAATAATAATAAATATAGATTTTTTTAGTTAATATATTAAGTTTTTAATAATTTATATATATATAAAGATCTTCTCCGGATTTTTAAATTATTAGAATAAATAATATAAAAAAAACTAAGCTTAAAATAATAAAATTTCTATTTAGATTTTTAGTAATATAATATCTTATAGTTTTTAGTTTTCTAGTTATTATTTTATATAATAAAAAGAATTTTAATAAAAACTTATTATTAAGCTAGATTTTATAATTATAAATATAAAATAATAATAAGATATTTAAGACTTATTTAAAAAATATTTTAATTAAATTATAATATTAAAAAAAATCTTACTAATTTTTTATTATTTTTATTTAATAAAAAATATTTTTAGTTTTTTATTAATTATTTTTTTAAATCTTTATAGTAATATAATAAAAATTTTTAACTTTAATTTTTTTAGATATTACTAAAAGCTGGCTATTTTAATTAATATAATTTTTAAATTAGTTGTTTTTAGTTTTATCTAATTTTTAATCTAATTATTTATAAATTTGTTTTTATATTTTTTTTTTAAAATATAACATTTTATTTATTTTATATAATATTTAGACTTATTTTATATTATAGATTCTGTTTTTATTTAATTTTTATATAGTCTGTATAGAAAATAGAGAATTTAAATTTTTATTATAATATTTTTTAATTATTTTTTTATTCAAAAATAAAGTCTTATTTACCAGCTGTTTTAATATCTTATAATTAAAAAAATAATATTATATAATTACTAGTTATTTTAAATAAGAATATCTTAATAATTTAATAAAAAAAGATTATTTATTATTTATTTTTTAAATCTAGTAATTAATCTATTTTTTATTTAATATTCTTTTAGTATATTTAGTTTACTTTTTAAGATTTAATAATTCTAAAAAAAAACTATTTATAAAAATCTGATTTAAATCTTATTTTTAAATAGAAATTTTTTATATTATATAAATTAATCTATATAATAGTTCAGTAAGACTTTTTATTTTATTAATTATAATTTTTTTAAAATTATATTATAGGATTTTAAATCTAATATTAAAAAAAATCTATTTAAAAAATCTTTTTTTATTCTAATATTAAAATAAATTATATTTATTAAAAGAATAAAGAATTTTTTATTAAATCTAGTTATATTTTAAATATTTTATAATTTAAATAATTTTATTTTAAGAAATATTTCTACTTTAATTATAAACTTAATATTAATATAAATATAAATATTTATTTTAATATTTATTAAAATTCGGATAAAAACAGCTATTATATTTTTTAAAATTAAAATTTAAATTATAAAATTATTTTTAAAAGATTTTAATAATATTTTTAGATTAATATACTATTAGTTTATATTTATTATATTTAAAATAAAGACTTTTTTTAAACTAAGTTTTTTACTAATATATTTTTAGATTTAGTTTTTTTTATTATTTTAGTAAAAAATATTTTTTTAAAATAATTATAACTTAAATATTTAAATTTTTTATAGTAGAAATATTTTTTTAGCTAGTAATATAGTATAGGTTTTTTTATTTATATAAGATTTAAATAAAATCTTAATTTTATTTTTATTAATTATTAAAATAGTTTTATTATTTAAATTATTTTTATAATTTATAAATAAGATTTAATGCCTTCCGCATGGCTCTTACAAATTTTATAAAACTATTTTTTTCTAAGATAATATTTTTAGTTATTTATAAATAGTTATTATTAGTATAAAAATTAATATTATTTAATAAATAATATTATTTAGATTAAGTAAATTAATTATATAAAAATATCTTGCAGAGCTTGCTAATTATATTTATTATCTTTATTGTTATTTATTTATTTTTTATTAATAATCTTAATAGTAATATTTTATATTAAGCTGAATTTATTTTTAAATATGTATTATAATTTTTTAAGTATTTTGGTTTTATGTTTATTAACTAGGATCTATATCGGCCGAATAGTTATAAAGTAATAATTAAATGTTTTAAACTTTTATTATTTTTTAATTATTTATGTACATTATATAACTTCAATCTTATAATATTACAAGCCTTAGGCCCTCGCTATGCTCGGTGTATGGAAGGGTGGGCTGCCTCACAGGCTTCCTTGCAGGACTGTTTACAGGACTGTTTACAGAGCTGTTTATAAAACTATTTATAAAGCTATTAGTAGAACTATTTTTTTATAAACTATCTTATACTTATATGCTTGATTATAAAACTATTAGTAGAACTATTAATAGGATTATTAATAAAACTATTAATAAAACTATTAATAAACTTATTAGTAGAATTATTAGCAAAGCTATTAATAGAATTGTTTTTTATAAATTTATTTATAAAATTATTAATAGAGCTGTTAATAAAACTATTAATAAAACTATTAATAAAACTATTAATAAAACTATTAATAAAACTATTAATAAAACTATTAATAAAACTATTAATAAAACTATTAATAGAACTATTAATAGAATTATTAATAAAACTATTAATAGGATTATTAATAATTTTATTTATAAATTTATTTATAGAACTATTAACAGAATTATTTTTTATAGACTTATTTATAAAATTATTTATAAAACTATTAGTAGAACTATTTCTTATAAACTTATTTATAAAACTATTAAGAAGATTATTAGTAGAACTATTTCTTATAAGATTATTTATAAAATTATTTATTTATTTATAGAATTATTAATAGAAATATTAATAAGACTATTAATAAAACTATTAATAAAATGATTTATAAAATTATCTATAAAACTATTAATAAAATTATTTATAGAATAATTTATAGAATAATTTATAGAATAATTTATAGAATAGCTTATAAAATAGGTTATAAATAATTTATAAAATAGTTTATAATATAGTTTATATATGAATAAAATATTAAAAATTATATAATTTAAAACTAAAAATATATAAATTTTAATAAAATAGAACTGCTAAGTTAGCCGGGTAAAAATAGAATAAAATTTTTATATAAAAAAATATTAAAATCTAACTTCAAAAAATTATTAAAAATTAAATTTTTTTTATATTAAAAGCTAAAAATAGTATTAATTTATAGTAAAAAATCTAATTTATATATAGAATTTTAAATTTTAAAAACTATTAAAAATTCGGATTATAATAATAATATATATAATTTTTCTTTTTTTATTAATATTTTACTTATTTAGAAAAGTAGGACTATAAAAATTATATATTTTTAAAAGTAGAGTTTTTCCGTATTAAACAAGTTTATTTTTAAAAGATTATATTAAGAATTAACAGAGAAATCGAATTTCCAATTAAATTATAATATTTCATGATATAATAATAGGGATAATAAAATTAAAACTATGATTTATAGAACCATTTAGATAAATTATTTTTAGAGTGAGAATAATATTTATTTCTTTAAATATAGTATTTAATATATTAGTTATTAATATTATTAAGACTATTTTTATTAGTAAATTTATTATATTTAGTTTTTTTATTTATTTAATTTTTATAATTTTTAACTAGAATTATACTAGTTATTATATTATATATATATATTATTATATAATTTATTTAATCTAAATTTAGTAATAATAGATTTTAGTATTACAAATAATAAAAATACTAATATTATTATATCTAAAATTCTAAATAAATAAAATAAATCTTTATTATTTAGTTTTATATTGTGTTTTTGATCCGACTTTAGTAAACTGCTTAAAAATATAAAAAATCTAAAATAATACAAAGAAAATTTAGAATATTATATTAAAAAGATAAATATAGTTTATTAACATAAATATTTACTTTGAAATAATTAAATAATATTGAAACAAGACTTATACTAGAGACAAATTTCTATAGTATAAATATAATAATAAAATTATTAGTATAAAAAATGAAAAAATTACTATTATTATAAGACATATTATATAAAGAATATATGATTGTTAATAGAATAATAATAAAATCTTATTTAAAAATATAATTATATAGTTTCAAAAATAAAAGAATATCTTATAGAAGTCTTCTGTTTTTATAAATATTAAGATTAAGATTTTAATCTAAATAATTATAATTCTAAAACAGATAGATTATAATATTTTTTTAAAAATTAGTAGAATAAGAAAGATAATTATAGATCTTTATTTGATATATTCTATAATAATAATAACTAGTAGAAAATAGATGGGATTAATTATTTTTTATTGGCTTCGTGACTTTAAGAAAATAATAGATTTTATAACTATTAGTTGATTCTTTTAAATACTAGCTAGACAGTCTATATATATTGTCAGTCTGAAGGCAGTGAAGAAAGATATTATATCCTTATCAGTCTAAAGATAGTGGTATTCTTAAGGATTAGATATAATATTTTTTTCTTTATAAAAAGATAAAAATATATATTATAAATGCTACTAAGATAAAAAAAATACAAATAAAAATAAGAATTAATATTATAGTAAAAAGATTAAATAAAAAAAAGCAAGTCTATATACCAAATATAAAAAATTAAATAAAGTAAGATCTGATGGCTAAAAAAAGGTAAGTTAGTTTAATATATTAAAATTAGAATTAGCGGATATTTAAAAAAATATTAAAAAATAAAATTATTAAAAGACTATTTCTTAAAAAATCTTTTATGAAAATTAATCTTTTTTTGTATAAAGAACTATTTTTTAATATTTATAAAAATATTTTATCTATAAGCTAAAAATATAAGATTAATATCTTTTTTTATATTAAAAAAATGGACTTTTAAAACTGTAGTATAAGATTTCTAGATATTAATAATAATAATATAAAATAAATAAGATTTATTTTTAAGTAAGTCTCTTAAAACCAAAATACTTTTAAATAGAGATATAAAATTAAAAATATTATTAAAAATTTTTTTTATCATTTTTATAATAGGCTTCTTCTATATAAGATATTAATTAATAATCTAATCATAAAGTTTAATAATATTAATATTAGAATTTATAAAAAATAATATAGTAATAAAAATATTTTTATTATTATTAAAAAAAGACTAAATAAACTTTTTATTATTTAAATTAAAATATTATCTTTTTTTTATTTTAATTTTCATTTATTTATTTATGTTGGAGTTTCGGTTCTTTGAGATAAGGTTTAATTAACTTTCACTTTTCCATACAAATTGTATGTAGATGTAAGGTGAAAATAAAGTTAAAATAAAGAATTATAAAATTAGAAGAATTAAAGATTTAATAAATAAGAAAATAAACAGAATAACAAATTTAATATATAATTCTAATTAATAGAACTAAACGAAATTTTAATAGAAATAATAGATAATATCAGACTATTTAAACTATTTTCTTTATTTACTAATTTTTTAAACAGAAAACTAGAAATATTTAATAAATAAAGATAAGAATATAAAAATAAAATAAATAAAACAGACTAAAATAATAATTCTTATTTAAATAATTAAATTAAAAAATTTAAAATTTAAAATTTTAATATTTAGATAAACTTCTAGTTTAATATACCCCCACAGTTTTAAAGAAATAATAATTTTTATTAAAATTAAAATAAATAAACTAATAAATAAATAAAATAAATAGAATATTAAAATAAAAAATAATTAAATAATTAAATTCTTATTATATTAAATTATTAAATAAAATACTAGTATTTCTAATTATTAAATTATTTAATTAGATTATCTATTTTTATTTTATTAGTCAAAATCTAATAAATGTTAATAGTTTTATTTGAAGCTTTTTATCTAAGCTGGTAATTAGCTATATTAATATATTTTAAACTAGTCTAAAAAAAATAAGATTAATTAATATTTAAATTATTGAAATATCATTATATAATATTAAGAAATAGTATTTAAAATTAAATCTTATTTATATAAAGAATTATTTTTATTAAAAAAATTACTTGGCTAAGATAAATAAAGCTAATAATTTTATTTTAATTATTAAAAAAATTATATAATATTATTTTTTATTTAATTAATTAATTATTTTATTAAAAAAATAAATAATATATTTTATTAAGCTAATATAATCTAAATTATTATTAAAACTAATGTTATTAATTATATAAAAAACTATTTATTTAAAACTAAAACTATATTTAATAATTAGATTTTTAATTTTTTTCAATAACAAATTAGATAATCTATTATTTTAAGATATTTAGAATTTAAATTAATTAAATATTTTATAAATAATTAATATAATTTAGCTATATTAAATCTAGTTTAAACTATAATATATAAAACTAATTCTATTTTTTATTAGAATTTATAAATTCAATTAGCTAAGATTTTAAAAAGTAGATTTTTAATTAATTTTTTATTTAAAAATAAAGATTTAAAACTTTAAAAATATTTTAAATTAAATTTATTAATAATTTTATTAATATAGTTTGATTATTTAATCTAAAGCTTTCTATTTTAGTAATTATATAATATCTAAATATTAAAAAATAATATAGATTTACTAAGATTCTTTATTTTAAATAATATTATTAATTTTTATTTAAATTTATCAAATTTTTTATAATATAATTAATAGAATATATAAATTATATTATTTATAAAAATTAATAAGATTAAAATTTTATTAATATAAATATATTAATTCTTTTTAATAAAACTAAAATCTAAAACTTTAAATTTTATTTTAAATATTTTTTATTATAAAAATAAAAATTATTTTAGTTTATATAAAACTTTTTATAATAAATAAACTATTTATTTATTTTCTTATTTAAATAATAGATTTATATAAATCTTTTTTTAATAAAATTATTAAAAAAATAGTAATTATATTCAACTAATATATTTTTAGATTAAATATAATAATTAAAACTAAAATACTTCTTATAAATCTAATTATAAATATATTAATATATATTTTTAATAAATTAAATACTTATAAATTATTTTATATATAAATATATATTTTAAAACTAATTAAATAATCTTTTTTATTAAATTTATAGATTTATATTTATTTTAATAAAAAAAATTTATTCTTAATATTATATATTAAATATATAATCTAAATACCTAAAATATTTAATTAATTAAGTTTTATTTTTAAAATTTAAATAAACTAAAATAAATATAAATAATTTATTAATTTTTTTTAGTTAGTAAAAGATAATAAAAATTAATTTTTATTAATATATAGAATTTTTTTATTAATATAATTAATTATTATTTAGATTATTTATAAAACTAATTTTTTTAGAAATAGTTATTTTAATTAAATAACTTAAAATAATAATATTTTAAATCTTTAATTAATTTAATATTAAAAAAATTAATTTTTTAATAATTTTTTAATTAATAAAAATATTATTAATTCAAATTTTTAGTAGTAAAACAAACAGTAAATAATTTAAAATAAATAATAGATTTCTAAAAACTAGATTTTTTAAAAGTTTTATAAAATTATATAATAGAAATTATTTTTTTAAATAATTTTTTTATATTATATAATTTATTATATAATTTATTTAAATCTTTTAGTCTTAGTTTAATACATTTTTTAATATTTAAATTATTTAATTAAAATAGTTTCTAATTAGTTAGTTTAATATCTAATTATTCAATTTAAATAGAATTAATAATTAAAATAAATCACTAATTAATTAATATATTTTTTAATTTAAAAATTTATTAATAATTAGAATTTTTATTGAAAATAATATTATATACTAATATCATATATTTTAAAATTAAAATCTAAATTTACTAGATATTTAAAATTTTATATTTAATTAAAAAGACTAATTAAAATTCTAAATTTTAACTTATTTTTTTTAAAAAAATTACTAATTCTAATATAAATATATAAGTTATATTTTTTTAAATGAAAAAAATCTATTTTTTTAAATAGTTAAAAAAAGTATTATAAAAGATTTTTTTATATAATTTTATATAATATTTTCTAATTAAATTATTTATTTAAAATGTAATTTAAAATATAAATAACTACTTTTATTATTTTAAATTAAATAAATAAAAAAAATTAAATTAATTAATAAATATTTTATTTTAAAAATAATTAAATCTTTATTTTTTTTATAAATAAATTTTATTTAGATTAATAAATAAATAAAAAATTAATATTAATTTTTTTAATTAATTTAAATTAAAAATCTACTAAAATTTTAATTTTAGTTTAAATAAAATTATTTAAATATTATTTTATATTAATTGATTATATAAATAATTATATTAATAATTAATTATAAAATATTTTTTTAAAAAATTAAGACTTATTTTAAATAAAATTTTAAATAAAAATTATAAAAATAACTAATATATTTTTTTTATTTATTTTAAATATTAAATAAATTAAATTTTTATAAATAACTTTAAAAAATTTAATATTTTAATTAATTTTTTATTTTAAAATCTGCTGATTTAATTAGCTAATTTAATAAATAAAATATTTTTAAATTAAATCTAAGTTAAGATTAATAATTTATATTTTTTAAGTTTTCTAATTAAAATATTTTAAAACTTTTTCTTTTAAATATTCTAATCTATTATACTATTTTTTTATAGTTTTAGAAATCATATAAAATTTTTTAAAAAATCTAATTAACTATTTAATTATTAAATTAAATATTATTAAAAATTTAATTAATTATTTTTATTAAATAAAATATAATTTATAAATAAGTTTAATTTTATAGACTAGTATTTTATTAATTATTTTAAAAAATTAATTTTTTTTATTTTAAAATAGTCTATTTTCTTCGGCTTTCTATTTTAATATAATATTTTAATACAATTTAGAAATAAAAATAATATTTCTTAATTTAAAGAATATATTATCTTTTTTAAATAAATAAAACTAAATATAACTGTTTTATAATTTTAAATAATATTAAAAATATTTTTAATATATATCTAATTATTTTTTATTATATTATATTTAATAAATAGTTCTAATAAATTATATATATAATTATTAAAAATAATATTAAATATTTATTATTTTAATAAATTTATTACTAAATTATTTAATTTAAAATTATATTAATATATTAATAAAATAAATTTAAATAAAAACTATTTAATTTATTAATTTTGAGAAATTTTCAAAATAATTAGAATTTTTTAATATATTTAAGAAATCTTTTTATAAAATATATAAGGGCGACCCGGCAGATATCGCTAACCCAATGTGTTTTACTAATTCTATTTAATATTTTTATTATATTCGTTTTATTTATCTACCCGTCTGTCCTATACAAATAAGATATAGATATATATTTTCTTATTTTTATTTTTTCTTTTTTTTATATTTAAAATTTTATATTATTAGTACTAGATTAATAGAAAACAAACTAATTTAATTAGTTCTAATATAATTTTAAATATTATTTTTATTTTTATTTTTTTTCTGAAATTTTTTAAAACTAAATATATAAAAAATATATATTTTTATTATTTTTAAAAGTTTTCTTTTTCTTATATAAACTCACAGTAATAATAATTAGTCTTAAAAAATCTAAATCTAAAAAATTTAAAATTCTAAAATTATAAATTTTAAATAAATTTCTATTACTATAACTATAGACTGTATAATAACTAAAAAATAAAAAATTTAAAATAAAATTTTAAATATAATTAAATTATTATTAAAAAATTAATAAATCTTATTATTATAGCTGTTAGTTATATAAAATTTATAAAAAAAATTTAGATTCTAAATAAAAATAGAAATTAAAATAACTATAATAGTATATAATATATTAGAATCTAAGCTATTTAAAAAGAAAATTTGAAAATTAATTCTATTTATAAATAAAATTAATAAAACTTTTAATAAAAATATTTTATCTAAAGAATTTTATAATTTTTATAAAAATAATTTAAAATATATTTTTAAACTAGTGCTGAAAATCTATGATAAATTTAAAAAAAGATTATAAAACTATTAGCTGAGATAATTAAACTAAAAAAATCTAATCTAACTAAAAATTAATTATAATATATTTTTTATAATATTAATTTTTTAGACGGTAAAAAAAATGTTTTAAAAACTAAAAATATATAAATCATAATATAAAAAAATATTATATTAATTCTAATAACTAATATCGACTATAAATTTTTAATTATTAAAAAAATTTTAAAATTCTTCGATTTCCTAATATTCAACAATAAAAACGTATAATTTTTAAAAATTAAAAAATAATAATTAAATAAAAACATGAAGCTAATATTAATTATAAAAAAAATATATATTATTAGCTGCTGTAAAAATAATATTTATAAATATCTATTTTTTTAATTAAAAATTAGAATTAAATATTTTTATAAAAATATAACTAATATTTTATTTTATCTAGCTATAATTTATATTAATCTTAATAAAAAGCAGAATATCTAATTAAAATATATATATTTTAAAATAATTTTTAAATAAAAATTCTATAATTTCTATATTTAATTCTATTATCTAGCAGATAAAGTAGATATTTTTAAAAATTAATAAAAATTTAATTTTTATCAGAAGCTGTTTTTAAAACTTAATAAATTAATTTTTAAAAATATTATAAATATAATATTAACTTTAAACAGTATATTATTATTTATATTAAAATATTAGAAAATATAAACTAAGATATAAAATATTATTATTAGATTTTACTATTTAATTATAAAAATAATTTAAATATTAAACTAAATTTAATATTTAATAAAAATATTATTAAAATATTAATTAAATTTTATATAAATAGAAAAACCTATATTATACTACTGGTTAAAAAAAGTATTTTTATTATAAAAAGTTTAAATATTTTAATTATAATTATTTAAAAAAATATTTCTTATTAAAATAATAAAAAAAGCTAAATATAAAAATATATTAATAAAAAGTTTAATTTAAAAAAAGTTTTTATTTTAGATATAATAAGTATAAACTAGTAGTATATTAATCTAAAAATATTATTAAAATTTTTTAAAAATAATTTTATAATTAAAATTCTAATTTTAAAGAATATAATAGCTGTTTTTATCTAAATTTTAATAAATATTAGAATAAATCTTTATATCTATATTAACAGTAAGTTTATAGTTAAAATAAAAATATTTTTTAAACTAAAATTATTTAAATTATAAAATATTTAAAATATAACTAGATTTAATAAAAGATTTTCTATTTTTTTAATATATATAATTTATTTTAATTTTATAGTACAAGAAAGATTTTTTAAACAGATTTTTTTTTAACATTAGATTTAGAATTTTATAATATAATCTTAGAAAAATTATAATTAATAAAATAAAAAATCTTATTAAACTATTATATGAACTAATTTATATGATCTAAAAATTTTTTATTTAAAAATAAAATTTAAATTAGACTTTTATAAATAGTTCTTCTAAAATTATTAGATATTAGAAAGTAGACTAGATATACTAAAAAATATTAAATAAAAAAATACATTAATTACTAGATTTAAAAAATAGATAGTAAATAATCTTTTTTATTAAATTATTAGAATATTTTTGTTTAAAATAATTAATAATTAGTATATAATATTATTTTTTTATTATAAAATATTAAAACAGCTTATAAACAGCCATCTATTTTTAAATAAAAAAATAATTAAAAAATATTATAATAAAAATTTAAGTTTTCTATTTTATTTATAGATTATATAAAGATCGGATAAGAATAGAATTTATAGTATAAATTAAATTTAAATATTATATAAAATAAATAAAATATTATATTCTAATAAAAAATATAAGAATAAATAGACTAAGAACTAAGTAAAATTAAAAGAAGCTAATTTAAAAGTAATATTAATTAAAATAACCGGCTTTTAATAATATTTAAGAAAATTAAAATTAAAAGTCTTTATTATATTTCTACAGAAAATTAAAAAAATAATTAATAAAAAAATAAAACTAACTTTTATTAAATAAAAATAATAAGGAATTATTAAAACTTTTTTTTAATATTATAATTTAATTAAAATATTTTTTAAATAAGTCTTAAATATTTTATTATTATTTTATATTTATAATTATTAAATTCAACTTACTAATAAGTTTTTATTAAAACTTTTTTTTATTATATAAAATAATAGCCGAAGAATTAAAAGCTATAAAATATTATATTATTAACAATCTAAATAAAGATTTTATTATCTTAAACTTAGTTTTATTTCTATTATTTATTTTAATAATTTAAAAATCTAAAGAATATTTTTATATATATATAAATTATTAAAAGCTTAATATATTAATTAAAAAATATTTATATTTATTATTTTTAATTAATAAGATTATTAATTAATTAGAATAAATTAAGATATTTATTAAATTAGATATTAAATAAAATTTTTACTATATTTATATAAATTCTAACTTAAAAAATTTAATTATTTTTTAGATTTAATATAATATATTTAAATATAAAGTTTTTTTTTAGACTAAAAAATAGATTAGCTGTATTTTAAAAACTAATAAATAAAATTTTATATAAATATCTAAATAAATTTATAATTATATATATTAATAATATTCTTATTTATAGTAATAATTTTCTTAAATATAAATATATATTAGACTAGTTTTTAAAAAATTATATAAAACTAGTTTATAAATTATTATTTATAAATATAAGTTTTATATTATAAAAACTAAGTTTTTAGACTTTATTATTTTTATTAATAAAATATAAATAGACTTAGAGAAGATAGTAGTTATTAAAAAATAAAAGATTTTAAAAATAGTTTATAAAATATAATTATTTTTAGAATTTTATAATTTTTATTATTATTTTATTAAAAATTATAATAAATTAGTCTAATTATTAACTTTATATATATATATATATAAATTTTCTTTTTATATAAAATAAAAAATATTAGATAATCTTTGAATTTTTAAAAAAAAACTTTTATTTTAATCTTAGTATTAATCTATTATAATCTATTTTTTTGATTAAATTAGAAACTAATACTACAGACAGAACTATTATAAAAAACTTTATTTAATATATTAATAATTAATAATATTTAGTTTTATTTTTTTTAAAAATTATAATATCTACTAAAAGAAATAATAATATTTATAATAAAAAAATACTTATTATTATAAGATTTATAAAAATTTAGAAAATAAAACTAGAAAATTTTTAATATAAAAAATCTTTTAAAATATTTATAGATTACTAAATACTAGAATACTTTATAATTTTAAAAAACCTAAATATATAATAAATAAAATAAACCGAATTTTTATCTAAATATTATTTTAAAATTTAATATAAATTTAAAAAAGCTAATATTCTAACTAATATATTGATTTAATAAAAGAAAATCTATAAATTATTAGACTAAAAATATAACTAGATTATATTATAATTAAAATAAATAAATCTAAAGATATTATAAATATTATAATTATTTATTTTAATTTTATTAAATAAAAAATTATTATTAATTAATCAAATTTTTTATATTAACCGCAAGTCGACAGAGCTTAGTTAAAAAAAATACTATTAATCTAAATAGTTTATATTTTTTTAAAAATAGGTTACTATTATATAAAAAATATTTAATAATATTTATTAAAAAAGATTTATAAAATTATTAGATAAAATATACTATTAATTATTTATTATATATTTAGAATAGATAAAAACTTTAAAACTAGTTAAGTAATACTATTATTAAAATATTTAAAATAAGAATATTTATTAGTATTTAAATAATTATATAATTTATAAATATAAGAATTACTAAAGAAAATTATTATAAAAATTATTTTAATTTTTTTTATTATTAACTAATTATAGTAATATATATTTATAGATTTTTATACACTATTCAAAAATATATAAAAATATAATACTATATATATAATAATAGATTAATTTTCTAAATAAATAATATTAATTTTATATACTAAAAATATAATTATATAAAATATAATCCGATTATTTATTAAATTTATTCATATTTAAATAAGATTTTTAAATATTATTATTTTTAATAAAAAGCTTTAGTTTATTTTAGAATTTTAATAAAAGTTCTACTATATTTTTTAAATTAAATTAAAACTTTTTATAATATACTATTTTTAAACTGATAAATAAACTAAAAATATAAATTAATATTTAATTTAAAAATTAATTCTATTTATTAATAACTTTTATAATAACTAATTAAAACTATTATTAATAATAGATTTTATTATAATATATCTATTATATATATTTCTTAGAATATTTTTATTCTAAATAAAATATAAATACTAGTTTTAATTATTTTTTAATTAGAAATTTTTAATAAATATTAGATAAAAAAATATAAATGTTATCTATGTCTATAATATTATAATCTGTTTTAAAGATATTTAAAAATTTATGAAAGTTAATATTTTTAATCTTTAGAAATAATAAACTATATAAACTAACTATTATTAAAAAAACTTTGATTTGAGCTGAAAGTAGAGTTTATATTAATTATTTTAACTAAAATCAAAAATAGTTATTTAAAAAGCTAATAAATAAATAATATAATTTATATAAAATTCTAAAATAAAAAAAATATATTTTAAATAAAACTATTAGCTAATATTAAAGTATATCTAATATTTTATTTTAAAAAACTTTAATCTATATTAATAAATAAATTACTATCAGATTAAATCTAGAATTAAATAGAACTAATAAATATAAATAAAAATATAGAATATAAAATAAAAAAATTCTTAATTTATATATATATTAAAAATATCTGATATATTATATTAAATAAAAAAACTCGGCTAAAGCAGATTTATTATAATATTTAATAAAAAAGTTAAAAAATATTTTTATATTTTTAAAAAAGTTTTATAATTTTTAAAAACTTCTAATTCTTTAAAATATCTGTAAGCCTAGCTGAAGACAGCTGTAAAAAAATTTTAATTTTAATTATTTTAATAAAAATTTTATTTTAGATTTTATAGAATATATATAGTATATAGTTATACTATAAAAATAATTCTAAAAAAGATTACAAAAATATCTTTTATCTATAAATAGTTAGAACTAATCTAAAAAATAATATAAAAGTAATCTAATAGATATTACTAATCTAATTTATCTTATTAATTTTTTTTAATATTTTTATTATATTTATTTTATTTATTTATTTATTTATTTTATATAAATAAGCTGTAGATATATATTTTCTGATTCTTATTTTTCTTTTCTTCTTCTTATATTCGAAATTTTATATTATTGGCACCAGATTGGTAGAAAATGAACTGATTTGATCGGCCCTGACATATATCTAAAATATAAAATTTTATAGATTTATTAAATTTAATTTAATATATTTAGATTAAATGATTATATAAATTCTTAAAAATTTTTATTAATATATTTATAATTTTGAAAATTATAGTTTTTATTATTTTTTTTATTTATATAAATATATTAAATTATATAATCTTTTTTTTAGATTTTTATTTATTAATTTCTTTTTTCAAAAATTTATTTATTTTAATTATTCTAATTTTAAAAAATAATATAGTTTACTCTAATTAGTTTATTAATATATTATTTATTTAAAAATTTTAATTAAATTTAATTATATATTTTTTATATTAATTTAAAAAATTTAGAATTCTTTTTAATTATTCTTATTTTTAATAAGTCTAAATTATTATATTAAAATAAAAATATTTATTATTTTATAAATTGATTTAAAAAAATTAAAAAATATTCTAATTAATTTTTTTATTTTATTAATTTAAAATTTTATTATTTTAGAATATATTAATTTTTATTATTTAATATAAATTTTAATAAAATTTTTTATTAAAATAATAATATTAATTATTAAGATCTTATTTTTTTAATTAGTTAATAGATACTAATTAGTTTTATAAAATTTAAAGAATTTAATAAGATTTTTTTTAAATTAAATATAATATATTAGTTTTATTTATTTAATATAAAATTAATTAATAAACTTGAAAAAACTAGTTTTAATATAATTTTATTGAATTTTTTAAAATTTTAATAATAATTCTACTTTATTTTCTAATAAAAAAAATAGTCTAATTTATTAAAATTAATTATTAAATTTACTAATTATTTAATTTATTTAATACTAATTATATTAAACTAAATTAGATAAATAAATTTAATTAATAATTTTAGATTTCTTAAATTTTAAATTTTTTATTAATTATAAATAATTAAATTTAATTAATTTATAAAATCCAGTTATTTAACTAATTTAATTATAATATTTTATTAAATTATTAAATAATCTAATTTTTTATATTAAATAGATCCAATTATAGTTAATTTAATAATTTAATTATTGTCAGACTGAAAGGTCACGTGGGTATTAAAACCCTAAGCCCTAGTCTTCTTAATTACTTATTTAAATAATAACTATTATTCTAGTCTATTTTATTTATTCTATTTCTATATTCTTATCTCTATTTATTAAATATTTCTAGTTTTCTGTTTAGAAAATTAGTAAATAAAAAAAATAGTTTAAATAATCTAATATTTTCTATTATTTTTATTTAATTTAGTTTAATTTAGTTTTATTAATTAGAATTATATATTAAATTGATTATTTTATTTATTTTTTTATTTATTAAATTTTTAATTTTTTTAATTTTATAATTTTTTATTTTAACTTTATTTTTATCTTACTTTTATATATAATTTATATAAAAAAATAAAAATTAATTAAATCTTATTTAAAAAAACAAAACTCTAATAGTTATAAGTCTAAAAGATCTTTTATTCTAATTTATTTAATATTTTTTTATTAAATAAATAATTAAATTATTAAACTAACTATAGTTAGATCTATTTAATATAAATACTTAAATTATTTAATAATCTAACAAGCCTTGGGCCCTCGCTTTGCTCGGGGTGCCGCGCAGGCCCAGGCTGTTATATATATTATTATAATAGAAGTAACCGGCTGTATACTAATTAGTTAATTAATATAAATTAATATTAAATATAAATATTATATAAATATTAAAATATCTACTACCTAATATTTTCTATATTCTACTACTACTATTATGTATTTTTTTTTCAAAAAAAAGTTATTTATTTTATAAATATTTATTTTATAGACTGTTAAGACTTTTAAATTAAATTATTTTATTATACTATATATAAAAACTAGTTATTATATATTAGATTAGTATTATATAGCTATTTAATATTATTTAATTATATAAATAATAACTAATTAAATATTATTATTATATAAAATAATATATATTTTTATTATAATTTTAAGCTAATCCAAACCGCAGTACTAAAAAAATAATAAATAACTAATAATTTAAATATATAAATATATATAAACATAACTTACAGCTGCAGCTGCTTTTTTAAGTTTATATTTTTTATAAATAATAATATTTTTTTAATAATACTAATATTATGATTATCGCTGCTGTATATACTATTAAAACCGGTAAGTTAAAATTATTATAATTATATTAAAATAAATAGTTAATATAATTTATAATAGTTTTTAATATTTTTTCTAATTTTTTTATTATATAATTTTAGATTCTGATTATTAACTATAATCCGGCTAGATATATAGTTTTCGGGCTAATAGCTGAACTTATTATTAATTATAATATAATTTATAAGTTTATAATCTACTAATATAAATAAAATTTTTAGCTTATTTTTAATTATTTATTAAATTAAAAATTTAAACAGATTTAGACTTTTAATATAATACTAATAAATATTAAAAATAATTAAAAGTTCTATTTTTATTATTAACAGAATTATAAACTATAAATAGAATATATTATTTTATCCGGCTATTTAAATAGTTTTTATATAAACTATTATTTTAATTTTTTAAATTACTATTACTGCTATTATTATAAATAAAACTATAATTTAATAATAAATTTAATAATTAACCTAAATTATAATTTTTATTATTATTATTATTATTATTAACAATACTACTACTACTATAGCTGTAATAACTACTGTTATTATTATTATTATTAATAATAATAATAAAAATAATAATAATAATAATAATAATAATAATAATAAGAAAAAAAAATTCTTATAGTTTATAAGTTTTTTAAAAATCTATTCATCTAATTTTTTATTAACTATTGTATTATTATTCTTCCGCCTGCGGTTTATTCTTCTATTTAAAAAATAATTTAATAGCTTAGGATTTTTATTAATAACTAGAATATTATAGTAGCTGCTTTTTAGATTATAAAAACTATTATTAATACTATTAAAATTATTATTAAAATCTAAATTAATATTATTTATTATCTTATAATTATATTTTATACTACTACTAGTTAAAAAAGAATAAAAAAATAAAAATAAAAATAAAAATAAAAATAAGAATAAACTTATAGTTTAAAAGCCGGGTTTTTAGACTATTATATTTCTAAATAAACTATATATCTAAACTAGCTATTTATATAATTAATTAAATTTCTTATTTTTTAGCTAATTAATATATAGATACTTTAGTAGATAAATTATCAAAATAATTTTTAATATAATATATTTATAAATAGATTAGCTAATAAACTTACTAAATATTTTAATAGCCGGTAGTATATTTAGTTATAGAACTATTAAAAAATCTTTTTATATATAATATTATTAGTAATAATTATATCTAACTAATATAAAATACTCAGTCTAATAATATTTATTATATAAAAAAATATTATATATAACTGTTTATAAAAAATAATAGAAAATAAAAATCTATAGTTATAATTTATAAAAACTAGCCCTAGATATAACTAACTATTATTATAAAATAAAAATAAATTAAAAACTATCTATAAATAGAAATAAAAAAAGTTTATTTTTATTTAAATATAAAATAATTTATAGAATTAACTATACTAAGCTAATATAATTATTAGTTAATATTTTAATTTTAATTAGTTATAGTCTTAAAGTTTATATTAATAAATATATTCTATTATATAAACTATTTAATATATATATATTTCTTAAATAAATAATAAGTATATCCGGTTTTAACTATAAAACTAAAAAAATAAATTAAATAAATTAACTATATATAAAAATTTATACATAAACTTCTTAATATTATTACTAATATTATTTATTAAATTTTATTAGTTATATAAATATTAGTCGCACGGCCCGGCAGTTTATTTAAATAATAATTATTAAATTTATTTAAAAAGATATTATAAATTATAAAAATTATATATTTAGTAAAAAAGCCAGCATCCGGATTTTAATAGAAATAAATTATAAAAAATATATACTTATAAAAGTTCTTAATATTCTTAATCTAATATATACTAAAAAATAGACTAATTCAGCTGTAGAAACTATAGTTATATAATATATCAGCTAGTTAAATAGTATATATTTTATTTTTTAATATTTTTGTAAATAATAGTTTTTATAGAGCTATAAAATATAAAATAACTATTATAAAAAATATTATAAATAAATATTATAAATAAATAGTAGTAATATTTAAATAATATTTTTTTTAATTATAAGTAATATTTATATAAAATTACTACTAAAAAAACCGGAATATTATTATATAATTTATTAAAATAATATCTAGTATTATTTAATACCTAATAAATAATTTTAAAGATATAGTAATATTATATAAAAATCTTATTTTAGATAATCAGATTTATATCCCGTAGTTTAGCCGTAAGATTAGACTATAAACTAATTAAATATATAAATATTTTTATTAATTTAAAAAGATATAAAATTTAAAATAAACTATATAATTATAAAATAAAAATAATATTATTATATTAAATAATATTATATAAATAATCTTTTTATCTAATAAATACAGCTTACTATATATAGTATAATATAAAAATATTTTTCTAGTATTATTAATATTTTAAATAAAATAATAAACCGGCTGGTTTTATATAATACTTATTTTAATAATATTACAAACTACATATTATAGATTATTTAGTTAATATTCTAATTTTTTAGCTTAAAAAATATAATCGGCCGGCTAATTAGCTAGTTTTTAATATTTAGTAATATTTTTAATCTATTTCTACTAACTAATTAAAAAAAAATTAGAAATTTATAAATAAATAATTTTTAGCTTTAAGCAGTCTGTTTATAGAAAAGAAACTATAATTAATCTTATAATTAAAAATAGCTAAAGACTTTTATATTTATAAAATCTAATAAATAAGATTATTTATAAAAAATATTTTAAACTTATTTTATAATATTAGCGGTTTATTTACTAAACTAAATAATAAAACTATTATAAACAGAAATTATAAAATAGATTTAGATATAAAAACTATTATTTTTAAAATATTAAATATTATTTTTTATTATTATTATATAGGCCCAGGGCCCGGTAAATAGTCTAGAATATAAAATAAAATATATTATTAATAATATAAAATTTTTTAAAATTAATAAAATCTATTTTAATAATTAAAAAAAGTTATAAATAGAACTATTCTTTTATATTAAAATTATAATAATATATTTAACTAATTATAAAATCTTATTATTATAGCTGCTATAATTTTATATTTTTTTTATATTTTAAATAAAATATTAAAGTATTTCTATATATTAATAATAAATCTATTTAAAATCTAATTAGATTATTTTTATATTATATTTAAAGAAGAATATTAATATATTATAAAAAGACTTTAAGCAGTCTATAATCTATTATATATTAATATTCTTAAAAAATAATATAATCTACTAACTTAAAAAATAGACTACTAAAACTATAACTAGTAGATACTTCTTATAAATATAGAAATAGAAAAGATATATAATAATCTTTATAAAATTAATATAATAATTTTTAAAATATTAATTAACTTTATTATTAATCTAAAAATATAATATAATATAATCCAGGTTTTTATATATAGTTAATAATATACTTAATTATCTTAATATTTTAATAAACTTATATATTAATATAATAATACAGCTATAAGAAATAGATTATATAATATAATTTATATATTATTAATTTTAATTTTTTTATTTTTAATTATTTTTTTAAAACTTATTCCGAACCGGTAATAACAGTAATAAAAAAAACAACTATTTTTTTATAATAATATAATTTTTTATTATATTATTAGAAAATATTTTATATAAAAAATCTTACTAGTATTTAGATTTTTTATATAGTAAGATACTTAAAAATTATATAACAGACTATAGGAATTATAAATTATATATTTATAAATAAGTTTATATAACTCTGGTTTTATTTTTAAATTAAATAACTTAGCTAAAATAATCTTATTTATAATATTTAAATCTAAAAATTAATTATAATCTATTAAAAATAGAATATGATAATAATAAAATAGACTATATTCTTAATAATTTAATATTTAAAATTATACTTATAACAGCCCGAAAATTCTAATATTTTTAATTAAATAAAATAGTTTTTATTTTTTTAATTTATAAATATAAATAAGAAGATCGGGCTGGTCGTCTGCAAATTAATTATAAAATAGTTTATTTTAAATTTTTAGCTAATTAGAATTTATTATTATAGTAATAAAAAATAAAAGCAGATTATAAATCTATATAATAATTATAATATTATAGAAAAGCTATTATATATAATATAAGCTATTTGTATAACTAAATAATAAAATTATTTTATAGTTTAATTTCTTAGCTATATAATTAATACTATTAGTATATACTATTAAATTTATTAATCTATTATATAAATTAGTTTATAACTTATTTTAATTATATTTTATTTATTTTAACTTATTTCATTTAATAATTATTTATATATTTATTAAATACTACTGCTATAAACATCCGGCCTATTATAATATATTAAACTTATTATTATAAATAAGAATATAATATATATAAAATATTTAGACTATTAATAAGCTATTTTTATAATCCGAATTATTATTAAAATATAAAATAGTATTTTTATAAAACTATAAGCCCTAGTATTAGCCTAGGTTACTATATAAAAAAATATAATATAAAATAAAATAAAAAATATATAATAAATTAATATAAATTAGCTATAGCTATTTTTTAGTAATATATAAATATAAAATAATATTTTAAAATATATAGCAGTTATAATTAGTATTTATATCTAAAATCATAGCAGCTATTTTAAATAAAATAAAAAGATTATACTACTAATAATCTATATTTTTCTTTCTTATAAGATTAATTTATAGAATTAATATAATATTAATTAATATTCAATATAAGTTACTTTTATATAGCTGTTTCCGCACAGACTAGTATATTAAAATATATAAATTAATATTTTTAAATATTTTAACTAATTAATCTAATATATATAATAAAAATTTATATTATATTAAGTATAGATATTATTATTAAATTCTATATTATAAAATTAAATTTATATAAAAAAAATATCTATTTTTATATTTTAGTAGTTTATATAAATAAATTAATTTATTTATAATACTAATTAGAATATTTCTATTAGAAATATATATATTAATTTAATAATTTATAAATATAAAAACCACTATACTATTATAATAATAAATTTTAAATATAAATTAATAGCTATTAGAACTCTAATAAAAATATAAATTATAAAAAAAATAAAAATATATAAACTATAAACAAAACTATATTATTTTTTATATAATATTTTATAAATAAAAATAAATTTATAGATAAACCGCGGGTATATTTATCTATCTAATATAAAACTATATAAAAAATATAATATATTTATATAACTAAAATTATATAATTTAATAAATTATTAATAAAAATAATAAATATATAGTATATTTTATACTAGATTATATGTCATGGAGCACCTCGGGTCACGCATTCCAAAGGATAACCGCTGCACCATTAGTAAAAGGACTAGGATGTAAAACCAATGGTTTTATACTGTGTATATTATATAAGGTTGCATCGATACAGGATTCAGGTAGGATTCAGATAGGTAGTAGTTTTTAGTAGTTCTTTGGATTTGGGGTTAACAGGAGTCTTTTATTTATACTATAATAGTATGCTTTTTTTTAACGGCTAGTTTTTTAGCTGAGGGGGTATACAGGCAGACAGGCTTTTATAAATATATATTAAATAGAAATCTTATATAGTTAGTTCAGTGGTTGGGGGTATTATTGTAAATATATTTACTATATTTTAAACCGGCGACCGGTGGGGATGGCTTTATATTATAATATAGAGTATCTCGGGGTATATATTTTAAAGAATGACCGTTGTACTATTAGTAAAAAAAATAGAATATAAAGCTGATAGCTTTATACTGTATATATTATATAAGATTGTATTGATATAGGATTCAGATAGGATTCAGGCAGATAGTGGTTTTTAGTGGTTCTTTGGGTTTGGGGTTAACGGGAGCCTCTTACTCACACTGTGATATTATATAATTATTTCCGATATTATAAAGATCTTTTATATAAATAAATAGATTTATTTTTTTAAGAAGAATACAGCTAGCAGGCTGTATTATTAATTAATATATAAATAATCAAAGAAATCTTAAAAATAAATAATAAAGTTAATATTTTTTATAGTCTACTATATTAATATAGCAGTACTGGTTTAATAAACTAATTAAGAAATAGAAATATAGCTTAATAATAATAAAATTATAATTATAATAAATAAAAGTTAGAAATAATTTGGAAAAATAAAAGAAATAGATATATTTAATAGTTAAAATAGGATTTAAAAATATATAAATTTAGATACTGGTTCGGAACAGTAAGTTAAAAATGAAAAAGTAGATATTAGTAGTAATATATTTTATATAAAAAGTCTATTTATAAAAAATTTAACTATTTAAAAAAAATAGATTATAAAAACATCTAATATTATTAAAAAATTATAAAAATAATAGAAAATACTATATAAAAAAACTAATTAGAATAAAGATAAAAGAAATAGACTATAAAATATATAAATAGAAATTTTTAGTATAATAAAAATATTATTAAAATATTAATAAAATAAATAAAAATAAAACAGAATATTTATATAAAAAAAGAAAAAAATCTGGATTTAAAAAATTATAAAAAATTAAATAAAAATACTAACAGACTGTAAAGATTATTAATTCATAATAAAAAATCTAATTTATATATAAAAATTAAAAATATTCAAAAATACAAAGACTTAAGGCTGCAAAACAAATGACTGTAATTTTTATAATTTTTAATAATAATCTTTTTATTTAGAAAAGCAAAGCCCAAAAAATTATAAAAATAAAAAGAATAATTTTTTCCGCATTAAACAAATCTATTTTTAGAAAGGTTATATTAAGAATTAATAGAGAAATCGAATTTCTAATTAAATTGCAACATTTTTGTATATAATAGTAGAGATAAAATATGATAATTAAATTAAGTAAATAAATGGATTTTATAAATTAATTAAATTTAGTTATTTATAATTAATAAAAAAATATAAAATTTAATAAATCTAAAATTGTTAACTAAATTTATTTATCTAATTTAATCTAATATAATTAATATTAAATAAATAAAATAATTAGTAAATTTAATAATTAATTTTAATAAATTAAACTATGTTTTTTTTAAAAAATAAAATAGAATTATTACTAAAATTTTAAAAGATTTAATAAAATTATATTAAAACTAATCTTTTTATAATTATTAATTAATTTTATAATAAATAAATAAAATTAATATATTATATTTAATTTAAAAAAATCTTATTAAATTTTCTAAATTTTATAAAACTAGTTAATATCTATTAATTAATTAAGAAAATAAGATTTTATTAATTAATATTATTATTAAAAGTTTTTAATAAGAAATCTTATTAAAATTTATATTAAATAGTAAAAATTAATACATCTTAAAATAATAAAGCTTTAAATTAATAAAATGAAAAAATTAATTAAAATATTTTTTAATTTTTTTAAATTAATTTATAAAATAATAAATATTTTTATCTTAATACAATAATTTAGACTTATTAAAAATAAGAATAATTAAAAAAAATTTCTAAATTTTTTAAACTAATATAAAGAATATATAATTAGATTTAATAAATTTTTTTAAATAAATAATCTATTAATAAACTAGTTAAAATAAGTTACATTATTTTTTAAAATTAAAATAATTGAAATAAATAAACTTTTAAAAAAAGGGATTAATAAATAAAAGTCTAAGAAAAAAATTATATAATTTAATATATTTATATAGATTAAAAAAATAATAAAAACTATAATTTTTAAAATTATAAATATATTAATAAAAAGTTCTAAGAATTTATATAATTATTTAATCTAGATATATTAAATTAAATTTAATAAGTTTATGAAAATCTATAATTTAGATATATTTATAAAAGGATTTATTAAATATATTAAATAATTTCAATTATTTTAAAAATATTTGGAATTAATAAACTAAATAGTTTTAATTTAAATTTATTTTATTAATATACTAATCAAATTTTAAATTAGATAATTTATTAATAAATCTATTAAAATAATAAATATTTGATATTATTTTTAATAATTATATATATAATCATTACAGTTATTTATTAAATATAATATAATAAAAAATAATTAAATATATATTAAAAATATTTTTAATATTATTTAGAATTATAAAATAATTATATTTAGTTTTATTTATTTAAAAAAATAATATAATTTTTAAATTTAAAAAATATTATTTTTATTTCTAAATTCTAGTATAATATTATATTAGAATAAAAAGCTAAGAAAAATAAAATATTATTTAATTAAAGAAATTAATTTTTTAAAATAAAGAATAAGATACTAGTCTATTAAATTAAACTAATTTATAAATTATATTTTATTTAATAAAAATAATTAATTAAATTTTTAATAATATTTAATTTAATAATTAAATAGTTAATTAGATTTTTTAAAAAGTTTTATATAATTTCTAAAGCTATAAAAAAATAGTATAATAAATTAGAATATTTAAAAGAAAAAGTTTTAAAATATTTTAAAAAAAAATTTAAAAAATTTAAATTATTGATTTTAAATTAAATTTAATTTAAAAATATTCTATTTATTAAGTTAGCTAATTAAATTACTAGATTTTAAAATAAAAAATTAATTAAAATACTAAATTTTTTAAAACTATTTATTACAATTTGATTTATTTAATACCTACAATAAATAAAAAGAAATATATTAGTTATTTTTATTATTTTTATTTAAAGTTTTATTTAAAATAAGTTCTAACTTTTAAAAAAATATTTTATAATTAATTATTAATATAATTATTTATATAATTAATTAATATAAAATAATATTTAAATAATTTTATTTAAACTAAAATTAGAATTTTAAGAAATTTTTAAATTAAATTAATTAAAAAAAATTAATATTAATTTTTTTTCATTTATTAATTTAAATAAAATCTATTTATAAAAAAAGCTCCAGCTTTAATTATTTTTAAAATAAAATATTTATTAATTAATTTAAATTTTTTTTTATTTATTTAATTTAAAATAATAAAAACAGCTATTTATATTTTAAATAAAATTTTAAATAAATAGTTTAATTAAAAAATATTATATAAAATTATATGAAAAAGTCTTTTATAATAGTTTTTTTAATTGTTTAAAAAATTAGATTTTTTCTATTTAAAAAAATATAAATTATATATTTATATTGAAATTAATAGTTTTTTCAAAAAATATAAATTAAAACTTAAAATTCTAATTAATTTTTTAATTAAATATAAAATTTTAAATATTTAATAAATTTAGATTTTAATTTTAGAATATTATTTCTAATAAAAATTCTAATTATTAATAAATTTTTAAATTAGAAAGTATATTAACTGATTAATAATTTATTTATATAATTAATTCTATTGAAATTAAATAATTTAATATTAAATTAATTAATTAAAAATTATTTTAATTAAATAATTTAAATATTAAAAAATTTATTAAGCTAAGACCAGATAATCTAAATAAATTATATAATAAATTATATAATATAAAAAAATTATTTAAAAAAAACAACTTTTATTATATAATTATATAAACTTTTTAGAAAATCTAATGTTTAGAAATCTATTATTTATTTTAAATTATTTACTATTTGTCTTACTACTAAAAATTTTTATTAATAATATTTTTATTAATTAAAAACCTATTAAAAAAATTAATTCTTTTTAATATTAAATTAATTAAAACTTTAAAATACTACTATTTTAAATTATTTAATTAAAATAACTATTTTTAAAAAAAAATTAATTTTATAAATAATCTAAATAATAATTAATTATATTAAGAAAAAATTTTTTTATATTAATAAAAATTAACTTTTATTATCTTTTATTAACTAAATAAATTAGTAAATTATTCTTATTTATCTTAGTTTATTTAAATTTTAAGAATAAAACTTAATTAGTTAAATATTTTAAGTATTTAAATTATATATTTAATATATAATATTAAAAATAAAATTCTTTTATTAAAATAAATATAAATTTATAAATTTAATAAAAAGATTATTTAATTAGTTTTAAAATATATATTTATATATAAAATAATTTATAAATATCTAATTAATTATAAATATATATTAATATATTTATAACTAGATTTATAAAAATTATTTCAATTTTAGTTATTATATTTAATTTAAAAATATACTAGTTAGATATAATTATTATCTGTTTTAATAATTTTATTAAAAAAGATTTATATAAACCTATTATTTAAATTAAAAAATAAATATGTTTATTATAAAAAGGTTTATATAAACTAAAATAGTTTTTATTTTATAATAAAAAATATTTAAAATAAAACTTAAAATTCTAAGACTTTGTTTTATAGAAAAAACTAATATATTTATATTAATCAATTTTTAATTTGATTAATTTTTATAGATAATATAAGTTATATATTCTATTAATTTAATTATAAAAAATTTAATAAATTTAAATAAGACTTAATAATATTACTTAAAATAAAAACTCTTAATAAATTTATATTATTTTTAAATATTTAAATATTATATAATTACTAAAATAGAGAGCTATAAATTAAATAATTAAATTATATTAATAAAATTATTAATAAATTTAATTCAAAATATTTTTAAAGTTTTAAATTTTTATTTTTAAATAAAAAATTAATTAAAAATCTATTTTTTAAGATTTTGGCTAATTAAATTTATAAATTTTAATAAAAAATAAAATTAACTTTATGTTTTATAGTTTAAATTAAATCTAATATAACAAAATTATATTAATTATTTATAAAATATTTAATTAATCTACATTCTAAATATTTTAAATTAATAGATTATTTAATACTTTATTTAAAAAAATAAAAAATCTAGTTATTAAATATAATTTTAATTTGAAGTAAATGATTTTTTATATAATTAATAATATTAGTTTTCATAATAATTGAGATTATACTAGCTTAATAGAATATATTGTTTATTTATTTAACAAATTAATTAATTAGCTAAATAAAAAATAATATTATATAATTTTTTAAATAATTTAAATAAAATTATTAGTTCCAATTATTTTAACTAAATAATTTTTTATATAAATAAGATTTAATTCTAAATATTATTTTTTAATATTATATAATAATATTTAAATTATTTAAATATTAATTAGTTTTATTTTTTTAAACTAGTTTAAAATATATTAATATAACTAATTACTAGCTTAAATAAAAAGTTCTAAATAAGACTATTAATATTTATTAGATTCTAACTAATAAAATAAAAATAAATAATCTAATTAAATAATTTAATAATTAGAAATACTAATATTTTACTTAATAATTTAATATAATAAAGATCTAATTATTTATTTATTTTCTATTTTAATATTTTATTTATTTATTAATTTATTTATTTTAATTTTAATAAAAACTATTATTTTTTTAAAACTATAAGAATATATTAGACTAAAAAATTATCTAAATATTAAAATCCTAAGTTTTAGTCTTTTTAATTTAACTATCTAAATAAACGCTATTATTTTAATTTATTTTATTTATTTTATTTTTATATTCTTACTTCTGATTTATTAAATATTTCTAGTTTTCTGTTTAAGAAATTAATAAATAAAAAAAATAGTTTAAATAGTCTAATATTTTCTATTATTTCTATTTCGTTTAGTTTAGTTTAGTTTTATTAATTAAAATTATATATTAAATTTATTATTCTATTTATTTTCTTATTTATTAAATCTTTAATTCTTTTAATTTTATGATTATTGTTATACAATACCTACTGCTATACCAGCTTATACTTACTATTATAACAGCCTGCTTCTAGCTCGACACAGATTTATCAGGCTTTTAATTCAGATATCTATATTATTATATTATTTATTTTTTTTATATAATATATTAATTTAGAATCCTTTAGAAAAGACGATTTTTTAAAAATTAGTTTTAAAATTAATAAAAAATTATTTTTAATTATTTTATTTATTTTATCTAACTAGTATGTCTACTGTATTAAATAATTTCTAATGATTTTTATTTTTTTTTTAGTTATTTAAAAAAAATAATATATTATTAAATAAATTATTATTAGAATTCTTTTAAGATATTTTGTTTATTTTTAAATTATACTATTTAATTTAAATAGATATTTAAAAAATATAAGCTATTATCTACTAATTAAAATAATTAAAATAATTAAAAAAATAGATTTAAATATTATAAATAGAATATAAAAATATTAAATTTCTAATAGAATTATATCAATATTATATTAGTTTAACTTTATTTTCTAAATATAAAAAAAAAATTAAATTTAAAAAAGTTTTTATTTTCTTTTTTTAGTTTAATTTATAATAAAAAGTAGAATAAATTTATAATTTATAATATACTTTTAAGAAAGCTTTTCAGAAGTATTATATAAAAAATTAAAAAATTTCAATTATAGTTAATTATTTAGATTCTATTTATTAATAGAAATAATACTAATATATTAATAAAAAATTCTTAGAAAACTACTAAAATACTAAGAAATTATAAGATTATTTTATTTAATAAATTTTTTTTTATTTAAAATATAATTATTTTATAGTCTAATATTATACAACAGCTTAAACAGACTTATTAATAAAATAATTAGAATCTAAAAAAATTTTATTTTTATTTAAAAATTTTAAAAAATTATATTAAATCTAAATAAAATAATAAATATATTTTAATTTTTTTTTAAAGCGGATACCAGAACTTGGTTAATATATTTATAAACATATATTAAAATTATTAGATTTTTAAAAAGAAATAATATTTATTATTATTTATTATTAGAATATATTAAATTAAAAGAAAAAATAAGATTTAAAAAAAATAAAAAAATTATTTAAATAAAACTTTTAAAAAATCCGGACTTTTATAGTTAACTAATAAGTTTTTTTTATTAAAATTTTTATAAAATAAAAAAAATTAAAAAAAATTCTTTATTATTATAAATATAATAATAAATATTATTTAGCTAATAAATATTATTATAAAAATAAAAATAAAACTAAATTAGATTTAATAAAAAAAATAATAGTTAAAAAAGCTTTTATATTTTTAATAAACTAATTTAAAATAAAGACTATTATTTATTTTAATATATCTATTTATTTTAAAAATATATTTAAAATTTATATAAACTTAGATTTATATGCTAAAATTAATCTTATTAATTATTAATTTATTTAATAATTTTATTTAAATATAGTTTATTTTATAATTTTATTAATTATTATAATTAATTATCTTATTATAAATATTTATAATATGTAAAAGATTTTTATTATTATTATTGATTTAAAAAAAGTATATAATTATTTATAAAATATTATATAATTATTAATTATAATTTAGATTTTTTTTAAAGTCTTATTTTATTTTTAATAATTATTTTAGAAAATCTATATATTTATTTATTTATATAAAATTAATAATAATAATATTAGATTTAAAAATTAAAGATTTTAATTTTTTATAAATTTATAAAAATTTATTAAAATCTTATTTATATTTATATTATTATTAAATTCTTAGAGAATATCTAGCTATTAAAAAATAAAGTTTTATTAAATTATTTATAAATTAAATCTAATAAAATTATATTATTTTTTAAGCTTTATAATTTTATAAATATATTTTTTTAATTATTTTTAATAACTTTTTTTATAGGCCGTCGGATTATATTATTAATTTAAAAAATAATAAAATCTTATTATATAAATCTATTTATTTTTTTTTAAGTTAACTTTTAATTTCTTAATTATTATATTAATAAAAATATTTAATTAGAATAAATTTAATTTTTTAAAAATTATATAAAAGTCCTTATTCTTTTTATATTAAAAAAAATAAATATTTTTAATTATATATAGATTTATAAAAGACTTAATAAGATTTTAGTTAAAAATTATTATTTTTTATTTTTAATTTTAAAAATTTTAAATAAAATTATAGAAGTTCAATATTTTTAAAGCTTAATATTTAGAATATCTATTATTAAATCTATATTAAATAAAAAATTAAATAAAAAATAACTTTTTAAATTTATTATAAATATTTTAAATATTTCATAATATTATTTAGATTAATTAATATTTTAATTATATTTTAAAACTATATTTATTTAACTTTTTATAATATATTAAATATTTTTTGTATTATTTATTGAAATAATATTCTTATTTTTTTAAAAAACTGTTCTTCTTATATTTTTTATCTATATTAAGTATTAGAATATTTATAAAACATAGATTTTAATATTAAATTATTAAAATATATTCTTTACTAAAATTATACTAAATTTTTAGAATATATTATATTTTTATATAGTATATTAATAGATTTTCAAAGAATATTTAATATTTTTATATAATTAATACTAATTATATATTATAAGATCTAAATATTCTTAAAATTTTAAAATTTTTATTAATCTTTTATTAAAGATTATTCTTTAATTATATTATTACTAATCTTTTTTTAAAAAATATTTAGAATAGAAAAAAGCCTGAAAGAATAGTATTAGTTAATAAAAAATGATAATATTTTAATAACTTTTTTATAATTTTAAAATTAGATTTTTATTAAAATATTTTAATTTTTAATAAAAAATCCGAATAAAAATAAATATTTTTTAATAAAATATAATAAAGATATTATTCTAGTTAAATAACTATAAAATATATTATTTTATTTTATTTTAATTAAAAAAGTTTAATAGTATTAAAACTTATTATTTAATTTTAGATTAAAAGTTTTTTATTATTATTTATTTATTTAAATATTAATATTAATATCTTAAAAGACTATTATATATTATTAAAATTTTTTTAGATTATTAAAATCTTTAGATTTTTATAAAACAGCTAAAACTAAATAATTATTAAACTTAATAATATGTATATTTTAATAATTATAATTTTATTATTTAATATTAATCTAATAGATATAATCCTACTAATCTACTATTAAAAATAAGAAAAAATTTAAAAATTCTATTTAATATAAAGATTCTCAAGTTAATATAGTATTAAATAATTAATAAATTTTTAATAAAATCTTAGCTAGTCTTTATAAAATTTTACTTTAAATATAATAAAATATTTTTATAAAAAAGTCCTAAACTTAGTATTTATATAATATTAAGCTTTTAATAAAATTAAAAAAACTAGAAAACTAATATAGAAATAGTTAATTAGATTATTAAAATAAAAATATTCTATAATTTATATATTAATATAGTAATAATATTCTAAATATATAAATATAAAAATTTATTATATTCTAAAACTTTTAGAATAAGCTTATTTTATAATAAATATATTAATATATTAATAGTATTCCGAGTATATAAAAATAAAGATTTATTTTATTTTAAGATTAATAAAAAATTATATTCTTTAATTAAAAAAATCTAAAATAAAGATATAAAAATATATTAATAAAAACTTACTATTTTCAAAAATAATTTTAAATTTAAATATTAGAAAATTCAAAAAAAATAATCTTATTATATATAAATATTACTTATATATTTTTATAAAAAAAGGTTTTTAACAATATTTATTAAATCTTTATTATAATAATTAACTAGTAGATTATTTGAGATAGTTAAAAATAAAAGTTTTTTTTAAAAAAAATTTTATTGCATAAATTTTTATAAAAATATAATTATTTATATTAGAAAATATTCTATATATTAAAAATTATATTTACTAGATATAAATTTTATAATAAGTTTAAATTACTACTAATTTTTAGCTAGTTTTTTATTAAACTATTTATAGACTTTATTATAAATCTATTTTTTATTATAATAAAAAAAATATTTCAAATTTAATTCTTATTATTATTAATAAATTTATAAAATAATATTAATTTTTATTTATTTTATATATTATAACTACTTTATAATTTATTAAACTTTTTTATAAAAAGATTAAATTTTAGTTTAAATTATTTTAAAATATAATCTTAAATAAAGATTCCTCTTTTATTAGTAAATTTTAGTTTTAAGTTATATATTATACTTAGATTAAACTTTATTTATTAATAGTATTTGAATTTTAAATTAATAATTAAACTAAAAGAATAAATTAGACTCTTAAATAATATTTTTAATATTTTATTAATAAAAATTAATTAAACTAATTTATTTTATTATTTTCTATTTAATTTATTTATAATAATACTCTAAATTTAATTATTAGTTATTTTTTTTAAAAAAGTTTTATAGATTATTTATTTAATTTTTATTTTTATACTAAGGCCGGTACTTTTTAAGAAAAGATTTTTATAGCTAAAAACCAAATTAATAAACTAGTTATATTATAAAAAAACCTATAAAATTATTAATAAAAAACTAATAAAGTATAAAAAAAATATTATAATAAAAAATACTAACTAAGAATTTTTAAAAAAAAGATCTAATAAAGCTATCTACTAAAAATTTAAAAATTAAGATTTTTTTTAAAAACTATTTTTTTAATATATTAGATTTTTAAGAATTTTAACAGCTATTAGAAAATAGATATATTAAATTCTTTTATTTAATTCTTATTATTAAATTTCTAATACTTTTTATATATTATTATTAAAATAATAAAAATCTAATACAGATTTATAAAACTAATTTTATTTTTTAAATTTAAAAAAAAAGTTTAAGATTAAAAATATTAAAAATAAACAGACTTTTAAAAATAGATAATATTTTTTAATTAAATAAATAGATTAGTTAAATAAATATAATAAATAGATTGCAAAAAAAACTATAAATAATATTTAATAAGTTATTCGACGCTAGAAAAAATAAAAAAAATTAAAATAATACAAATATTTTATTTTTAAATATAAAAAAAATAATTAAATCTATATTAAATTACTATATTAGATATATTTAAGTATTAATGTTAAAATATATAATTAAAATAAAAATTTTTATAAATAAATTAGATTTTTATTAAAAAACTATTAGATTACTCCAGTTAATTAGTATTATTCTTATAAAAAATAAATAATAAAAAACTAGAATTTTCTTATTTTCTAAATATAAAAACTCTAGAAAATAGTCTTATTATTATATATAATATATATTTTATAATAAATTCTTTTAAAAAATATCTATTTAATTCTAATTTATAAAAAAAATCTATTATCTTCGGGTATTAAATAAAGTATAGTCGGATTATTTATAATAAAATAATAATTTATAATAAAAAAATAATAAAAAATTAGATTAAATTAATAAGTTAGCTTATAAATTAATAAAACATTAATAAAAAAATATATAATAATTTTAGATTTATTAATATTAGTTAATTTATATTTATAATAATAGACTAGCTCAGCTACTTTAAAACTAATAATTAAAATTAAAATTAAATAACTAATCTAAATATAAAATATTAGATTTTAATTTAGATTCTAATTAAAAATAGTATAATTAATAAAAAAAACTTCTAACTTTAGTTAAGAATTTATAATAATTTAAATATATTTTCTAATATATTAACTGAAATCTAATTTTTATTAATTTAATGAATTTATTAAAAAACTATTAAAATATATTTAGTAATAGATTTAATTTCAATTAGAATACTGTTTATATACTATAGATACTATAATATTAAAAATATAACTAAATATAAAACTTTTTATATTAATAATATTAAACTTTTTAATATTAATTTTTAAATAATACAAATAAAAGAAAATCTTAGATATAATAAATATATCAGCTAAATAATAATAAGTAGTTATAAATATTATATTAAAAAATAATAATAATAAAAATCTTAAAAAAATAAATTAATAAACAGATATTAAATAAATAATAAAAATAAAAATAAAAATAATAAAAAAAATATAAAAAAAGATTCGGTAAAAAGTTAAAATATAAAAATAAATAAAGATATATTAATTCTTTTTATTTATATATATATTTTATATTAGATTTTAATTAGAGTATTAATAAAATATATATTTTATTTATTATTTGAAAGTTTTTTATTTATATAATAAATAATTTATTAAATAATTCTTCTATTATTATAGTACTAAATTCTATTATTTAGAAAGTATTATTAATAAAAATATGTAATTAGAATAAATAATAAAATTATTTATAATTATATTATTATATTAAATAATCCGGCTTAACAAAAAAATATAATTATTATATAATATTTATTATTATAATAATTTATATCTATTATTATAATATTCTGCTTTTAAATTAATATAAATTTATTGGATTTTTAATTTAAATACTTATATTATTTTATTGCTTACCTCTTTTTTTATATAATATATTATTCTAGGATTTTTTAGAGAAGAAAATTTCTTAAAAATTAGTTTTAAAATTAATAAAAAACTGTTTTTAATTATTTTGCTTGTCTTACCTAACCAGCATGTCTACTGCATCAAGTAGTACCTAACATTTTCTCAAAAATAAAATTAAAGTAATTCTATTCAACTGCTGTTTATTTCTAGACTAATAACTAGTCCGAATGTATAATCCAAATTATTAAAATAATAATATATTATAATATTATCCAAGTCTAAGATTTCTAAGAAGTTGGATTTTGGTTTACTTTTTCTATGAATTATTTTAATAATAAATTTCTTTATTAATAAATTTATAAATAAAATCTTCTATAAATTAATATTTAATATCTTATTATATTAACCCTGGCATCTTATGAAGTTGATATTATTATATATTAAATATTCTAATTTAACTAAAATTATATTTAAAACTATACTTAAAGTTATTTTTAATATTTTTATATCTTAAATTAAATTGAATTAAATTTATTATATATATATATCAGCCCTCTAGCCGAGTAGCGGCAGGTCCCAGTCCGGCGGCTTGACAGACCACCTGTGAGGGCAGCCCGGCAGGCATCGCCAACCCAACCCGTCATACTAATTCTGTTTGATACCTTTGCTATGTTTACCTTGTTTGCCTACCCGGTCGCCCTATAATAGATAAGCCGCGGATGTGTATTTTTTTATTTTTATTTTTTTCTTCTTTTTCTTATATTTAAAATTTTATATTATTAATACTAGATTAGTAGAAAATAAACTGATTTAATCGGTCTTAATATAATTTTAAATATTATTTTACTTCTATCTCTTTTTCGAAACTTTCTGCAATCAAATATATAAAAAAATATATATTTTTATTATTTTTAAAAGTTTTCTTTTTCTTATATAAATCGACAGCGATAACGGTCAACTTTAAAAAATATTTATTTAAAAAAATATAAATCTAGAATTATAAATTTTAACTAAGTTTTTATTACTGTAGTTGTAGACTATACAATAACCAAAGAATAAAAAAAATTTAATCTGAATTCTAATATACAACTAGACTATTACTAAAACTAAGAGAATTTTATTATTATAGTCCGCAGACTGTATAAAACCGACGAATAAAAACCAGATTTTAAAATAAGCTAAACCCCGAATTAACCGATATTAGAATTAAAATATTAAAAATAATTATAATAGCATAAGACGCGTCGGAGACTAAGCTGTTTAAAAAAAATATAAAAATTAATTTTATTTATAAATAAAACTAATAAGACTTCTAAAAAGAATATTACATCCAAAGAATTTTATAATCTTTATAAAAAAAATCCTATATATATTTTTAAGTTAGTATTAAAGACCTATAATAAATTTAAAAAAAAGATTAGTAATTTATTAACTAAAGTAGATAAACTAAGAAAAAATCTAGCTTAGTTAAAGATTAATTAAAAAGTTCTATCTTATAATATTAATTTATTAAAAGTAGAGAAAGATACTTTGAAAAATAAGATAATCTAAATTAAAATATAGTAAGATATTATATTAATTCTAGTAGCTAGTACAGACTAAAAAATCTTAATTTTTAGAAAAATTATAAAACTTTCTAATTCTTCGATATTTAATAATAAAAAGAATATTACTTTTAAAAACTAGAAGCTTACAGTTAAGCAGAAACTTAAAGCTAATATTAATTATTATAAAAATCTAACTATATAAAAAATATATATTACTAGCTGCTGTAAGAGTAATATCTACAGATATTTATTTTTTAAACTATAAACTAAAGTTAAATATTTTTTAAGAATATAATAAATATTTTATTTTATTTAGCTATAATCTATATTAACCCGAACTGAAAGTAGAATATCCGATTAAAGTATATATATTTTAAAATAATTCTAAAATAGAAATTCTATGATTTTTATATCTAGTTTTATTATCTAGTCGGTAAAGCAGGCATCTTCGTAGATTTTTAAAAATTTAATTTTTATTAAAAGCTGTTTTTAAAGCTTAAGAAACTAATCTTTATTAAATTTTATAAGTCTGATATTAATTTTAAATAATATACTATTATATACACCGGAGTTTCTAAAAGTATAAATAGAAATATAAAATACTACTACTAAATCTTATCTGCAGATTATAAAAGTAATTTAAATAATAGAATTATTCTAATAACTAATAAAAATAAAACTAAGACCCTATTTAGATTCTGTATAAATAAAAAACCCGTGCTATATTACTAGCTGAAAAAAAATATTTCTATTATAAAAATCCAGATATCTAAATTATAACTATTTAAAAAAATATTTTTTATTAAAATAATAGAAGAAGCCGAACCTAAAAATATATCAGTAAAAAACTTAGTCTAAAAAAAGTTTTTATCTTAAATACAATAAGTATAAACCAGCAGTATATTAATTTAAAAATATTATTAGAATTTTCTAAAAATAGTTTTATAATTAAAATCTTAATTTTAAAGAATATAATAGCTGTTTCTATCTAAATTTTAATAAATATTAGAGCAAATATTTATATCTGTATTAATACTAAGTTTATAGTTAAAATAAAAATATTTTTTAAAGCTAAATTATTTAGACTATAAAATACCCAAAATATAACCGGATTTAATAAAAAATTCTTTACTTTTCTAATATATATAATCTGTTTTAATTTTATAATAAAAAAATCTTTTAAATAGATTCTTTTTCTGGTGCTGGACCTAAGATTTTATAATATAATCTTAGAAAAATTATAGCTAGCGAAATAAAAGGTTTTACTAGACTATTATATAAACTAACTTATATAATCCGAAAAGTTTCTATTTAAAAATAAGATTTAAGCCGGACTTCTATAAATAGTTTTTTTTAGAATTATCAGACATCAGAAGATAAACCAGATATACTAGAAGAATATTAAATAAAAAGATAGATTAATTATTAGAGCTAAAAAATAAATAATAAATAATTTTTTTTATTAAACTATTAGAGTACTTTTGTTTCAAATAATTAATAACTAATATATAATATTATTTTTATTTATTATAAAATATTAAAATAGCTTGCAAACCGCGATCTGTTTTCAAATAAAAAAATAATTAAAAGTACTATAATAAAAATATGTCTTTTATTTTATTTATAAACTATATAAAAACCGAATAAGAATAGAATCTATAGTATAAACTAAGTCTAGGTATTATATAAAATAAATAAAATACTATACTCTAATAATAGAAAAAGATATAAGAATAAGTTTATAAACCAGTAGACCGAAAGCTAGATAAGACTAAAGATAGCTAATCTAAAAATAATATTAATTAGAACAGCCGGCTTTTAATAATATTTAAAAAAGTTGAAATGAAAAATCTTTATTATATTTTTATAAAAAATCGAGAAGATAATCGATAAAAAGACAGGACCGATATTTACTAAATAAAAATAATAAAAAATTATTAAAGCTCTTTTTTTTTAAAATTATAATCTAATTAAAATATTTTTTAAATAAGCCTCGGATATTCTATTATTATTTTATGTTTATAACTATAGAATCTAGCTTAATAATAAGGCTCTATTAGAATTCTTTTTATTATATAGAATAACAACCGAAGAACTAAAAACTATAAGATATTATATTATTAAAAATCTAAATAAAAATTTTATTATTCCGAACTCAGCTTTCTTCGCATTATTTATTTTAATAGCTTAGAAATCTGAAGGAGGTTTTTATATATATATAAATTATTAAAAGTTTAATATATTAACTAAAAAAAACCTATATTTATTATTTCTAATTAATAAGATTATTAACCGACTAAAACAAGCTAAGATATTTACTAAATTAGATATTAAATAAGATTTTTACTATATTTATATAAATCTTAACTTAAAGAATCTAACTACTTTTCGGACTTAATATAATATATTTAAGTATAAAATCCTTTTTTTTAGACTAACAAATAGATCAGCTGTATTTTAAAAATTAATAAATAAGATTTTATATAAATATTTAGACAAGTTTATAACTATATATATTAATAATATTCTTATTTATAATAATAATTTATTTAAATACTAAATCTATATTAGACTAGTTTTTAAAAAATTATATAAAGCCGGTTTGTAAGCTGCTATTTATAAATATCAATTTTATATTATAAAAATTAAATTCCTAGGCTTTATTATTTTTATTAATAGAATACAAGTAGACCTAAAGAAGATAGTAGTTATTAAAAAATAGAAAATTCTAAAAATAATTTATAGAATATAATTATTTCTAAGATTTTATAACTTTTATTATTATTTTATTAAAAACTATAATAGATTAGTCCGACTATTAATACTACTTATATATAAAAATACTTTCTTTATATAAGATAAAAAATATTAAATAGTTTTTAAGTTTCTGAAGAAGGTTTTTATTTTAATATTAATATTAATCTACTATAACTTATTTTTTTTACTAGATTAGAAACCGATGCTGCAGACAGAATTATTATAAAAGTTCTTACTTAATATATTAATAATTAATAATATTTAGTCTTATTTTTTTAAAAATTATAACACCTGCTGAAAGAAACTATAACATTTATAATAAAAAAATACTTACTATTATAATATTTATAGAAATTTAAAAAGCAGAACTAGAAGATTTTTAATATAAAAAATTTTTTAAAATATTTATAGATTACTAAATACTAGAATACTTTATAACTTTAAAAAGACTAAATATACAATAAATAAAATAGGCCGAATTCTTATTTAGATATTATTTTAGAATTTAATATAAATTTAAAAAAACTAATACTTTGGTCGATATACTTATCTAATAAGAAAAGATCTTTAGACCGTCTGATTAAAAATATAATTAGATTATACTATAATCTAAATAAATAGATTTAAAGATACTATAAATATTATAACTACTTATTCTAGCTCTTTTAAATAAAAAACTATTATTAACTAATTAAATTTTCTATACTAACTGTAAGTTAACCGAACTTAGCTAAAAAAAAAAGTACTGCTGATCTAAATAATCTATATTTTTTTAAAATAGATTACTATTATATAAAAAATATCTAATAGTATCTACTAAAAAAGATCTATATATAAGACTATTAAATAAGATATACTGCCAGCTATTTACTATATATCTAAAATAAATAAAGACTTTTAAGCTAGTTAAGTAATATTATTACTAAGATATCTGAAATAAAAATACCCGGTGATATCTAAATAATTATATAATTTATAAATATAAAAATTATTAAAAAGAATTATTATAAAAACTATTTTAATCTTTTTCTGTTATTAACCGGCTGTGGTAGTATATATCTATAGATTTTTATATACTATTAAAAGATATATAAAAATATAATATTATATATATAATAATAGATTAATTTTTTAAATAAATAGTATTAATTCTATATACTAAGAATATTATTATATAAAATATAGCCCGGTTGTTTATTAAATTTATTTATATCTAAACCGGATTTTTAGATACTATTATCTCTGATAAAAAATCTTAATTTATTTTAAAGTTCTAATAAAAGTTCTATTATATTTTTTAAATTAAGTTAAAACTTTTTATATTATACTATTTCCAAACCAACGGACAGACCGAGAATATAAACTAGTATTTAATTTAAAAACTAATTCTATTTATTAATAACTTTTATAATAATTAGTTAGAACTATTATTAATAATAAACTTTACTGTAATATACCTACTGTATGTATTTCTTAGAATATTCTTATTTTGAATAAAATATAAATACTAGTTCTAATTATTTTTTAACTAGAAATCTTTAATAAATATTAAATAGAAAAATATAAATATTATCTATATCTACAGTACCGCGATCTGTCTTAAAAATATTTAGAAATTTATTAAAATTAATATTACTAATTTTTAAAAATAACAAACTATACAGACTAACTACTATTAAAAAGAAATTTTAATTCGAGTTGGAAGTAGAATTTATATTAATTACTTTAGTTAAAACTAGAAATAATTATCTAAGAAGTTAGCTGATAAATAGTACAGTCTATATAAGATTCTAAAGTAAGAAGAAAATATATTTTAAGTATAATTATTTATTAATATTAGAATATATCTAATATTTTATTCTAAGAAACTTTATTTTATATTAATAAAAAAACTAATATTAGGTTAAACCTAAGATCAGACAGAGCTAATAAATATAAATAAAAATATAGAGTATAAAATAAAAGAAATTCTTAACTTTTATATATATTAAAAACGTCTGATATACTATATTAAATAAAAAAACTCGGATAAAGCAGATTTATTCTAGTATTTAGTAGAAAATCTAAAAAATATTCCTATACTTTTAAAAAAGTTTTATAATTCTTATTTAGAGAGCCCCGGTTTTCTAAAATATCTGCGAGTCTGACTGAAGACAGCTGTAGAAAAAGTTTTTAATTCTAATTATTTTAATAATAATTTTATCTTAGATTCTGCGGAATATATATAACCTACGGTTATACTATAAAAGTAATTCTGAGAAAGACTATAAAAATATTTTTTATCTATAAATAGTTAAAACTAACCCGGAGAGTAATATAAAAACAGTCCGGCAGATATTACTAATCTAATCTGTTTTACTAATTTTATTTAATATTTTTATTATATTTATTTTATTTGTCTATCCAGTCGCCCCACAGCAAATAAGCCGCGGATATATATTTTCTTATTTTTATTTTTCTTTTCTTTTTCTTATGTTCGAAAATTTACGTCATTAGCACCAGATTAGTAGAGAATGAACTGATTTGATCGGCCCTGACACCACCGAAATATTAAATCTATATATAAAATAGATGATGATAATAATAATAATAATAATAAATCTATTCTCGCTTCTGATAGACTTAAAACCTATATAGCGGTAGTTACTATAACCAGCCAACAACTAGTATATTAAATTATATATATAATAAAAACTATATTATATTATATTTTTTTACTAGCTGTATTATCTTATTCAGTTATATTAGTACAGACAGGATAAAATAAATTATTTTATACAATTAAATAAATTAAGTAATATATTATAATAAACTAATAAACCGGAAGATTTTTTATAATTAATTAATAATATAATTAAATATTTTTATAATACTATCTATAGGATTTTTCAATAGATATTTTTTAATTATAATTTTTTAAAAAGTATTTTTATTTTAATTTTTTTATTAAATATAAACTTAGATATATCTAATAATCCGAAGACTATCAGGCCTGATTTTTATAATTTATATAAATAATTTTTTATTTAATCATAAATAAAATATTATAAATATTTAAAAGTTCTTCGGTAAATTTTTAAATTAAATAAAAACTTTAATATTTAATATAAATTATATTATATATTTTATTTATTTTAAATTTATCAATATTTAAAATAATAAAATCTTCTATAATATTATTTATAATATATAATTTCGCAGATTTATATACTAAAAATAACTAAATAATATATAGTACATTAATAATATTTTTAAATTATAAAAATAGTTAATACTAATTTCAGAGATAAATTGATTAAAATATATTCTAAAATTAATTTTTTTTATTTATATTTAAATAAAAACTATTAAAATAATTTTATATGAATCTTTATATTATAAAACAATTATTATATTTAGTAAAAGAATAGTAACATATATAGTAGTATCTTAAAGAATAAAAGTTTATATAGATTTTTATATCTATTTAGCTTAAATTTTAAGTTAATAAAAAACAACTATTTTAAAAATAGATATTTTAAAATTAAAATTAGATTTAGATTCCAGCTGTATAACTTTAGCTTATTTAAATACTATTTTCAGAGCCTATTTAATAAATTTATTAATTTATTTATTATTATATATTCTAATATAACTAAAGGTTTATTATATATAGATCTTCCAGCTGCTTTAGAAAATCTTGAAATATTTAATAATTTTTTAGAAATATTTTTATTTAAAAAATCTTTTTAAATTTTTATAAATTTAGATAGTAGCTTAATTATTAATAAAAATTATTATAATAATATCTAGCTATAGTAATAATATAGTTAAGAAATATACTAAAACTATATAAATATTATTAAATTTAGTTATATAAATTATTCAAATTATAAAAATCCTAAAATATATAATATTAATATTTAAACTAAAAACTATAATAATTTTTATATTTTTTATAAGTTGATTTTTATGAATATATACTAAAAAGTATTTTTTTAAAAACTTTTATATATATCTTAATAATATTATTTTTAATTACTATAATAAAAATATCCAGAAAATATTATTATAAAAATATTATCTATAATTAAATAATTTTAAAATATTAAAACTTAATTAATAATCAAAATTCCAGCTACTATAACAGTAGAAATAATAAATTCTAGTTTAAATTATATTTCTATTAATAATAAGACTTTTATTTGATAAAAAAGAAATTTAAATAATTTAAATCCGAATATATACTAGAAAGATATTGATTTAAAAATAAGTCTAAAAAGTTTTAAGATTTAGAATTATTATTTTTAATAAAATATAAAAATAAGCTATAAAGATAAGTTTTATAATAATATAAAAATATTTATAATATAAATAAAAATCTATTTTTAAATTAATTTTATAATTTTAATAATTTTAAACTATGGTAAAGCTATATAAATTCTAATATATTATATTAAATATTTATAGAATATTTATAATTATAAAATAATAGTTTATATTTTATATAAATATGAAATATCTATATCTTGAATAAAAGTAATAATTAAAATAAAAACTAAAACTAAAAAAAACTATTTTAATCTAATAATAAATTATATAAATTATATTCATAAAACCAAAATCTAAGATTATATTAAAATAATAAAATATTAAAATAAACTTAATTCATTCATTCTGAATAATTATTAAATTTTTTACTAAACTAATTAGTTTCAAAATACTTTAATAGTTTTTTTTAGAAATAAATTAGTTTATATTTTATAAAAATAAAATAAAAAATATAAATAATTTTTTATTTTTTATATATAAAATAAATTTATTCTAACTAATAGTAGTTTATCTTAGTAAAACTATTTTAAATTATAATACTAAAATTATTAATATATATAATAATAAAAAACATTAAAAAATAATTTAAATTTTTTTAATAAGATTAATATTAAAAAATAAGAATAGAATCTGTGGAGTGCCTGGTCTTCTATTAGCTAGGCAGCTTACTGCCTTTGGTCTGTAGTTTAGATAGGTGTTTAGATAGTTAGAATCTATTTTTCTTTATATTTTTCTTAGATTATAAGTTTTTTTCTTATTTTTTATTCTTTTTTTTCTAGAGTATTAACTTTATTAATATTTTATTAAAAAATCTTTTATTTATTAAATTTATATTATTTAGAATATTTTTTTTATTTTTTTTAATCTTTAGACTTTTATATATATTAAGTAGTACTGCAGTCAGCTAATTAATAATTAAAATATTTTTAATATATACTAAAAATATTAGATTAAAGAGCTGTTTTAAAAAATAAAAATATTATTATTTAATATTATATATAATATAAATAAGAATATAAAGTTTTTTTTAATAAAATATGAGATTTTTTACTAATATTATTAATATTTTTTGTAACTAAATAAAAATAAAATATTTAATTATATATTATTAAAATAAGTTTTTGTTTTTATTATACAGAAGATTTTATTAATAAAATCCTATTATAATTAGTTTTAAATAAGAAATATTTTAATATATAAAAATAATAATTGATTTTAATTAAAAAATAGTTTATAAATTTAATATTAAAAAATATATTTGAAAAATATTTAAATTAGTTTTTAGAGTTTAAATATACTGATAAAATATCTACTATTATTTATAAAAGTATTTATAAAAAATATATTTAAAAAATAAATTATAATTATTAATTTTTTAATTATAAAATTTTTATAATATATAAAGCTGTTTTAGTTTATTGATATATTTTATTATAAATATTTGAATATCTGGGATTTTAATTATAAAATTAATATTTATCTTATTATTCTTTTTATATTATTTAAAAAATAACTTTTTATTATAATAATAATAAATAAGAATAATATTAATAAAAATAATAATAGTTTCTATAATAATACTAAATTCTTTAACTTAATTATTTATTTTAAAAATATTATTAAAAAATAAAAAATAGATATTAGTTATATAAATATTTAAAAAAAATAATAAACTGAAAAATATAATCTTAGTAAATATGTTAAAAAAAATAGAAGAATAATATTATATAGCTAGTAAAAAAGCTAGTAGATAATTAATTTAATAAATAATTTATTTAAATTTAAAGATTATTTTTATATAAAAAAAATAATAAATATATTTTTTATAATCAATATTAATATAATATTAATTTATTTTTTTATTTTTATCTAAATATATATTCTAAAAAATAAGAACTATAGATTTATGTATAATATTATAAATTTTTTATTATAAAAAAAATCTCACAGCTACTATATATTTTTATTATATTAATATATTTCTTAATATAGCTATTATTAAAAAATCTAGTAACAGAAACTATTTTATTATATAAATATAAAACTCTAATATTAAATATATATTAATATTATATTTTAACTTTTTTATTAAATATAAAATATAAATATTTAAAAGAATATATTAATATCTTAACTTATTTAATATATATAATAAAATTAAAAAATATTAAAAGAAATTAAATTAAATTTTAATATTAAAAATAATAAAGCTATTAAATTAATTATAAAAATAGAATATAATCTTAATATTTTATATTGTCTATTATCAATAGAAAAAATATTTAATAACTATAATATTATTTAATATATTAAAAATTATAAAATTAAGAATCTTAATACTAATTATATTATTAATTATATATAAAATAATAAAATATCTATTATTAACATATATAATAATAATAAATTATTTAAATATTTCTAATTTATTATTATTAATTTATATTTTTTATACTATTATTTAGGCTATATAGATAAGCCGAAATTAATTAATATAATAAAAAATATTAATAATAAAATAATTAGAAAGCTAGACTTTAAATATAAGATTTATAATATAAAAGAAATAAATTTAAAAATATTATAAAAATTAATAATTAGAGAATAAAATTTATAAGATATTTAGAATAATAATACTTAATATTTAAAGCCTATAAAAATTAAAAATAAAAAATATTATTTAATATTTATTAATTTTTTTATTAGCTATACAAAAATCTATTTATTAAAAAATCTTAAAAATAAAACTAGTAATATATTAATTATATTTGATAAATAATATAAGAATATTACCGGCTAATATATTATAAAATAATATTTTAATAATAATTATAAGTTTATAAAATTTAAAAAATAATATAAATCTAAAAATATTATATACTTTATATCAATTTTATATTACTATTATTGAAATATTTATATAAAATAATATAAATAATATTAATTAATATTAGTCTGTTAGAATACTTTTAGTTAGAAATAATTAAAATAATAATTTATTTTATTAATTATTTAATTTTTTTTTAAAAAAAATTGTTATTAATTTTAAAATAGTATAAATACTTTAATATTAAATTTAATATTATATTAATTAAACATCTTTATATATATAATTATAAAATTTAGATTCTAATTAATTTTAATAATTTTTAATATATTAAAAAAATAAATTTAAATTATAAATATAGATCGGCTATTACATTAGTTATAAAAATAATTATAATTATATATTCTAAATTTGTAAATAAAAATTTAAAAAAATTATATATTTTAATAGTATTAAGTTTTTTAAATAATATATATATAATAATAATTATAATAATAATATTAAAAATATTTTTATATATTTTTTTATTAATTCTTTTTTATTATTAAAAGATTCAAGTATTATTTAATCTAAATTATTAAAAGATAATAATAATCTAGTATTAATATAGCTAATTATATATAAATAATAAACAGTTTTATTAAATATTATTAAATTTTTGATTTATAAATAAATTTAAATCTAGATTTTACTTGTTGATTATTTTTTAAAATATTTTATATATATAATTATAAAAAAGACTATTATAGATACTTTTTAAAATATATAAAAAAAATATAAATAATAAAATTTTTTTAATTTATAAATAAGAAAGTTATTTTTTAAATTTTAATAATAAAAATTTATCTAAAAATATTATTAATAATATTAAATATTAAAATAATTTTTTAAATAAGAATTATTTTTATTTTTATTATATATTATAAAAATCTAATTTTAAGATTTTAAATAAAAACCGCCTCTACTACTTCTATATATTAAAAAAATAAAACTTAATATTAAAAATAAAAATTATTTTATTTTTTAAATAATAAATAATCTTATTATATTTATAGATATATTATAGTAATCTTAATATTATAAATTATTATTATTAGATATTATTATATATAAGACTTTATTAAATTCTATTATTATAATATATATATTTATAATGATTAGTAATACTAATTTATAAATATTATTATATAATTTAATATAAATATATTAATTATTTATATATAATATTTATATATATTTAATTTAAATAATAATTTCTAAACAAATATTTAATAAATATATAATAATTTAGAATTTTTATAGCTGATAAGATTCTTATAATAAATATAACTAAAAATATAAAAAAAATATTTTAGAATTATATTAAAAAAAATAAGTTTTATAATTTTATAAAATCTATTATTATTATATTAATAGAAGATTTATAGCCGGAGCTGTTATATATATTAATAATAAATATAAAATTATATAATATTAGTAGTGTATTAAAATTGTATTAAATTATAATATTAAAAATATTTTAAAAATTAAAATAAATAATAATTAATATGATTATAAAGATTTTATAATAAATAATATTGATAAATTTTATTTTTAGATTAATTAAAATATGTAACTAATACCATTTATTATTTAAAAAAATCTATAAATAATTAATACTAAGTTTCAATAAAAATACTATTTTTATAAAAATTATACATTCTAACTATTATAAATATTAGATTATTTAAATAAAAATATATTATATAAATAGTTTGGTTTTAAAAATATATTCTAATTTTGTAATATAATTTTAATATATATTAATAAAGTGCTACCGCACTTGTGGCTGTACTTATAAAAACTGCCGCCCACCGTAGCAGCAGCTATATCTAGTATAATCTTAGATAGTATTAGAAAAAGTAATAACAAAATAATTATAATTAAGTATTTATACTTCAGTCTGTAATATATTAATAGTATTTTTTATTTTATTTTTCAATTTTTATTTTTTATATTTTATTTATTTTTCTTATTTCTTATCTATATTTTTTATTTAATTATTTTATAATTATATTAGAAGTTATATTTCTAGCTAATAAGCTCTAAGCCTTTCTAAATATAGACTACAGTTTTATAAAAAACTTTAACAATAATATTAAAGTAAAAATATAATATCTTTTTTTTAGAATATTCTTAGATTATTAATAGAACTAGAAATATTTCTATTAGATATTTACATCTGAAGTTGTTTTACTTTAACCAAAGTAGTTTTAAAAAGCTTTTTTAATAATTAGCTTTATAACCGGTAAATATTTTATACCCGGTAAATATTTTATACTATAATTAGAGTTCTTTTATAAATTATAAAAAATATTTTCTAAAGTTTATTTTATTTCGCGATTTATATATTAAAACTTACAATAGAACTATAAAAAATCTACTAGAATAATTATATATAAAAAGTAATTTAATATACTTAAATCTTTTTATTTAATATATTTTTAGTATAAAAGTTTTAGTTATAAAGTTTTTTAAGATTTTTATACTTAATAATAAAATATTTATATAATAAAAAAGTAGTTTTAAGCTAAATAGTAGTTTAGATTTATTATAAAATACTATAATATTTCTATAGTAAAATCCTAGTACTTTAAATATTATATTTAAAATTATATTACTCATATTTATTATTAAAAATTTTAAATTTATATTAATTTATTCTACTATATATTTTTCTACAACTGTATAATTCTTAGTATATTAAAATTTAATATTTTGTTTAATAAAATAGTTTTAGTACAGTCTTTTTAATTTTATATTATTATATTTATAGAAGAATTTTTTTTATTTATTATAGTAATATTCTAGAACTATTAAGTCTAAAAATAAAAATAGTCTAATAAATAAAAAATAGATAATACTAGAAGAAGAATATTATTATATTAAAATTAAAAAAAATAAATAATCTAAAAAGAAAAAGTAATAAATATTTAAATTCGTTACTTTTAGCTATAGTTTAGAATTTAGTCTTATAAATAGTTAATAAATTAATTTTATAAATAATATAATAAATATTATAATTATAGTTAATTTTTATATTAACTATATTTTTAAATTAATATAATATAATTTAAGAATTATTACAGGCGGCCTTCTAGTAAGAATATGCTATTTTTTATTTATAAATACTAGTCTAATTATTTTATTAGATTTAATCTAATATATATATTTTTTTAATATTTTAACTATTTTAATTAGTCTTATAGAAAATATTATCTTAGCTAGTTTTATAAAATAATTATATACTATTAGTATCTTTTTATTTATAAATATTATATATATATTAAATATTTTATTTATTTTAGCAGCTATTATAAATATTATTCTAATATAAAAATAAATATTCTTAATATTTATATATTAATAATATTAGTTTTTTCTAATTAGATCTATTAGACTGTAGTATAACTATAAAAAAAATAATAAAATTATTTATTAATTTTTATATATATTTATAAATTATTTTAAAATTATATCTTGAAATTATGATATATAGTTAATAAATAAAATAATCAGCTCTTATTTTTATAGTAAAATCTAATAATAATAAAATAATAAGTTTAATTTTTTTATTTAATATAGATTACTTTATAGTAATACTATAAATAAATAATATAATTAATTTAAAATATACTTTAAAACTTTTATAAATAAAATATAAATAGCTCTAAATAAAATATAATATATAATTTAAAAGATTAAAAACTAATACTTTTTATCTATATATATATCAGAAATTATTAGTCTAATAAAACAATATAATAAAAATTATAAAAATAAATTTATTAAAAAAATATAAAAAAATCTAGCTTTTTCTTTATAATATATTATTAATAAATCGAATCTAAAAACTATTATTCTATAATTTATTAATATTTTATTTTATAAATAAATAAATTAATTTAATTAATTTAGTCTATCTAATATATAAAAATAGTCTTATAATAGTAAAAGATTTTTTTTAGATTTAATTATAAAAATAAATCTAAAATTATAAACAAACACTAGTCTAAATAAAACTAATAAAAAAATAATAAAACTACTAATTATTTATAAATAAATTAAAATTTTAATAATCTAAAAAGTAGTTAAAATATTATTTAGACTATTTAAAATTAAACTAATAATATATTTTCGCAGTCTAGCTTTAATAATAAATCTAAATAAGTTTGAGTATACTATAAATAAAAAGACTAAAAAAAACCAGAAAAAAATTAGAATATAAAAATATACTATAATAAATATAATCTAAAAAATAATTAATAATATTATTTTTATAAAATAATTTTCTTATTAAATAATATATAATATATTTATATTTAGAAATATCTATAAACTACTATTATTTAAAAATAGTATATAATTTATAATCTTATAATTAAACTATAATATTTTTATATAATAATAAATATTTCTATTATTTAATTAAATAATCCTATTTATATAAATATTCTTAAACTGTACTTTTATATATAAAAATATATATAAATAAATATAATGATTTAGAATTGTTTTAATCTTATTTTTATATATTTAGATAATAATTATATTATAATAATTATAAACAGACAGTTTCTTTCAAAACAGATTCTCGAATTAAAAATATAGTAGTATTTAATATTTATTTTAATAAATAATATTAAAAAATATATAGTCTATATTAAAATATATTAAAATATTGAATTTTTAATTAAGATTAAATCTAAGTTTTATTATATAATATTAATTTTTCTAATTTATATAAAAAATAAAAAACTTTAGATTCTAGTTAATAAAATAATATAAATCTTTATTTAACTATAATTAAATCTATAATATAATAAAATATATTTATTTAAATTATTTTAATATTTATAATTTATATTCTATATTTATATAATTAATATAAGTCTAAGTTATATCTAAATTTTAAATTAGTTTAATTATAATATAATACTATTTTTATATTTTAGCTGGCTTATAAAATTTACTATTATTAAAATTATATATATATTCTTAGATTATGCTAATTTTATAATATTACTAGTTATTAATTTTTAAAAATTCTAAGTAAATAAATTTTTATTTAATAATATTAAAATCTATAAATTATTAAATAGTATTACTATCTTTATTAAAAATATTAAATATAAAAATAAGTTTATAATAATAATAAATAAATTTATAAATATTTAAAAAAACAATTTAGTATTAATAGTCAACCAGCTGATATATAAATAATTAATAATATTATTAAAATCAGAGTAGAAAAACTAAATAAAATATTATAACTATATATATAAGTTATTTTTACAAGATTAAGTAGAAATTAATAAATATTTTAATATATTATATAAAATTAATAAATATTTTAATATATTATATAAAATTAATAAAATAATTTTTATAAATTAATATATATTTATTTTATTTTTTAGTTTTATAGTCTAATACTTAATTAAAGATTCTAATAGTTTATATATAAAAAAACTATATATAATTATTAATATTGATAAAAAAAATAAACTTATTATTTCTAATATTTATATTAAATTATTATAAAAAGATATTCTCTATTTATATATAAAATACTTTTATTTTTTAGTTTTTAATTATATAACTTTTTTTTATTAATAACAGATATATTTAAACTTCTAGTATCTATTGAATATAATTTTCTATAAAAATAAGAAATATTTTAAGATTTATTTAATAGATTTTATTAACAGCCCAGTATACGTCTAATAAAATATTAATAATAAGTTTTAAAAATTCTATAAATTTATATGTATTTATATAAATAATCTATTTATATTTTCCGATATTTTTAATATTTATTTAATCTATTTATACTTAATTTTTTAAAAATATAAAAATTTATATATATAATTTAGTCTTAGTAAAATCTTTATAGGATTTCTTTTAGTTAAGTTATTAGAATATAAAGTTAATACTTTTAGAATAATTACTATTATTAAAAAACTTAAAGCTTTTATAAAGCTTAAATTTTTAATTATATTAATATAGCTTAAAATTTATGTTAGACTAACAGATTAGCTATAAATCTATATTCTATATTATTTTATAATTATTTAATTATTATATTTAATTAAAAATAGTTTTATTATGAAAATTATTAATTAAAGCAGGCCAGGCCCGTACCTGTTATACTATAAAAATATTAATTAAAAATATTATAAAAAAGATTAAAATATTTAATATTATTTAAATCTATTTTTAAAATCTAAGTATATTTTATTATTATAATCCAGCTAGATATCTCAGGCTTAATATTAATTTTTTAAAAAATATAAATATAATATAATATTTTTTTATATAATCTATAATAATTTAAATTATACTTAATATAAAAAAAACTAAAAAGTAAAAAAACTTCTAGTTTTACTATAGTCTAATCTATTTTATTTATAAATGAAATACTAACTGTATTAAAATATAACTACTAGCTAATAAAATTTAAAATATTTAAGATAATTTAGATATTTTTTTATTTATAATCCATACTATAAATAAATAAAAAAAATATTAGTATATACTAATTATATTTTTATTACCAAAATTACTATACAGATTATACTTATATTAATAAATATAGATTAAGTAAATTTATATTTTATTAAAATAAACTAATTTATTTAAATCTTTTATAATCTATACTTTTTTTATAAAATAAATAAAATATATATTATTCCGAATATTTTTTTAAAACTATTATTATATACTTAGATATTTTTTAAAAATTTTTTAAATAAATATATTATAGCAGCCAGCTATTCCGGTGATATTATTAATATAGTAAAACCTAAAATAATCCTAGTCTAATTTTTATCTGCATAAATTATAAAAATAAGAAATAAATATATTAAAAAGTTAAATAAAAAAAATTATTATTTTAATTACTAATAATTATATAGATCTAATTTTATTATATATTTTAAATAATAGTCTACTTTACTTCTAATCTATTTCTTTTAATATCGAAGTAAGATTTTATATATTTAAATTATATATTAAAAATATTACATAGTTAGTCTATAATAAAAAGAGGCATCTAGATATTGACTAAATAATAAATAAATTATATAATCTAATTTTTTTATATATAAAATATACTATTATTAGATATATTATATATTATTTATTTTACTATAATAATTAGCTCTTATATTATAAATCTTATAAAATATTATAGTTTATAATCTCTTTCTAATTATTATATTATATTATTTTAATTAATCTAATTACTATACTATTAAAATCTTTTAATATTATTATATTAGTTATCTGCAAGTATATATATCAGATTATAATTATATTAAATAAAATTAAATAAAAAATAAATAATTAAAAAAATATTAATAGAATATTTAGTTATTAATAACTAGAATTAACTATAAATAATTATAATAAATTAAAATCTATAATAAACTAGTAATATATAGTATACTATATATAAAATATAAAATATTAATTTTATATATACTATTATATACTATTTTTAAGCCGACGGCTAGTTTAAATATAATAATTAAATTATTAAAATCTATTTTAAATATACAGCTACTTTTATAGTTAATCTAGAATAATAATATAAAATCTTATTTTAACTATAAAGTATTATAAATATATTAAAAAATAAATTTATTTATATTTTATTATATAAATTAATATATAGTTATATAATATTTAAGCTTCTTAATCTTAGTTTTACTAGCTATTAAAAAATATAAAATTTTAAAATATATACTAATATAAATAAAGTAATAAAGCTAGCTGTTATAATTATAAAAATCTATGATAATATTAAATATAAGTTTATAAAATTTAAAAAAATAATTAAATAATACTCCGATTACATCGTGGCTATAATATTAATAATTTTAGTAATAAAGAATTATCAGAATAATTTACAGAAGTTTTTAAGATTTTATAGTATATAGAAAAACTAGTTTATTAGTTTAATTTTCTAAAAATATAATATTTATATTTAATTATATTAATTATATATTTTAAACTTTATTCGAGACCGGATTTCTTCGGCCGTAATAAGAAACAATCTAATATAGTTTTTATTTAAAAAAATATGAATAAATATTAATTATATAAATTTAAATATATACTAGTAAGATATAATACTATAATAAAATTAGAAAAACTAAAAAAAAACTAAAATATAATATTTAATAAAATTTATAAACTATAAAAATATATATAATAAATAGTATAATATTGATAAATTAAATAATATTAAAAAGCTTATTAAAGATTTTAGGTATATATACTTAATATATTAGAAACAGAATAATAAATAAAAAATAAACTAGTAAAAATATTATTATAAATAGACTAATAAATATATTACTTCTTACTTTTATTTATATTTTTTTAATTTTTAATAATTTTTTAATTTAACTATTTTTATTTTACTACTTATTCTATTATACTACTTAGTATTTTTTTTATTTATATATCTAATTTTTTTACTTACTATTTTTCTATTTTTATTTACTTTTTTGCTTATATTTTATTTTCTATTATTTTTATTTTTTTATTTTTAGAATATTCTTTATTATTTTTATTTAATTTAATTATCTATTTATTTAAATAATTTTATTATAGCTAGTCTGTCTTATATTTTTTATAAGCGCGGATATTCTATAAAATTAAAAATATAATACTCCGGCTGTTTATATAAAAATAAGATTAGTTATTATAGTTATAGTAGATTAATAAATAGTATAATTAGTATAAATATAAATAATTTAATAATAAATATAATAATTAGATTAGTTTTTAGTAATATTAGTATATCTAATATACTTAATATCTAACTATAAACTAATTTAAATAAGGTAAAAACTAAACTTACCGATAAAAGAAATTATAAAATAAATAAAAAAAGCTTAATATTTAGAAAAAGTATAAGAAAATAGACCTTTTACTAAAAACATTAAGATTTGATATATAATAAATAAAAAACTTAGAAGGTTCTAAGCTAAAACGGTCTTAAATAATACTACTACTTCGAAAAAAAATATAAAAAGACTATTAAAATTAATGAAATTTATAATAATTTTTAGAATATTATATTTTTAGTTTTATCTGATAAAAAACTAGTTTATAAATAAAACAAATACTTTTATAATTTTTATAATAATATATTAAACTCTGATTAAATCTTTCTTTTTTTAAACTTTTTTATTATTATATAATAAATAATAATATATTTTTTATCTTATTTTTATATTAGTTAAATCTAGATAGAACTATAAAAAAGTAATTGAACTTTTAACTAAGTTTATTAAAATTATAATAAATAAGATTCTATTTTATTTTAATACTAATATAATTCTATTTTGTACTGGTAATAAAATATATTTTTATATAATATTAAATTTTTTTATTTTTAATAAAATATATTATTTTATTTATACTAACAGAATATATATTAATATTAATAAAATTTAGTATTATAATAGTTTTTTTAATAATATTAACTAGATAACTATAATAGTAAATATAATTATTAAATATAAATATCTTTTTTTTAAAAGAAAAGTATTTAAAATAGTCTATTTTTACTACATAATCTAATATAAATAATAAAAATAGAATATATTTTAATAAGCTCTTACTAAATTTAAATTTTTATAATAATTAATTGATATTATTCTAAATATAATAAAAAATCTAATATTTAATAAAGCCTTATTTAATCTGCTTTTATATATTATTATAATAATATTAGAAATTTAAATATCTGGTTAAACCTACGCAGATCTAAATAATAATAGTAAATATAAGACTATAGAAGAAGAAGAAGATAAAAAAAATAAAAAAAAATCTTAATAAAAATAATAAAAATCTTAATAAAATTAAAAAAAAAGAATAATAAATAAGCTTATTTTGTACTTATTTTTCTATAATTTTATTTTATATTATGTCTCTTAGTCTCTAACTGTCGGTTATCTAATTTTATACTTTAATTTTATATTTTTTAGCTTTCTATACATTATTTTTTTTATATTATATAATTTTTAGCAGCTATTAGTATAATTAGATAATTATAATTTTTCAGAATAGTATCTACTACTATACTTATAGCTGTATTTTTAGAGGCTATTGTTTATTATAGCAGCGGCTATATCTAATACAATCTTAGATAGTATTAGAAAAGAATAATAATAAAATAATCATAATTAAGTATTTGTGCTTCAGCCCGTGACATACAGTCTTAATTTTGAAGATTTATGATATTCTTAAAATATTTTTTTAATAGCTGAATTAGTTAAAAATAATAGAAACTAAATAAAATAAATAATAAAAAAAATATATTTAATTCTATTAACTAATTATCTAATATTTATATTTTTTCTAATAAATAAATATATATTATAAAGATTAATAACAGTAGATAGATACAATATTTTAAAACATATTAAATTAAATTGAATTAAATTAAATTAAATTAATTATATATATATATATCAGTCCTATGGCCGAGTAGCAGCAGGTCCTAGTCCTATAAATAAATAAGCCGTAAAAGTATTAAAATTATATATAAAATAAAAATCTTAGCTAGTTGGCTGTTCTTCTTTTTTAAAATTTTAACTTTTATATAATAAACTAGTAAAGTTAATAATTTTTAAGTATATTTTATTTTTATATTTATTTTATATTATATTCTTCTTTTACTAACTATTATTATGTCTTTTAGTTATTATATAATTTAATATCTAGATTGATTATTAGTATTTCTTATTAGTTAATCCAAGAATCTCCGAATATTATAGTTTTAATATAATAAATAAAGACTTATTATTTCAAAAAAACTAATTAACTATAATTCTAAAAAAAATAAAAAAAGCAGCTGGTTAATATGTAAATTAATTAATAGTTAATAATCTATTTATATACTAATAATAATTATATTTTAATATATATAATATTAGTATGATTAAGAATAATATTAATTAGACTCTGAAACTAGTCTAGAAGTTTTACATATAATATAAAATAAATTATTTACTTTATTATTTTTTTTAAAAAAAATACTAAAAATTAGTCAGTTTTTTTTAGTTTAAAAAATACGTTAAGAAAAGAAATTATATCTTAGATATTTAATATAAATATATTTAATTAATTAGAACTTTTATTTATAAAAATATATAATTAATTTTATTATTAATCTTTAAATAAGTATCTGAAATAATTTTATTAATTAATATCTAAACCAGTACTAAAAATCAAATCTAATAAAAATTTATATATAAACTAAAACTATATTTATTCTTTACTATATTAATAAAAATATAATAAATATAAAGATTATATAAATTATTAATCTAATTAATTTTTTATTACCGGTTAGCTAAATCTTTAAGTTTTTTATATATAATAAAAATTAATATAGAAAATACTAATTACTTAACAGTTTAAGCAGCTGTTATTTTAATATATTAATTTATTAATTTATTATTTAATATATTTTTATAATTTAAAAACTACTAAAAATATATCTACTAACTAATTTTTTATATATAGTTAAGCTGGTTAATTATTTATTTAATAATTATTTATTCTAATTAGCACCGGGACTTAATATAAATTTATATAATTATTTAATTATTAATAAAAAGTATTATTAATTTAAACTTAGAAATAGCTATTAATATTATTTAAAAAATAATATTTTTAAAAATAGATATATTAAGCTCTTTTTTAATAAGAATTAGAATAAGTTTTATATTAATTAATTTTATAAAATATATTATATAAATATTCTTTTAACTAACTAGTATAATTTGATTTTTATTATAAATTATTATTATAGTATTAATATTACTAGTATAACTACTAGTATTAATATATATAAAAAAAGTAATAAAAAATAATAAAATATATTTTTAAAAAATATTTTTTTTAGAATTAGTAATATTAATAGTAAAAAGATTTTATTATAATAAAATTAATATTAATTTAATAATTTTAATAAATATTAGTATATCCGGGTTAAATCTAAGATTTTAAACTAGTTAGTATTCTAAATAATTTAGTAATAATATAATTAAATTAGTTTTTAAATTAATAAAATAATATCTACTAAAATACATTTATTAAATTAAGAATAAAATTTAATAATAAAATAATAATATTATAATCTAAGAATAAATATTTTTAATAATTTATTTAATTAGAATTTATAATAATAATATATTAAGATATATCTTAAAAATAGTTTATATAATAATATAAAAAGTCTTTATTATATAATCTAAAATCTTATATTAAATATTTTTAAAATACTTTATTGTATTAATAATAGTCTTTTAATAGCTTTAAATATCGTAGATGATTTATATAAAATCTCTAAATAACAGATAAAAAATTAAAACAATAATATATATATAATATAAATTAATAATAAATATATTCTAAATAAAGTTTATAATTCATAATAATATAGCTGTTAGCCGGATAGCTTTAGTTTCTAATTAAATAAAATAAATAATTTTAATAAATTTAAAGTTAAAAAAATCTTTAAATAGTAAAAACTTTATATTAATTTAATTATTATATCTATAAGAATCTCTACTATTTTATCATAAAATATTACAATTTAATTAGAAATTCGATTTCTTAGTTCATTCTTAATAAATGTTTTAGAAATAGATTTATTAGATGCGGAAGAATTTTATCTTTTGAAATATATATTTTTCTAGTTCTATTATTCTATTTAAAAAAAGTATTGCTAAAAAATATAAAAATTGTAGTTATTTATTTTACTGTCTTAAATCTTCGACTTTTTAAATAATTTTAATTTTTATATATAAATCAGATTTCTTGTTATAAATTAATAGTATTTACAGCCTCTTAGTACTATTATTTAAGTTTTTATAATTTTTTAAATTTATATTTTTATTCTTTTTATATAAATATTTTACTCTATTTTTATCCGGCTTAGTAATATCTTACTAATATTTTTTTATTATACTAAAAGATTCTATTTATATATTTTATAATTTATTTTTTTTTATTTTTATTCTAATTATCTTTTTTATAAAATATTTTCTATTAATTTTTTAGTTCTTCGATACCGTCGGATATCTTTATAGTCTATTTTTTTTAAGTAATTGAATTTCTTATAAATAAGCTTTTTATATAAAATATATTATTATTAGTATCTACTTTTAAATTTTTAACTTAGTATTCTAAATTAATATTTAGATTTATATATTTTTAAATTTTATATTAATTATTAAATATATCTATTTCTTTTATTCTTATAAATTATTTCTAATTCTTTTTATTATAGTTATAATTTTCTTATTATTAAATTATATTTTTATTTTTTAATCGGTCTATTAAACCAGTACTATTATGTTAATATAATAAATTATAAAAAATACCGGCTCTACTATTTATTTCTAAGACTTTTCTAATTATTTATATATTAATTAATAATACAGTCCGCCAGCTGTTTCTTTTCTAAAAATATAAGTCTATTCATTTATATAAAAGATTTCTATAGTATCAAAAATAATTATATAATTTAATATAAAATATATTATATATCTACTATTTTTATTAACAACCGGTTAAATTCTATAATATTAGCTGTATAAATATACTGTATTTCTTTTATATAATTTTATACTAGCTAAATAAATATATCTATAGTTTCTTTATAAATTTATTTTTATTTATAAAATATTATATAAAAAATAATATAATTTTATTTATAATTTATATATTTTTTTTATAATTTATATTCTTACTAGAATTCGAATAATTATTAATTTATATCTAAAATTTATTATTATAATAATATAATAAATATGCTTTTAATAGAAATATTCTAGTTAATATTATAAAAAAAACTAATTTATTTATATAAACTACTAAAATATAATAATAGCTGTTTATTTTTTGTATATAAATTTAATTTTATAATATAAAATTCGGTAATAATATTTATATATAATATAATATAAATCTTTTATCTTATATATTAAATCAATTAGTTAAAATGATGAAAAATATTAATTTATATATTTTAATATACTAATCCGCGCGGAAATAGCTATATAAAATTGATTTATATTTAATATTAATTAATATTATATTAATTCTGCAGATTAATTTTATAATGAAGAAAATATAAATTATTAGTACTATAATTTTTATATTTTATTTAAAATAACTATTATTATTCTAAATATAAATTTTAATTACAGCTGTTGTATATTTTAAGATATTATTTTATATTTATATACTACTAAGAAATAGTTTTAATTAATTTATATTAAGTTATTTTATATTTTTTATTTTACTTTATATTATATTTTTTTTGTGTATAGTAACCCGGGCTAATACTAGAATCTATAGCTTTAAAAAATACTATTCTGTATTTTAATAATAATTTGAATAATAAAAACAATTAATTAATAATCTAAATATTTTATATATATTATATTTTTATTTAAAAAAATAAGTTTAATATACTATAACAGGCCGGATATTTATAGCAGTAGTATTTAATAAATATATAAATAATTATTAAATAAAATAAACTAAAATAAAAAATAATAATTAAAATAAATTATAAATTAATTTATATAATAAACTAATAGATTTAATAATATATACTAACAGTATTAATTATATTACTAAAAGATTAAATTATAAAATAATTTTATTATCTATTTATATAAATAGTTTATACTATATATAATAAATTTTTTATAATATTATAACTATTATATAAGTTTATAGCCTGTTATTATTTTTTATTATTATAATAATAAATTTTAATTAATTAAAAATTTAAAATAAATTATTTTATAGTTAGTTAACAGATAACCGGTCCAATGTTATTATTTATATTTATGAATTAAAAAAACAGAAACTATTTTATCCAATTAAAAATATAAAGATTTTCGAGCCGGTATTAATACAATTTTAAATATTAAAATATTAAAAATATAAATTATTTTATTATTATTTTATTTTTTTTAATAAATTATAATTAGTTCTTAGATTTAATTATTATAAATAATATTATATCAGCCGAGTGGTTTAATTTAAAAATAAAACTAAAATTATATAAATTTATTATATATATATAATTTATAATTCTTATAGTTTATTATATAATTTTTAAATATCTTACTATAAAATAAACCTAGATATTAGTAAGATTTTCTGTACAAAATATTTTTTAATAATATAATAAAAAATTATATTACTATAAAAAAATAGTTATTCTTTTTATTACTATTATTACCGGCTCGGAATAAGTTTTAAAAAAATAATTAATAATAAAAAGATTAAAATTAATAATATATAAATCATAGTATATAATCTATTTTTTTTATAATTATATTATTATATTAATATATAAGTCTGCCGGAGTATTAAAATAATTAAACATATTATTAAATATATATATAAAAATCTAAATTATACTATATTATATTTTTAAATTAATAATAAGATTAACTATTATTTTAAAAGTTGTTATATTAATCTAATAAAAATTATTACATATTTGTTTTGTTTTTATATTTATAAAAAATATTTATTAATTATAATTCTAATAGTCTATTTTTCGGACTAATAAACTATATTATTTTTTAAAAATATTAATATATAGTAGATTATAAACTGCTTAAAGTCTTTTTATAATATATCAATAATCTTTTTTAAATATAATATAAAAATAGTCCGGTTAGATTTTAAACAAGTTTATTACTGATATATAAAAATATTTTAATATTGTATTTAGAATATAAAAAAAATATAAAATTATAGCAGCTATAATAATAGAATTTTATAATTAATTAAATATATTATTATAATTTTAATATAAAAAAATAGTTTTATTTATAGCTTTTTTTAATTATTAAAATAGATTTTATTAAATTTAAAAATTTTTATATTATTAATAATATATTTTATTTTATATTTCAGGCTGTCTATTAGATTCTAAACTTATTTAATAATAATAAAAAATAAACTAATTATTTTAACAAATAATAATTTTTATATTTAAATCTATTTTATAATTTTTATTTATAATAGTTCTATTATTTAATTTAATAAATAAACTACTAGTATTATAAAATAAGTTTAAAATATTTTTTATAAATAATCTTATTTATTAAATCTTATAGATATAGAAGTCTTTATTTATTTCTAATTATAAGATTAACTATAACTTTTTTTTATAAATAGACTATTTAAAACTAAAAATTATTTATTTATAGATTTTTAGTTTTTTTTTTAATTAGCTAATAAAAACAAACTAAAAACATTACTAAATATTAAAAATCAGCTAGTTAGCCGGCTGATTATATTTTTTAAATTAAAAAATAACATATTAACTAAATAATTTATAATATATAATTTTTAATATTATTATAATAATTATTATATAAGGCAAGCCGGTTTATTACTTTATTTAAAATATTAATAATATTAAACAAATATTTTTATATTATATTATATATAATAAGTTATATTTATTAAATAAATAAATTATCTATATAATGTTATTTAGTATAATAATATTATTTTTATTTTATAGTTATACAGCTTATTTTAAATTTGATATTTTTTTAAATTAGTAAAAATATTTATATATTTAATTAATCTGCTGTCCGATCTTACAGCCGAATTATAAAATATAAATCTAATTATTTAAAATAAAATTTTTATATAATATTAGAATAATTTTCAAATTATGAATTAAATATTAAATAATATTAAATATTATTTTAATAAATTATTTAATAGTATTCTGGTTTTTTTTAATAGTAATTTTATATAAATATTATTTATAGTTGAAAAAATATTATTTAAATATTACTATTATTTCTTTATAATATTCTTTTTATAATAGTTATTTTATATTTTATAATTTTGTAAAAATTACTATTCAGAAAAAAAATTAAAAAATCAAATATATATTATTTAACTGGCTGATATATTATATAATTATAGTTTTTATAATTAAATTAGTTTATTTTTTAGTATATACTAAATTAAGAATATTAAAAATTTTTATAAATATATATTTTTTATAATTTATCTTTATTAGAATCCGGATATTAGCTTTTTTATTAAATATATAATTCTTATAGTTTATAATATCTTTTTAAATAAATTTAATAATTATTATTTAAATAAATTATTAAATTATATAATTTATATTTATACAGCTAACAAAGTTTTAATAAATAATATTAATAATAATACTGAAAAGTTTATATATAAATTTTTATATATAATTAATTTATTTAATTTGTTTTTTTTAGTTTTATAGGTAAAACTAAAGATATTTATTATTTATTTAAAAAATATACATATATTAAGCAGTTTATATAGTAAAATATATCTATTAATATAAGCTTTAGAATTATAGTTAATTAAAACTAAAACATTAACTAATAATTATATCAATTTAATATAATTAATTCTATAAATTATTTTATATTTAAATAAAGATGAATTTTTTTTTATCTTTATTTATAAATAGCTTCTAGTTTTTTTTTATTTTATAGTAATAGTTAATTATATTTAAAGCTAGTTTCTATAAAAAAAACTATAAATTTTTATTTTCTATTATTTTTTTATAAATAATTATATATAGTATTTTTTTATATAATAAATATTATTAGACTAATTATTTTATATTAACTAGATATAACTACTACTAATAATATTATATATAAAAAGACTTTTTAGTAGTTTTATAATTAAAAATATTATTAGTTATTAAAATATTTACTAAGTCTACTAACTGATTTATTTATAAATATATTATATTAAAAATCATATTAATAATTTATTTATTAGAATATTTATATATTAATTAGCTAAAAAATAAAAAGTTTAATTAATTATATAAACACCCAGTCTAAATATATAGCTTATTTAAAAATATAATAGTCTAAAAATCCGGTTTTTTGGTTTTAAATTTATTTTTATTCTTATTTTTTTATTTTTTTTATTTTCTTTTCTTTTTTTTCTTCTACTTCTAGCCGGCAGCAGTATAAAATATAGCTATAAAATAGTAGATAATATTAGTCTAAGTTTTGATAATAGTTAGAAGAATATTAATAATAGTTTTTATAATCTAAAAAACAGTTATTATAATATTTTTATTATTAATAAAAATCTTAAATTATTGAATTATTTGTTAAATAGAAAAATAGATTATAGATAGGAGAATAATAATATAGTAGCTAATAAGAAATTAAATTAATAGATTTTTAAAAAATTTATAAATTATAAAGATTTTTTTTATTATTATTATTATTGTTATTATTCTTATTATTATTATTATTATTATTATTATTAATAGTAATAATAATAATAATGATAAGAATTTTATTTTAAATTAATTATTAAACTTATTATTAAACTATAATTTTATTTATAGTAATAATAGTAGCAGTAATTTAAAAAATTAAAATAATAATTTATATAAAAATTATTCAAATAGCTAAATAAAATAATATATTTTATTTATAATCTGTAATTCTACTAGTAGCAAAAATAAAACTTTTAATTATTTTTAATACTTATTAATATTATACTAAAAGTCTGGATTTATTTAAATTTTTAATTTAATAAATAATTAAAAATAAATTAAAAATCTTATTTATACTAGTAGACTATAGATTTATAGATTATATTATAATTAGTAATAAACTTAGCTATTAGTTTAAAAATTATTATAAATTATATTAATTATTTATTCTAATATAATTATATTAATTTTAATTTATTAGCTTCGGCGGTGTATGCGGCGGCAATAATAGTAGTATTAATATTATTAAAAAATAATATTATTTATAAAAAATGTAAATTTAGAAAAACAGCTGCGGCTGTAAGTTATATTTATATATATTTATATATTTAAATTATTAGCTATTTATTATTTTCTTAGTATTATAGTTTAAATTAATTTAAAACTACAGTAGAAATATATATTATTTTATATAATAATAGTATTTAATCAGTTATTATTTATATAATTAAATAATATTAAACAGCTGTATAATATTAATTTAATATATAACAACTAGTTTTTATATATAATATAATAAAGTAATTTAATTTAAAAGCTTTAATAGTTTATAAAATAAATATTTATAAAATAAACAACTTTTTTTTTAAAACAAAATAAATAATAGTAGTAGTAGAATATAGAAGATATTAAATAATAAATATTTTAATATTTATATAACACCCGCGGCCGGTATTTATTTATATTAACTAATTAATTAATATACAGCTGGTTATTTTTATTATAATAATATATACAACGTGTATATATTTCCGATTAGAAATATATATAACAGCCCAGGTCTACGCGGTACCCGGAGCGAAGCGAGGGCCCAAGGCTTGTTAGTATAATGACTAAATAATTATAAAATAATATAAAATATAAGTTTAAAGCTAATCTATTAATTTTAAATAGATTTTAAACTATATTGATATAATTAGAAATTTAAGTTTTATAATAGCTTTAAGTTTTTTAATAATAATAATTATTCTAAAAGTATTAACTTTATATTTTAATAATTTAACTAAGAAAAACTTTATAAAGATTTTACTAAAACTAAATTATATATATAAATCTTTATATTTTTAAAAAATTAAATATAAATAGATTAGATAATTATCGAAAATATTAGAAAATATAAATAGATTATTTATATAAATATATATAAATTTATAGAATTTTTAAAACTTATTGTTAATATTTTATTAAATATATACTAAACTGTTAATGAAGTCTATTAAATAAATCTTAAAATATTTCTAATTTTTATAAAAAACTATATTTAATAAATATTAAAAGCTTAAATACACCCGCTATTAATAAAAAAATGATATAATTAAAAATTAAAAAATAAAAATATTTTATATATAAACAGAAAACATTTTTTTATAATAATTTAATATAAATATTAGAAATAATAAGTTTATTTTTCTTATAGATATTAATAACTATATATAATTCTTTAATATATAAATTATTAGGATTTTTAACTAAGTATCAGACTATAAAAATAAAAAAAATAAATATATACTAATTTATAAAAACTATTTTATTAATTTTATATAATATATTAGAATATTTATTAATTTTTATTTAATCTTATAAAAATCATTTATATATATAATTATAACATTTTATTTAATTTTTCTAATTTAATTTTAATAATATTATGAATTATTTATATATCAGCTAGTTAATTATTAATATTAGATTAATTCTCTAGATATTTATAGATTTATCCATTATTATTATAAACTTATTTCTATATTTAGTATTCTTAATAAAAATAGTGATACTATTTAATTTTATAGATTTTAGTATTTTAAATAAAAACTTATTTATTTAGAATTTTTAAAAACTAATAACTAATAATACTGCGAGATTAGTATAATATAAGAATATATATATAATTTTAGTAATATTAAATTTTATAAACCGGCCGAAATATAGAAATAATATTATATTATAATTAGACTAATTTAAAATTTAGATATAGTTTAGATTTATATTAATTATATAAATATAAAATATAAATTATAAATATTAAAATAGTTTAAATGAATATATTTTATTATATTATAGATTTAATTATAGTTAAATAAAACTTTATATTATTTTATTAGCTAGAATTTAAATTTTTTATTTTCTATATAAATCAGAAAAGCTAATATTATATAATAAAACTTAGATTTAATCTTAATTAAAAATTTAATATTCTAATATATTTTAATATGGATTATATATTTTTTAAAATTAATAATAAAATCTTTAAATATAAGTATATTCATATTAAAAATGTATTTATTTTTATATAATTATAAATTAAATAGACTTCAACTATGATTTTTATTTATATCTTCTAATTTTTAATTTTATTAAAAAAGTATATATTTAATATAATAAATTTAATAAATATAAAGTCTTTTTTAATATTATTTATTAAAATAAATATTAAATACTGTTATATTATTAGTTAAAAAATCTATTTTATAAGAAATTATTTATTTATAATTATTATAATATAACTATTATTTAAATATATAAAAATAAAATAAAAAAAATTATAAATAATTATATTTATTTATATATATTTTTATATATAAAAGCACAGTCCGGGGGTATTTATATAAATAAAATTATTTAATTAGATAATAAAAATATTTATTATTATATAAAAATATTATAGTTTAATTATAAGATTATAAATTATATATTATTTTTAGATAATAGCAGCTTAAAGATATTTCTAAATACAAATATATAATATATTATTTAATAAAAAGATTATTTTATAAGAATAATATTATTAATTATTTCTTAAATTATATTTATTATAATATATTTTTATATTCTAGTTTTTTTTAGTTTTTTCTAATTCTTTTATTTATAGTATATTAGAATCAATTTAGATTTATTACTAAAATTAGACTATAAGAATATATTATTAGTTTAATTTTAAGTAGTTTAAATAGTATTTTAGCTGCTTTTTAGATTAGTAAAGTTTTAGTTTTTTTATAAATAATTAATAGTTTTATTATTTCTTTATTAGTTTTATTTAAACTGGTCTTTATTTATAGCTTTAAATTTATTTTTATAATTAAATTTAAAAAAAAATCTTTTATAATTATAGAACTATTTTTATATATTATATAGACTAAATTAATGAAACTAATTTATCTATGTTATAAAGTAAAATATTAATAAATTATAAAATAATAATTTTTAAATTTAATTTAGTAATCATATATCATAAAAAAAGAGCTATATTTTTTTATATTTTTTAGTAAATTTATTTTTATAATCTTTATTATACTGCTTTACTAGACTAACAATTTTTAATATATATATAAATAAAGAATATTAGTTTTTAATATTCTAAATTATATATTATATTTTATTTAGAATTATTTATATTTTATTTATAAAAGTTTTTAAATATATTTTAAATTAATTATATTATCTATTTATAATATTATTATAAAATAATCTGTATTAAATAAAAAAATTAAATTTATTATTGTATTATTATTAAGCTTTGCTATAAAAATAAAAACTAATTATTTTATTTATTAATTATATATTATAGCTTTAAAATATAATTCTAAGATAATTTATAGATATATATATAAATTAATAAATAGTTTTATTATTTTTATTTATAATTATACTATAGTCTAATAAATTCGGTTAAAAAACTAATATTATTAATATATAAATATTAGTTATTTATTTTTATATTAGAATAATATTTATAATAACTGCTAAAATAAATAAGATACTTATAAATATATATAATTATAAAATAAATATATATAATTATAAAATAAATATAATTAATTATTTTATAATATTATTTAAAATATTTATAATATTATTAGTAGTAGTATTTATTAAAATATTTATAATAATATCTATTAAGATATTTATAATAATATTTATTAGAATATTTATATTTATAATAATATCTATTAAGATATTTATAATAATATTTATTAGAATATTTATATTTATAATAATATCTACTAAAAGATTTATAATAATATCTACTTAAATTTTTAATATATATATAATATTTATAAATAAAAAGATACTAGTAGTATATAACTATTTTATAAAACTAGCTAGAATAGTATATTCTATAAAACTAATATTAATTAAAATAGTTAGAATATTAAAAAAAAGTATATACTAGATGAAATCTAGTAAAATAATTAAACTAATATTTATAAATAAAAAATAATTTATTTTTATTAAAGAGCTGTCTGTAATAGTTCTTAGAATATATTATATTAGTTTAAAAATATAGTTAATATAAAAATTAATTATCATTATAATACTTATTATATTATTTATAAAATTAATTTATTAACTACTTATAAGACTGAATTTTAGACTATAACTACAATTAATTAATCTATATATTTATTATTTTTTTAGACTATTTATTTTTTTTAATCTTAGTATAATAATATTTTTTTCTAGTACTATCTATTCTTCTATTTATTAAACTATTTTTATTTCTAGATTTAATAGTTCTAAAGTATTATTATAAGAAATAAAAAAAAGTTTTCTATAAATATAATAATATAAAATTAAAAAACTGTACTAGAACTATTTTATTAGAAACAAATATTAAGTTTTAATATACTAAGAATTATAAAATTATAGAAAGATATATAATAAAATAAATTAATATAAATTTAAACTTTTTAGTAGTAGATACTAGTAATATGATCTTAGATATAATATTTATAGTATTAGAATTTTATTCTAAAAATATTATAATATTCTATAGTAGATTTAGACTATTATTTAGTTTAAAACTATTTTTTTATTATATAAATATTTTATTACTAATTATAAAAGTTTTAAGAGATTCTATAGCTAAAGCTATTATACTAAAAATATATTAAATAAAAAAATCTAAGTATATTAAATTATTTTTTATATATAACTGTTTTAGTAGATTTTTTGCAGTTTTACTGTAAGTTTTAATATATAAATTATAAAATAAAATAAACTCTAAGAAAAGATTTTTTATAGTTTATAAAAAAAATCTAAATATAGTAATAAATAATTACTAGTTATAGAGCTAATTATTATAAAAGCTTTTTAAAACTACTTTAATTAAAGTAAAAAAACTTTAAATATAAATATCTAATAGATATTATAGTACAGACCTAATATATCTATTCTATCTATCTAATTTATTCTATTTTTTTAATTCTAGTAATCTTATTATTTTTTCTAACTATTTTATATATAATATATAAAATCTTTTAATTTTGTATTTATTTTTAATTTTATTTATAACTCTTCGAGCTATATCTTATTTATAAATCTAAAAATAATCTAATCTAATAGCTAGTAAAAAATCTGAAAAAACTATTATAAAGATTTTTCTAGCTAGTACTATTATTTTTATTATTTAATTAAACTAAGAATCAGACACTAGTTTATTTTCTAATATTATATAATTTTTATTCTTAAGAATAATAATTTTAATAAAATACTAGTAATCCTACAATCTCCGGCTATACCGAATAATTTAGAAGAATATATCTAGTATATTAATAAATATTTTAAAAAATAGTATAATTACTATAACTAGATTTATATATATAGTATAAAAATCTAAAATTAGTTTATTTGAAAAAAAATCCTATTTATATTTTAATCCAACCAGACTTAGTAAAAAAACGTTAAAATAATCTAGCTATTATTTAAAATTATTACTATTTATAAAATTACTATAAAAAAAAACTAAATCTAATATAAATATATTAAAATTATTTGGATTATTATTTTTATAGTAAATATGTTTATATATATTTTAAAATCTATATTTATTATTAAAATACTACAGCTGCTTTAATAGAAGTAATTATATTAATTAATTTTAAATTTTTTAATTTTTATTTTTTTTTAAATATTTATCTAATTCTAATAAGTTTAAAGATAGTTATTCCGATTTTTATTACTTTATTAACTAAATCTAAAAAAAAGAAAGATTAATACTAACTAATATATTATATCTATTTTTTATAAGATTTATATTATTAGCTGATTTAAAAAAAATCTTATATTTAAATATAATTTTATATTAAAAATAAAAAATATATTTTTTCCAACTATCTAAATATTTTTATTTTTTTAGAATATTTCTTCGGAGATCTAAATAAAAAACATATTATATAAAATAAACTTTTTAATCTCCGCCAGAAATAATAAAACTTCTATAACTATTTTATAAAATTTAAGAGACTTATTTATAAAATTAAAATATATTTAGATATATTTTAGCTAATATTTAAATAAAATATTAACTATATATTTAAATCTATATTTATAAATAATATCTTTTTTAAAAAAAACTCTTTTATATTAATATATTTTTTTAAAAACCTAGAAAACTACTATATATAATATTTATATAAATCTAAATTAAATAACCAACTTTAAAAACCCTCTATTACTCTAATAATTTATAATTTAAAAAACTAATCTAAATCCTAAAATAAAAATTATTTATAAAAATCTATTATTTTTAAATATAATTTTATAAATCTATTTATTATATACTGCTGGTTTTTCTATTAAAAGACTAACTACTATAAATATTATAAATATTTTTATTATAAATTAGACTGCTATTCTATTAAAAACTATTTTGAATCTAATATCAAAATATTATAAGTTATATTTATTTATTTTTTATTTTTAAATATTTATATTTATTTTTTATATTTATTATTATCTAATTTTTATATTTATTTGCTTCTAAAATACTGCTTATTTTTTTTATTATTTTATAAAAATAGTTTTTAGTAAATAGTTTTATTTTTAGATTTTTTAAGTTTTATAGTTCTATTATCCGATATAATCCGAATATTTTTATTTATTTAATTTAAATAAGCAGTTAAAAAAATAAATCTATTTTAAACTACCAACAGACCAATTCTTTAATATAATTATATACTATTTTAAAAACTATACTTAAAAAAATTCCTATTAAAAAAATTTTTAAAAAACTAATTTAATAATTATTTTTATTATTCTAAACTCTAAGAGTATAAAAGTCTTAATTTATATAATAATTAATACTAAATATTCTATTTTCAAAATAATAGATTAAAGCTAGATCGAAGCCTACTAATTATTATTATATCTTCTAAAAATTTATAAAATAATTATAGAATTTAACAGCTAATAAAAAAAGTCGGATTGTATTATTTATTATATTTATATAATTTTAAAAATTTATAATTATATTAAAAAAATATACTTTTTTTAATTACCTGCTTTACTTACTATCTAATTATATTTAAGTTTTTATAATTAAAAATTTATAATTCTTATATTAGTTAATTTATATATATAGTCCAGTTCGTCAGCTAGTATTATTAGAATTATTATAATATATTATTAAAATTTTAAAAGATTGGAATATTACATAATATATTAATAAAAGCCTGTTCTAAGAATATTATGTTTTTAGAAATTTTTTAAAAAAAATATTTATTTAATTTTATTAATTATATATATTATTTATATATACAATATCTATAATATTTATAATAATAATAATTTAGATTAATAAAGTTTTAAAATCTACTAGTAAGCTAAAAAACTAATTTTATCTAAAAAATTTAGAAGTTTTAAAAATATTTTTTTTAAAAAGGCCGAAAAACTATTATTATACTAAAAGTATAATTATATTATTATTTTCTAAAAAAATCTGCTGTTCGGCTCTTTATATAAAATATCCTAAAATAAATTATAAATTTTAAAAAAATAGCTTTTAAAAAATATAAAAAAAAATTTATTTACTTTAGCTTATTACTAGTTATCTTTCTAATATTATTTATAAAAAAGCCTAAAAAAAATCTAAAATTTTATATTAATTATTATATTTTAAATACTATTTTTATAAAAAATAAATATCTGTTTTTACTTATAAAAAAAGTCTAAATAATTTAAAAAACATAAAATACTTTATAAAAATTAATATTCATATTATATTAAATAATATTAGAATTAAGAGAAACTAAGAATATTTTATAATATTTTAAATCTATCTAAAATTATATAAAATATTCATAATATTATTTAAGCTAATTAAAGCTTCTATTATATTTTAATAATATATTAATAATATTTTAAAAAATTATTTTAATATATTCTATACTATTATTTAAATAACATTCTAATTTATAGCTATATTTATAAAACATACTCTAAATATATCTACTATATTTTATAAAAACTAAAAAAATAAGAGTTTATATTAAATTATTTAAATATAAGTTCACTATATCTAAAATTAAATTTCTAAATCTAATTATAAACTATAAAAAATTTATATAAATTTAAAAAAAATTAAAATTATAGCTGAGTAGCCTATTTTCATTAGTATAACTAATATGTAAGTTTTTTAAAATTTTAATAATTTTTATTATTAATTTATTTATAATTTTTTAAAACTAACCGCTCTACTTATATATTTAATAAAAAAAAGTTCTATTTATATAAACTATAAATTATTAAAAAGTATTTAATAAGTTTAAAAATATTTTTATTAAAGTACCGGTTTTTTAATTATTTAATTAAATTTATAATATTATTCTAGAAACTAATATTTTTAACTATATATTTAAAGAAGTTTTATTTTAATATAATAATAATAAAATATTATATCTTATTATATATTTTTCTAACAAATATATCTTTATTGAATATAATTATAAAATTTATAATAAAAAACTACTTGCTATTATCTACTATTTTTAATTTAAGTTATTATTAATTATTATAATTTAAAATATTTTATATTTATTAAGCTTTTTAATCGTCGATAGGTCCAATAGTCTAAATTTTTATTATATTTTAATTTTAAAATTATTTATAAATCTAAAAAATATAAAATTAAGTCTAATAGTCTAACTAAAAAATTAAATAATCTTTTTGAAAAAAATAAATATTTATTATACTAAAATTAAATAATTTTAAAATAAAAAATTATTAATTTTATTTATTTATTAATACCACCCCCAACTCTACTAGAAAATAAAAATAATAGAAAAAATAATTTTAAAAAGAAATATAGAAAATATATTAAAAATAAAGTTAATATTTATTCTATATATTTAAAAAAATATAATATTTAAAAATAAATAAGATTCATAACTTTTATCTAAAATATAGAAATCTTTTTATATTATATATAAAAAAGATAAATAAATTAAAAAAATACTAAAAGTCTTAGCTATTAATAAACACTATTATTTAGATATATTACTAATATTATATGAAAAAAAAGCTTTTTATTTTATAAAAATTAATTATAAATATTTAATAATAAATAAATTAAAACTAATCTAACTAGACTGACTTATAATAAATCTATTTTTAAATATTTTAAAAAAATTTATATATATAAGCTTTTAGTCTAAGAATACTACTAGCCTAATATTTATTAATATATAAAATAATAAATAAAAAATTATTATATTTATTAAATAATAATCTTATTTAAAAAATAAAAGAAAAAATCTTAAAACTTTTACTAATATTTAAATAAATATAATAAAATATATTTATAAATTTTATTATATATTTGTTTAAAAGTTAAAACTATAATATTATTTTAATAATTATTAATTATTTAATAAAAATAAAATATTTAATTTTTTATAATATAACTGGTAATACTACCGCTGTTATAATAATATATATCTAATATATATAAAAATTATATTATTTATTTTAATTTATTTTTTTAAATAAAAAATTCTAATTTATTTTTAAATTTCAAAAATATCTGATTTAATAATTTAATATTACTAATAATCTTTTTATAATATATTATTTAAAACCTAACAGCCAGACTAAAAAAGTTAATATAATATTTAAATAATATTTCTAAGTTTATATAAACTATTTATAAAATAATTAAAACTAATAGTTTTTTTTATTTAAATTTATATTAAATATAATCTATTTTAATATTATTAAAATTATTTTCTTTTTTATAAATTATAAATTTTATTTTGATATGAATTTTAAATTCATTACTACTTTAAATAGTCTAGCCGCCAGAAATATAAACTAGTTTAATATAAAAGTATAAATTCTTATTAAATTTATTAAAATAGAAATATCTGTTATTTAAATCTATTATATAAAATAAATAAACTAATAATATAAGCTAATAAGATAATTTAAAGGAAACTAAAAAATATAATTAAATATTTATAATATTAAAAGACTAAAATCTAATAAAAAGCTCGACTAGAATATTTTAAAATTATATAAAATTAAAAAAATTATTAATTTATATATTTAGTAATTAATTTTCTTTTTTAATATAAAAATATATCCTATGTTTAATACTAATTTATTTATTTTTATTAGTAAAAAATTAGTTTTAAACTAATATTAACTTTTATTATTATATATAGAAATTAATAGTTTAAAAAATAAAAAGATTAAAAATATTTTTAATTTTATATAAAATTATAAAAGACGCGGCTGTTCTTAACTAATATATATTATAAAATAAATTAAATATTTAAATCTAACTATCAAATTAATTTAATATTTAAAAAATATTTATTAAATAATTAAAAACTTTTACTTCTGTTATTTTAATAAACTATAATTTATATTTTAATAAAGCTTAGTTTTAAAAAAAAATATACTATTATAGTATAAATCTAATATATTTATTCTATTTATTTAATTTAATTTATTTTTTTAATTTTAATAATCTTACTACTTTTTTTAACTACTTTATATATAATATATAGAACTTTTTAAATTTTTATTTATTTCTAATTTTATTTATAAGTTTTTAAGCTACATCTTATCTATAAATCTAAAAATAATCTAATCTAGTAGCTAATAAAGCATCTAAAAAGACTATTATAAAAATTCTTCCAGTTAGTACTATTATTCTTACCACCCAGCCAGACTAAGAACCAGACGCCAGCCCGCTCCTTGACAGTAGAAGTATTTCTAGTTTTATTAATAATTCGAAAATATTTTGAAAAAAAAAATTATATTTTTATTCTAATATTATTATTAAAGTTTTTTCTAAAATTATAATTTATATTTAGAAAGGCCTATAGCTTATTAGCTAGAAATATAACTTTTAATATAACTATAAAAAAATTAAATAAAAAATATAAATAAAAAAAAATAAAATAAATAAAATATAAAAAATGAGAATTAAGAAATAAAATAAAAAATACTATTAATATATTATAAACTAAAATACAAATACTTGATTATAATAATCTTATTATTATTATTCTTTTTAATATTATTTAGATTATATCAGATGTAGCCGCCGCTGCTATAGTAGGCGGCAGCCTCTATGAGTGCAGCCACAAGTGCGGTAGTAATAATTATAAAAAAAATTATAATAATTATTATATTAATTAAAAATAAAATTATTATTATAAATATAATTATAATTATTAAAATAATTATAACTATAAAAAATCTTAAGAAACATATTATAATAATATTAATAATAATAATAATAGTGATTTTTATAATACATATTTCTAATATCATTAATTTAATAAAATATATAACTAGTTTTATAATATTTAAAAATATTATAACAGTAATTATAATAATAAATAGTATAATAATAGAAATAATAATACTTTCTATTTTAATAATAATTATAAAAATAAAAATATTAAGATATTTTTTATTTATAATATTTATATTATTTTATATTATTTATTTTTAAAATTGTATTTTTTATATATATTATAAATTGTAAACTATATATATTTTATATAAATCTAAATATTTTAATAATTAATATAAATAAGTTTTTTACATTCTTTAAGCTAGAAGAATTTTTTGAAAATTCAAAATATATAATAGTTAAGATTTATATTAATAATAAATAAAATCTAGTTTATAATGAATTTTCTAAATATTCTAATAATAAATATAAAATATTTTATTTATATTTATAAAATTGAATAAGAATTTAATAATATAAAATATATTATATTATTAATTCTTTTTTCTGCTAAAATTAATAATAAATTAGTATTAATTTAAATATATATAAATATTTATTTAATATAAGATTTAAAAATCTATTTATTTATTAATTATAATATTTTTAAATTATATAAATTTAAAATTAATTTTAAAAATTAGCTGATTAAAATAGTATATTATTATAATATAACCTTTCTATTTATAATTACTCCAAAACTGAATTATTATTAAATTTATTTAATATTTATTAAAAAAAGATTTTTATTTTTATATATAATAAAATAATACTTCTAATTCGTCTAATTAATCTTATAGCTGATAAAACCTATATTTTTAAATTTAAATAATATATAAATATAATTTTTTTAATTTATATAATTAATGTAAACTTTATTTTTATTATAATTTTAAACCTTTTTTATAATTAATTATTATTAACTATTATATAAAGGTAAAAAATATCTTAGAATTTAATATTATAATAATTTATGATATAATTTTTAAGTTTTAAAACTTACTTGAAAATCTTATATTGATAACTTTTAAAATATAGAATAAATTAAAATTTAATACTAACTTTATTATAATAAAGATTTTAAAAATTTAATATTAACTTTAATATAATAAAGATTTTAAAAATTGATATTATAATATATAGTATACCGAAATAATAAAAAACTTTTAAAAAAATAATACTTAAATTTTTTAGAATATAAATAAAACATAATATTATTAAGATTCTAATAGATTACTAGCTTTATATTTTTTTATATAAAAGATAAAAAAATAAAATTAATAAAATAATTAAAATTTATGAATTTAAATCTATTTATTAAAAAAGTATTAATAATATTGTTAATAAACTATTTAAAATTAACTATATAAATTAATTAAAAAATTTTATTCTATTTAGTATTTTATTTGTTATAGTTATAAAAATAATTATTAATAATATAAAATAAAAGTTTTTCAAATTATATCTAGTAACTAATATTTATGTATTAAATATATTAGTAATTCTAAATATATATCTAATATTAATTTAAATAGAAATTATAATAATTTTTATTAATATAGTTTATTTTTTAGTTTTTAATATTATTAAAATATTTTATTAATAGCTAATTTATTTAAAAAATTAGTAATTTATAAATATTATATTTTATTATAAATAAAAATTGTTTAATATTTATTCTATAAACTATTTTAACTTGATATTACATATCTAATATTAAATAGAAGACCTTTTTCAAAAAATAAAGAAAGTTTTATATATTTTTATAAATATTCTTATTATATTTTTAAAAATATTTAAAAATTATTCTCAGCCTCTCAAGTATTTTCTTAAAAAAATATTAGAAAATAAGAATTATATTATTATCTCATAAACTTTTTTTTTTAGATTTTTATTTATTAAAAATTTTAGATAAAATATAAATATCTTTGGTATAATAACTACTAAAATAAAAATAATATTAATTTTAAAATTTAATCTTTTAAAGATTTTAATAGAATTAAATTATTTTATTAATTTAATAAATTAGTTAAAAGATTATATATTTTTCTATATAAAAATAATTTATTTTTTTAATAATATAAAAACTTACTTATAGAAACTATTTCTAATAATCTTGGTAAAATTATGTAAAAAAAGTATATAGTAAAAGTCTTACTAACTAAACTAATAAATATAAAATTTTGATTATTTTATATAATAAAAAACCTTTTTTATAAAAAACTAATATTTATATATTTTCATAAAATATAGATATTCTATATTAATATTAATATATTAAAAAAATACTATTTTATATTTTTTTAAATAATAAATTAAATTTAAAATTTAATCTAAAATAGATATTAATATTGATTTTATTAATAAATATTAATTAATTAATTTTTTTTTAATTAAGAGTTTAGTAGTATAAAATAAAATTACTAATTTATAAAACTTAAAATATTAGGTTTATTTTAAATAATTTAAAAATATAAATATTTTATTTAAACTATTTACAAAATAGTAGTATATACTAATTATTGAATAATTAAATTATTTTTAAAATAGGTTTTTCTAATATTAATATTAGTAATTCAACTAAATCTAAAGCTTATTTATATAATATAATATTTTTAATTTTTTTATTTATTTATAATTTATAAATTTAAAAAAATTATATCTAATTTTTAATATATTTTTAAAATTATTATTTCTTATTATTAGAATTATAAATAATAATAATTTTTATTTAAATATACTATAAAATAAATCTATAATACTATTAGTCTATTTTATACAGAGTTTTAAAAATTAAATATATAAAAAATATTAAAAAAATCTTAATGACCTAAAAATTATTAATTAGATTAGAAAAAATAAAATAATCTAAATAAGAATTAATCTATTTTTTTATATAAATAATAAACTATTTTTTACTATTTATTATTTTCTATATATACTAGACTCTATATTTCAAAAGACTCTTAAGAATGTATATAAGACTTTTAAATATCTAAAAAAAATTAAATAATTAAGAACTTGAAAAAATTAATTTTTTTAAAATGTAGATATTAAATAAAATAATAAATTATATATTATTATAAATATAAAAAAATACTTTAATTTTAACTATATAATTAAGTATAGTCTACTTTTTTAATTAATATTTTTTTCTATTCCAATAATTAATATTATAATTATATTATCTGATAGTAAAAATAAAAAAGATTTTAATATTATTCTAATTATTATTTATAAATATATAGAATATATTATAGTTATATTAGATTAATATAATTAGAATATAATATAATAAATAAATCTATTATTTAAAAGATTTATACTTAGTAATTAAAAGATTTCTAAAGTTTTTATTAATAACTAAGATTTAAAGGTTTTATTTAATTTATAAATAATCTTATTGAAATAATTTAATATTAAATAGCAGTTTATAACTGTACGTTATATATAAAAAAATAAAAAAATAAAAAAACTAATTAAATAATAAAAATCTTTTTATATTATATAGTTATTTTTTTAATAAATACAGCTAATTAGTTTAAACTATTTTCTTTAATTTTAAATAATTTTAAATCTTTATAAAAATATATCTACTTCGTTTTTTTTATATATTTTAATATCTTATATACCATATGAAAATACAGTTTTTGGAATTTTATTTTTAAAAATTAATACCTCAGTTAATTCTTAATATTTTTAAAAACTTTTTGAAGATTTGAAATTCTAACTTTTTACTATATGTTTTAAGTTTATCTTTAGAAATTTTAAGTCCGGTTTGGAAAAGCTATACTGAGAAAATATTTTTTTTACTAATTTTAATACCGGTCTATCTATTTGTTTTTTTATTTGAAAAAGAATATATTATAATTTAATTATTTTTTATATAGGAAAAATACAGTCCGGGTTTTATAATTCTTTTTTAAATTTTTCTAAAATTCTTTCTTTATTTTATAGTTTTTTTTTGTGGGGTAAATAGATCTATATTCTTTCTATGATTTTATATATATATTATAAATACAGTCGGTCTTCAGAGTATTATTTCTCTGTTTTTTATTTAAAATCTTTATATAATTTATATAATTTATATAGTTCTTATAGTTTATATAATCTTTATAGTTTACATAGTTTTTATAGTTTCTATAGTTCTTATAGTTTACATAGTTTTTATAGTTTCTATAGTTCTTATAGTTTCTATAATTTTTATAGTCTTAATAATTTTTATATTTTATTTATATTAATATATCTCATTCTATGCTATAGAGCTCTCTGCGGGTCTTTATTTATAAATAATTAAATTTTTATATTATTATAGTTTCGGATTATTTAAATAGCTATAAAGTCTATAAGTCTTATTTTTATTATTAAATATAATTTTTTTATTTATTATATTTTATTTTTTATTACTAATTTCTTAGATTTTATATTATAATAATTATTATAAGATAAATATAGTTCCGGCTATAACTAGTTCTATAGTCTATTAATATAATAAATTACTAAAAATAATAAATAAGATTTAGTTAGAATAAATAATAAGTTTTATAATATTTATAGCTAGTTTTATAGTCTAATAATATAGTAGATTATAGAAGATAATAAATAAAATATAAATAGAATAAATAATAAATTTTATAATATCTATAATTAGTTTCATAGTTTAGTAATATAATAAGCTATAGAAAATAATAAATAAAATATAAATAAAATAAATAATAAGCTTTATAATATTTATAGTTAGTTTTATAGTCCGGCAATATAGTAGACTATAAAAAATAATAAATAAAATATAAATAAAATAAATAATAAGTTTTATAATATTTATAACTAGTTTTATAGTCTATTAGTATAATTAATTATAAAAAATTAGCTTTTTTTTATATAAAAAATTTATATTTTATTTATAGTCTGTTTTTAATATACTAAGCCTGTATAAAACCTATATAAATAATTTTAAAGTTATATAATTTTTTTGTCAATTTTTTTTCAATAAGTTTTAATAATGTTATATTTATTTTATATAGCTGTAGTTAACTAAGAAAATATATTTATATATCATTATCAATTATAAAAATTTTATTTTAAATATTTATAATAATTATTTTTATAAGTAAAATTAGTTTTTTTATTATTTTTTAATATATAGTTTTTTAAATTTAATTATTTTATTATAATATTATTATAATTTATAGTCTCAGCTGTTTAGATATATTATATTTCAATTAAATTTCTTTTTATTACATTTTAAAATAATATTATAAATTAATTAAAACTATATTATAGTTTTTAAAATATTATATAAAAAATTATATTATATTTTTTTAGTTTACATATTCTTTTTATTTTTATAAAATCTTTTAGATTTAATAAATTTAAATAATCTATATTTTATTAGAAAGATTTATTATTATAATAATATATTATATTTTATATCAGCTAATTATTATATTAATATTTATATGATTAATAAGATTATATTATTTAGTATTATAAATAAATTATTCTATTTATGTAATCTTTTTTTAAATAATAATAGTTATAAGCTATAATTTATATAAATATAGTTTTATAATACTAAATATAATAATAATATATGAATTTAATATAATTTTATTTTTTAATTATATATTTTAAGTTAATTAATAAAGTTATTATAAAATATTAATTTATATATTCTATTTTATATAATTATTAGAAAGTAGTTTTTTAAAATAGAAAATTATTTAATATTAGTATAAATTATATTAGTTTTTTTAGATTAAGCTGATTATAAAAAAATATAAATTAATATTAATATAATATTTTTATATTATTTAAAATAGCTATAATTATTTTAAATATAAAAACTAATTATAAATATAATATATTCTATAATATTTTTTTACAGTTTTATAAAAATAAGATTTAGTTTTTTTAGTATATATTAATTTTTTATATATATTATATTTAGTTTTATATTATATTTTCTTATTTTTATATAATAATACCAGCTGGTATTAGAACTTATGGTTATATAATAAATAGTTCTATAATAATAAAAATAATAATAATTAAAATAAAGAAAATAAGACTACTACTAGCTGTTTAACTATTTATAGTTTTTATATTTATTAAATATTTATTTATAATAATAAATTTAATAGTTTTTTATAAACTGGCTGCTTTTAGTAGTAATATTTAGTTAAGATTTAGATTATAATTAAATAAAAAAAATTAAATTCGATATAACTTTATTAAAAAAAATTATAGTCTAATTTATATCATAATTTTATAAATTTCATAGTTTGTATAAATAATTTTATTAGTATAAAAAAGCTTAGTTATAGAATTATTTTATTATTTTGATTTATCAATAGTTTCTATTATATATAACAGCTGTTTTAGAATATAATAGTAATTATATAAATATATAATCTATTATTATTATTTATTATAATTATAATTAACTTTTACTAGTCTAAGATTATTAATAAATTTTGTTTTAATTAAATAATTAATAACCGGCCGGATTTTATAGCTAGGATATTTAAATTAAAAAAGTATAAATTAATAGCTTTAATTAAAAATAAGAATATTTTTAGTTCTATATCAGCCTGTTTTTAGATTTTAAAATATTAGAAATATAATTTCTTTTATTATTATTTAATTACTTTTTTTATAAAGTATAATTAGTTTTTTAATCCAGCTATAATTAATAAAATAGTTTATATAAAGCTTTTTAATCCAGCTACTAACTTTAAACTATTAGATTTTATTTATATTTATAAAATTTATAATTTTTATAGATTATTATATAATTTTAGAGTCCTATATCATTATAGTAATAATAGTTATATAAAATAGTTCTTTTTTATAATTTAATATTTTATTAATTAAAAATAAATATTTACTATATTATAGATACTACAGAGCCGAAATAAGCTTTATAAAAATAATTAAAAATTATAAAATTCTAATTAATAATATTTAAATAGTTTTATATGATTTATTTTTATTTTATATTTTCTATTATTATATTAATATATAGATTTGCTATAGTATTCAAATAATTAAGTATATTATTAAATATATATATAAAAACCCGGACCAAATAATATTATAGATTAATTTTAGAAATAAATATAAATAGTATTTTAAAAATTATTATATTAGTTTTATAAAAATTATAATTAGATTATTATAGTTTTATATTTATAAAAAATATTCTTTGATAATTTTTTTTTTAGTTTATCTATTTAGTTAGTAGATTATTTTTTTTTATATAAAATTATTATTTAGAATATTATAGACTATTTAAAATTATTAAATAATAAATTAATAGTTTATTTTTATTATAATATAAAAATAGTTTATATACAACCGGAATAGCTAATATATTTATATTGTAATATATTATAGTACTTTATATAGAATTAGTAAGAATAAATTTAATAATTTTATTAAAAAACTTTATAATTAAAGAAATATATTATTATAATTTTAATATAAAAAAATAGTTTTATATACAGCTTTTTTTAATTATCAAAAAAAGTCTTATTAATTTCAAGAATCTATAAACTATAGATAATTATATATATTTTATTTTTTAGACCGCCTGCCGGACTTTAAAACTATTAAATAATAATAAAAAATAGTTTTTTATTTTTAATGAAACTAAGATTTTTATAACTAGCTTTATTTTAAGATTTCTATTTATTATAGTTTTATTTTATAATTTTTTAAATAATTTATTAGCTCTATAGAATAAATATAAGATTTTATTAACTAATAATTTTTTATATTTTATTATTTAAATAGTTGATTTTTTAATATATTAAACTATAATTTTAATTATATTTTATTTTTTATTATAGATTTTTTATATACTAAAAACTATTTTTTAATAGATTATAATTTTGTATTATTAATAGACTACTAGAATAGGATTTATATAATAAATATTATAGTAATAGAAACTAATTAATTAGCTAATTTTAAACTATTTACTATTAAATTAAAAAAATAATTAAATAAACTTTAGTAAATAGCTTATATAACTATTTATAATATTATAAAAAAATATATTATTCTACTTTTTTATTTAGAAAACTAGTAGTATAAATAAAATATTTTTATATAAAATAATATATAACTATTTATAATTTCTAGAAAAAACTATTTTTTATATAATATTTTCTAAGATTATAGTTTTATTATTATTTAAAGACTGTATAGTTTATTTTATTTTTTAAATTTTATTAATAATAAATAAGATATTAATATATAATATTATTTATTAGTTATTTTTTATAGATAATCTTTATAAAATAGATTTTATTATTTAGAATAAGATTTTTATATAGTATTATTTTATTTTTAAGATTATTTACTATATTTTAAAAACTATTTATAATTATTTTAATAAACTGTTTAATAAGATTATTATAGTTTCTAGTAGTAATTTTATATAAATATTATTAATATCAAAAAAAACTATTATAATAATATTATAATTATTTATTTTTAGTAGTTTTCTTTTTAGCTGAAGTTTTAAATTTTATATTTTTATAAAAATAAACAGCTGCTTACTAGACTATAAAATAAGATATATATTATCTAACTAACTAAAATATTTTATAATAAAAAATTATATAATTATATAAATCTTTTAATATTTATAAAATAAATAGATAATATATAGATTTTATATAAATTTATATTTTTAATAGTATAATTATAAGCCGGTTTGAAATCTATATTTTTTACTAAATAAATAATTCTTATAGTTTATAATATTTTACTAAATAAATTTAGTAATTATTATATTAATTAGTTTTTAGATTTTATAATTTTTTATTGTACCGCTGATTAGACTACAATAAATAATATAAAATAAAATAATAAAAAATTTATATAAAAATATTTTTAAATTATTAATTTATCCGGTTTTTTATTTTTAATTTTATAATTAAAATCTAGTATAATTATTATTTTATTATAAAATATACAGACCCGGAAGAATCTATATAATAAAATATAATTATTAATTAAAATTATATATAATTATTTATTTAAAATTATTATCTTAATAAATAACTATCTTAGAATTATATATTTAATTCTATATATTATTTTTTATTTTTTAGAGAATAATCTATTTTTTATTTTCTTTTAATATTAGTTTTTAATCTGTTTCTATTTTACTATAATAATAAATAAGATTTAAAATTAGATTTTATAGATTATAAAAATTAACTTTCAGCTTCTTATATTTTTTATAGTTAGTTATATATAGCTTTTTTTATATAATAAATATAGCCAGACTTATAGTTTTCTAACTATATAGTAATAGAATAATTATAAATATAATATATCTAAAAAAAACATTTTTTAAATAATTTCCATAGTAAATATTAATATCTGTATTATTATAAAAATCTATATAATAATTAGTATACAGGCTGAATAAATAATAAATAGTTTATTTGAAAATAACTAATTCTAAAAATAATTTATAAAAAATAGAAAATTCTCTGTATTTTCTTTTTTTTATTTTTTATAAAAAGATTAATATTTATTTTTAAAAGTTTATAATAACAGCGGCAGCAGCAGCTTTCTAATATTAGAATTTTAAAATTAAGCTAGTAGTTTAAAAGCTTAATAGTATTAGCAGTATTAGTAAAATTAATATTATATTTAAAATTATTATTAATCTTTTTTTATTTTAACTTTTTATTTTTAAATATCTTAATCTCGCAGATATATATATAATATATTAAAATCTATTTATAAATAATAGCAGCAGTAGTTTTAGTAGATATAGTAGTAGTAATAAATATAAAAATTTATATAAATAATTATAATATTTTAATACTAGCTGTACTAGCCAGATTATATTATAAATAAAAAAAAAGTTTAAAAAAATATAAATAATAATTAAAATATAAATAGTTAAAATTATAAAAATACTATTTTTAAATAAAAATTTATAACCGGCTGTATCAGGGGTAGTAGTAATAGCTTTTTTCTTTTCTTTTTTTTTTCCGCGGCGCTGCTTGCAGCCTTTTTTTAGCTATATTATTATAAATAATATCTCATAAAATTAAGTTATAGTATATACTATAATCTATTGATAATATAAAAAACAGTATAATATTTTATTATATATGATATAATTAATATAGTTTTTACTAAAAAAGTTCTAAACATTTATATAGTTTTTTTAAGATCTCTAGCTGTATATATAATATAAATACTATCTATTAAATATATTTATAAACTTATTATGAAAATTATTTACTATTTATTCTAATATAAATATATAATTAAACTAAAAGATAAGAAAAAACAGCTGGATTATAATATTTTATAGTAAGAATTTATAGCCGCAAGAGCCTGTATCGCCGGTATAAAAAATTTCTAAAAATTTTTAAATATAAAAATTAACAACTACTGGATTTTAGAAAACAAATATAATTATAATAATAATAATAGTAGTATTAGCAGTAGTAGTAGTAGTAATAATAATAGAAAACCGGTTATAGCAGATTTTTTTAAAGTAGCTGCAGCTATATTTTATAAATATAAAAAAAATAGAAAATAATATTTTATAATTTTATATCTAATTAATTATAATTTTTAAATTATAATATATACCTCGGCTCGGTTATTAGCCGCGCTAATTAGTTATTAGAATAATTATTTACTATACTATAAATAAACAGCTTAATATTCTAACTAGCTGTTCAAAACTATTTAAAATATATATAATAATAAAATAAGAATATAACAGGCCTAAAACAGTTTATAAAAATTAGAATTTACTAATTTAAAACTTTTTTTAATAAAAAAAATATAAAATAATAATAGTAGTAGTAGTAATAAGAGTATTAATACATATATATTAACTATATTTTTATTTTTACTTTAATAATAAAATATAAACTATTCTACTGCTTCTATTTATACCGCCTTCTACACCACCTTCCCGTTCTGGGCCTGGAAATAGCCCCGAGCATAGCAAGGGTCACCAAGGCTTGTCTATTTATAAAAATTCTACTATTATATTAAATTTAATAATATTAATATATCTTAATATTTTTACTATTAAAGTACAGTTTAATTAATAAAATAAAAAGTTTTTTTTATATAAAAATATTTTCTGTTATATAATTAGATAAATTTTTAATTATTATATATATAATAGTTAAACTAATATAAAGTTTCTACTATTTTAAGATTTTTTTAATTTTAAATTTATTAGAATTATTCATTTTATTTAATTAAAAACTAAAATTATTCAGCTAACAGCTATATTCTTATTAATTATAAACTTTATTCAAAAAGTACTAACTATTAATTTATATTATATATATACTATTATTTTAATTTTTTAACTGCTGTTTAAATATTTTATATAAATTATCTACAGTATTTAAAACTATTAAAAAACTATTATTAACATTATAAAATATTTTAAAAATATTTAATATAAAATCTTATATTATATAATAAGAGTTTTTTATACTACTACTAGAACTATTTTTAAAATATATCTTAATATATTATTATTATAAATTTTAATTAAATAAGCTATTAAAAATATTTATTTTTAAATTATAATATTATTATTTTACTATTAAATCTTACTTTTAATTTAATAGATTTATTCTAGTAGATATTATTCTGGTAGTCTGGAAATTAATCTAATTATATTATTATTAAATTATTTAAAATACTAGCTGGTTTAAAATCTTAGACTTAATTTAAATATATTAATATTTATTGAAATTATTAAATTAGTACTAGTTCTACTATTGTAGTAGTTTTATATTATTAATATTATTAATTTTAAAAAAAAATCTTTTAATAATATATTTTTTTAGTTTTTTATTATTTTTTTTATATATTAACGGCAGTAGTTACTTCGGTAGTATTAGTATTATAATAATAATTTATAATAAAAACTAAATCATATTATTTAATTAAAAAAAATTTATATAGTATATTTTATAAAACTAATTAGTATAAAACTTATTTTAATTTTTATTAAAAAAAAGTTTAATATATTTATTTATAGAAATACTATTTTTTAAATAATATTAATAGCTATTTTTAAATTTAAATTAATAGTAGTTTTTATTAATAATTAAATAATTATACAGACCTGTGTTAAGCCCCGGTATTAATTAAAATAGATAAGTATTAAATAAATAGTTAACCAGCTTAAGTATATATAAAAAATTAATTAATAAATATATTTTTAATAGCTTTTAGATTATAAAAATATATTAGATAATAAATTAATAGATTAATATACTAAAAGAATAGCTGCTTAAACTATTAATTAATTAGTATTTTTAATACTAATTTTTATTATATATTAAAAATTTAAAAATCTAGTTAATTAATAATAAAAAACTAACTAAATTAATAATTTATATAGTTTTTATATTTATTATATTTTTATTAATATAGCAGAGAATAGACAAGTTTTTAGTTTATATAAAAATTTTTATTAAATATAATTTTTAGTACTAGTTTAGATATTAATTAATAAAATTGTGGTATATTTTGTGGTTGTTAATTCTGCCGTCTTTGGCGGCCCGCCTCTTATACCGCCTATAAATATTCTTCGGTCTTCCAAACTTTTCTTCTTTCTTATCTTCCTTAATTAATTAAGCTTATATATATACTTACATTTATGTTTATTATATACTATTATAATTAGTAGTATATTTTTGTTTTAAAGTAATTTAGAATATTACTTCTATAGAATAACTGTTTATTATTTTTTTAAATATTTATTTGTTTATTATATTAATAATATCTTTATATTTTTCTTTTTTTTATTTAGTCACTGGGTATTTTTATATTTTTTATATTTCTTTTTATATATTTTATATTTATTAACTTTCTGCTATTTATACCCGCTTCTACTATAAATTATTTATTTTAATAAAACCTATATTTTTTACTCTAATTTACTAATTTATTTTATATATATATTTAATTTTTGATTTTGCCGAATTTATTTTTCTATTCTATCTTCTTATGTTTGTTATATTTTATATTTTTTTTAATTTTCTAAGCTATTATATTATATATTTATACTTTTTTTATATTATTATCAAATTTTGTTGGTATAGAAGTATTTAAGATATTCATTTAGTAGTTCGATCATATATTTATTTATTTGGTTTACTGGTGGTGTTAATATCGTCCGAAATAGTATACTAGATTGTCTAGTTCTATTTTTTCTTTTTATTAATAAACCGGTTGTATTTAGACAGTAAGATACTATATTATACTTATTATATTACTTAATACTCCAGTTATTCTATGTCTAAGAAGTACTATTTATATCCTCTATCTTAGGATATTAATTATAATATTTTATATAAGACCCTTATCGACTTTCTTGATTATATAAACTTTCTTATTACCAATAATTTTTTTATATTTTAGTTGGCAGATTTAAACTATTAGTATATACTAAAAGATTTTATCAAATTAACTAGGTCTTTAGACTATATTTATTCGAGGTTAACTACTACCTCGTCAACTTAAATATTAATATTTTTTTTATATAACTATCTAAATTAAAAATATTGAGTCTAACTACTTCGAAAGATAATATTATACTTATTCTAAAAATACTAAAACATTAAAAAATTAATATATTTAATTCTTTATCTTTTTCTACTATCTAAAGATACTAAGACTCTGTTTTTAGTCCTATATTAAAATTCTATATTTTAGTTTTTAAAATTCTATATTTTATTTTTTAAAATTTTTTTATTATTATTTATGGTTGCTTCGTCGACTCGCCCGCGTCTAATATATTTATTATTTAAATATTTATTTTTACTAATTAAACTATTTTTTATTTTTAATAAATTATTTATTTCATAAAATAAACTGTTTTTTCTTTTAGAATCTAAGTATATATATATTTTATTTAATAATTTATATAATATTTCTAATATTAAGTATAATATTAAATATAGTTATATTTTTTTCGAACTATTTTTAAATATTAGTATATTAGTCTGTTTATACATTTTATAAGTATATAAGACTTAATATATTAAATTTCTTAATATTATAACTAATAGCTAAGCTGGTTAATCTAATTGAATAAATACTACTGTTAGTACTACCGGTCTGTTAGATAACTCTAATTCTAGATTTTTTATTTTATTTTCTAGTATTTAGTCTTTTAATAATAATATAGCCGAAATATATATCATATTCTAAGAGATAATAGAATATTTTAATACTATTAAGAAATATCTTTCTAAAAATTAAAATAGATATTCTAACTATAATTATAGTTTTAATTATTATTTTAATTAAAGCTGTTATTTTAATTGCACCCGATGCTCTAAAAATTATTATTTAAGAAGTTATAACTATTCATTTTATTAAGATAATAACTTCTAAAACAGATATACTATATATATTAAAAAAATAAAGTCTAAGAATATCGGTTTTTTCTATTTCGATATAAAAGATAATAACTCTATTAAACAAATTAGTTATAATATATATTATAAAAATATAAATATTTTTCTTAATTATATTAAAGATATAGCTAAGTTCTATAATTAATTAATAGTTTAAAGTAATCTATAAGTATATCTTTATAAAATCATATTAATATAATTTATTTTCGGAATAAGTAATTTAAAAAAAAATCTTATATTTAAAGTATTTTTTAAAATTAAATAAATAAAACTTTTATATAACTATTTTCATTTTAGTATTTCTACTGCTATAAGTAAACTCGACTATTTTTATTATAAATTTAATAATATATTAAATAAATTTATTAGATAGTTTACTTAAAATATAATCTGCTTTATTTATACTATTTATATAAAAGATCTCTATAATTAATTAATTTATTTATAGAATTATATTGACTTTTATCTTTATATAATTATTTCTAAGTCTACTAAGACTATAACTATTAGTATATTCTTATATTTATTAAATAAACAGCAGTCTGAATAAAAAGATCTTATTTATTATATAAATAAAAATAAGAATTATTATAATTATAATAATTTCTTCTAAAGCTTTTATAGTTAGAATAATTCCTATAATTAAAAATCTTAGTTTTAATCCTATAAATACTAAAATAATCTTAATAAGTAAGAATATTAAAATAATATTAATAATAGTTAAAAATAATATAATAATTATTTATTTTAGAACTAGAACTAAAACCGCCTATAATAATTAAAACTGTGGTAGTTATATTATAACTAGTAATACTTATATATTCTTTATAATTAATAAGATTAATAGTCTTAATATAGTATACAGTCGGGTTAGATATAAAATATAAATATAAATAACTGTTAGCTATAGAATTAAGATAATTAGAATCAGAATTATAAATTCTAAAACTATTAAAATAATTAGTAATAGAAAAATTATAGCTAATTTTATTTATATAATTATTAGAATAATTGTTCGAATAATTATTCGAATAATTGCTATGTATACATCGCCATAATAAACCCTGCGTTGGCTGAAGGTATTAATAATCCTCTATATAATTAATCTAATCTTTCTTCTGAATTTAATAACTTTTAATATTTTTAAGATAAAGTATTTTAAAATTAAGTCTACTATAAATCTTAAGAACTATATAATAATATTTATAAAAATAAGTATAACAAATCTTATAATACTCTATACTATAAAGATAATATATATACTGCTAATATTAATATTATTAATATTAATAGATATAGGGATATATTTAATCAAAATTTTAGAGTATATTTTATATTTATTATTATATTTTTTATTAAAATAATTAACTAAAACAAATATATACTTATTCTATATTATAACTATAATATATATTTTCTCTTTAAGAACTAATTATACAAATATCTTGCTATTTGTAATACTGTTTTTATATTTATTATTCTAACTAAATTAACTATTAATAATAATTCTATTATTATATTTAACTAATATAAAAAGAAATTATAGACTTTTATAAATAAACTATTATATACTTAGATTTTTATAATAGTATAAGTTAGTTTAGATACTATAAATAATTATATTTTTATATATCTTAATACTGGCTGTTTTTTTATAATTAGTAATACTAAGCTTATTTATATTATTTTTAATATTAAGATTTATAAGACTCTGATATTTTTATATATTAAAAATATTAGTTTTTATTATAATTTATTTAAGTATACTATTTTTAAAATTTATATTCCTAGGTCTTAAAATAGTATATCTTACTATTAGTATATAATATTTATAGTTAGAATTTATCTTATCGAAGATTTCTGTTTAATATTTTAATAAATACTAATACTATCGGTTGTAAAAGTATTATTTTAGATTATAAAAAATGGATTAGTATAATTTATTTATATAAAAATTTTATTTTTCTAATTAAGATATTTGTTTACTCTAATTATATTAAAACTCTAATCTATACTATAAAGTAAGTTGTTATTCTGCTATATTTAAAAATATATATACCAGTTAAGACTAAGTTTATACTTAAAAATACTAATTATATTTTTTAATCTAAAAATTATACCGGTGTGTTTTTATATATATATTTAGTAGATACGTTTTTTTTATTAAAGCTATTAATAATTTATCTAAGCCGGTTATTATTAGTCGCAGAGCTCATCTTAGTATTTTAATAAATAATAAATATATTACTATATATACTATAGATAATAATATTATTAAATTTATCTATATTAATCTAAGTTCTTCTTTTCTACTAATTATTACTTCCGACTATAAATAGTATATTACTAAATTATTTATTTATTCAGATATTCTAGTAGATATTTTATTTATTATTTCTAATAAATTATTTTTAATTATTTCTGTTTTTATATTTATTGATTTTTTATTTATATTAAATCCTAATATTTTTATACTCTGTTTATTTATTAATCCCAAATATTCTTTATTTTTAAAAATTAATCCCGGTAATTCCGAGCCTTTTCTTATTCTTCCGAACAGTATAACTATTTATAAAAGTGGCTATAAAAAAGAACTTACAGATTTTACTATATTTTTTAATATTTAAATATATTTTAATGGTTTTAATATTAGTACTACTGATATATTTAAAGACTAGTGGCTATATATATTAATAAAGAATAAATAATGATCTTATATTAGTAAATCTTATATTTATCGACTTTTCGAGAAAGATTATAATATTATTAATAAGATATTTGGTTTTTTATATAAAATTAATAAGATGTTATTTATTAAATTCTATATACCAACCATATATTCTGTGTTTATTATATAGAAATTAGTTAATAATATTCTAAAAAATTATATTGTTATTAATTTATATACTATAAATAAAGAAATAAAAATAGATTTCATCCGGTTTTTATCTAAGATAAAATTCTTTATATATTTAAAAAATATTTTTATATTTCTGTTTTTAATACTATATATTATTTCTATTAATAGTCTGTAAATTCTTTTTATTAAAATTAATTTACTATGGTTATTCACTGAGATTAAGAAATTTTTTATATTATTATTATAGGATTTATCAATTCTGTTTTTTTATATAATATTAAATAGACTTAGTATTAAAATTATTTTATAAATTTTATTATATATATATTAATAATTTCGCCGTCGGCTTTAAAATATATAAAAATTATTATAAATATCTGTTTATAATTTTTAGTACTTTAAAAAATAGAAATCTAAAGTTTAAGCTGTTTAAAATATATATTAGCTTTCTATTTATTATCTTTCTCGGTTAAAGAATTAATATATTAGATCTTACTATATCCGAAGATAAAATTAAGATTATTTAAAATTTTAAATTTTTAAAGATCTTATTAGATTTTAAATATTATTTTAGTTTTATTAAATAATTTTATTATTATATCAAATACTATACATCTAAAGCTGCTTTATTTTAAGAATATAAAATACTTCTTTTTTATATATTTTAATTAGATTAAGATTCTGAACTATCAGAATGTTGCTGTTAATATTATATTATAAAAATATTAATTATAAATCCTATCTCTAAGAAAATTTATATATTTAAAATATTATAGTATAATTTTACTAGCTTAAAAATATTTGTTTATTTTAATTAATTTAAATAATTATATATTAATTTTGATGCTTGCCGTACTGGTATAAGTATTATAGTATATTATTTTTATAAATATAAATATAAAAACTTTTTAAAGCTGTTTTTTAGAATATTTATTTATCCTGTTCTATTTTTTAGTTGTTTGTTAACTTCTACTAAAAAGAATTATTAGCCGACTAAGCTAAAAATATTATATTTAGTTTAAGTCTTCTAAAAGCTTTACTATATGGTTTAAGCAGCTAACTATTCTGTTATTTTCTATACTAATTATTTAAATATAGTTACTTTATTAAAATAAATATCTTTTAATACTGTTACTTTTAAGTATTTGAATTTATATCTAGTTCGAGTAAGTTAATATATATCATGATTTAAAATATATATTTATTATTATTCTAGTATTATTAATACTATAATAGATACTCTATTTTGCTTGTTTTGAAAAAATGTTTTATATACTATTTTAAAGAAGTATGATCTTAAAGATACTCTGGTTAATATTTATATAGTTAAATTTCTTAATATTTTTTTATTTATCTATTATATTAATTTTATGTTTATTGTATATTACGTCGATCTTAATAAAGTATTTAAATAATATATTTATAAAGATTATATTTTTAATAAATATATTTCTAAAATAATTATAGTTTTTGAAAAAGATTTTAAGACTAATATACTTTATATTCTTAAAAACAATTTATTTTTTATATTTAAATATATTATCTATAATATTATTACCGGTTAAATAATTATTTAGAGTTATAAATATATTTATCTTATATGCTCGCTCCTAAAATCTTTTATATAATTTATAATAATTACTGCTACCAAAGGTTTAATAAATATTTTCTAGAACTAAATAGTCTTATTATATATAAAGAATATAAGTTGTTTTATTAGTATATTATCTGTTATTTTATATATTTTAAGAATAAGATATATTACTATTTATTATATAGTATTTTTTAACTAATTATTTTAGATAGTTTGTTTAAAACTATTACTATAGACTTTATTATTAAATTTCTAAATAAATATAAATATGATATTGTTTTTATTATAATTAATAAGTTTATTAAGCATATTAGTATTCTAAAAAGTTATTTTAAATAGAAAATAGATTAGTAGAATCTTATTTTTATTAAATATATAAAGAACTATAATTAAGGTATTCCAAAGTTCTTTATATTAGATTATAATATTAAATTTATATGGTTTTTCTGAAAAGGCCTTTTTAATATTTTCGGTTTTATATAGTTATATTCTATTATATTATATTTTTAAACCGATAGTTAATTGAAATAAATAATTTAAATTATTAAGATAATAATATGTTAAATATATATCCAGTAACAGCTGTAGTCTACGGTTATTTTTTTATTATATTAAGTATTAATTCGAGTCCGAATACCTCTATAAAGAAAATACTATATAAATAAATATTTAATATAAATCTCTGTTAGCTTTAATATTTTATTAAATCTATTTTTAATTAAGTCAAATATTTTTATATTATTTTTTTAATATTATTTTAGTCGATAGTATATTTTTAAATATTTCTATATTTAAATAAAATTTCAAATACTTAAAATATTTATTTGTTTAAGTTATTGTTTTATCTCTGAATATTGAGGTTAATAAACTTAAGATAGTTTAAGATATTAAAATTAAAAAATATTCTAGTTATTTTTATAAGAATATTAAGAAGATTATTATTAATAAAAATATTGAAGTTGTTTAAAACTTCTTTTTTTATTTTAATATGGATAAAATATTAAAGTTCGCTGTAGTTTATATAAAGAAGATTTATAACTTTTATTATAAGCTTCTTAAATTTAAGCCTAGTAATTTTGTATATCTATATTTTTATAAAGATTATAATATTTTTATTATTTATAATATTAAGTCTAAGTTTTTATAGTAATATACCGGTCTATTCTATATTATTACTTCTATTATTTATTATATATATAAACTTAACCTCTTTGATTCCTAGTATATATATTTTATCATTTTAATTATTTATTTTAAGTCAATATCTTTTAGTAAAAATCTGTTCGGTTGTTTTAATATATTTTTTCTAAATATTATAAACGATTGCTTTTTCGAATAATCAGACCGTTAGGAAGTTGCTGCTGTTTTTAATAAATATATTATTCTATATAATTGTTATTATATTTTTATAATATAATATTTTGTTTTTTAGAAAGAGTACGGTTCCCAGTTCGATAAATAGATTTATAAAAAGAATATAACTATTAATAAATTAATTTATAACTATAAATATTATATTACTGTCTTTAGTCTTATTAAACTGTTTAGTATTTAGATTTAATATTATATATATTTTTGTTTTTTTTATTTTTCTATTTTTTATCTTTTTAATATTGTTTTTATTATTTTTTTTATATTTCTGTTTACTGTATTATATATTTTAGTATTATATTTTTCGATTATTTATTATTTATTTTTAATAATTATTATATCGATATATTTTTATATATATAATTCTTAACATAGGCGTTATTTTTAAAATTATAGGATCTATAATATATCTTATAATTATTAATTCTACTATTTTTAGCAGTCTGTTTTTTATATTATTTATAGATATTCTTTGGTTTTTCAAATTTTCTTTTTATTTTTTTTAATTAATTAAGCTTACATACATACTCAGATCCACGTTTATTGTACACTACTATAAAAATTATTTTAAATATTTATTTAAATATTATTAACGCTGTTAAATTAACCGTATACTTTTATAAATAAAAGTTTTAATTAATTAAATATATTTTTATTAAATATTTAAAATATAATTTTTTTATTAAAGTATTTTTTAGACTAAAAAAACTTACTAACTTTTAATATCTTTTTAAAAAAAAATAATAAAATAAAAAATTTATTTTATATTATATATAAGATTTTTAGACTAGTTCTAAAACTTAGCTAATATTATTTTTAATATTAGATTTATTAAAATATAACTATTATTAATATATAAATAAATTATTAACTACTAGCTAGTTTATATATTAATTAGCTGTTTTTTTTATTTTTTTTATAAATTATAATTAACTAGTTTTTATAGTTAATTAGTTTTTTTTTATAATAAGTTTTTATTTATTATTTTAAGACTATAATATTTAAAGATTTTTAAACCAGCTAATAAAAAATATTAATAATAAATCTAAATATTAAATTATATAATAACTAGCGGGCGCGGTACCAGCCTATAAAAAAATATATTATAAAATAAATATAAAAATAAAATATATCTAAAAATTATTAATTTTACCAGTTTATTATGTAAAAAGAAAAACTATATAAAAAATATTATATAAAACTTAAAGATTTTAAAAAAAAACAAACTAACTAGCTAATTATTTTTTTATATATAGATTTAATATTCTAATAATTTATCCAGCCGTTAAACTAAAATCTACTGCTATTTTACTACTATATTTAGTATAGCTATATTTATAAAAACTACTATCTACTATACCAGCAGTAGCTATATATAATAAAACTTAAATTATATTAAAAATAAATAAATTAATTAATAAAATTATTATAATTTAAGTATTTATACTTTTAGTCTGTAATATATTAATAATATTCTTAACTTTATTTTTTATTTTTTATTTTTTATTTTTTATTTTTTATTTTTTATTTTTTATTTTTTATTTTTTATTTTTTATTTTTTATTTTTTATTTTTTA